>NW_004444149.1:2639573-2703536 GCF_000243295.1 Trichechus manatus latirostris | reverse complement strand
ACAGTGGCAGAGCTGTGAGGGCAGGGCGGCAGGGACAGTGGCAGAGCTGTGAGGGCAGGGCGGCAGGGACAGTGGCAGAGCTGTGAGGGCAGGGCAGCAGGGACAGTGACAGAGCTGTGAGGGCAGGGTGGCAGGGACAGTGGCAGAGCACTGAGCTGTGAGGGCAGGGCGGGACACCCACTGACCCAGAAGGAGCTCTTGGAAGCGGTTTGTCCTGCACAGTCTGTCCTTCACCCTGTCCCTGTTCCCAGTACCATTGTGCTCTGCTCCACCCCTCCCTCCTCCCTAGATGTGGTAACTCAGAGAGACCCAGGCTATGTAGCTTCTCTGCTTTCAATATATATATATTTCATTATAGGAGTAATACACACAGCTGATAGAAAAGTTTGAGAACTACAAAGAGATAAAAGGAAGTCCCATCATTTGGAGAGGGCGCTGCTGTGCACATCACTTCTTCAAGTCGCTATGAGTGCTCAAGGCACCCACACGTGGGGTGGGGACTCCCAGTGTAATGGGCACTGACCCAGAGATTGGGGTCAGGAGGC
Source organism: Trichechus manatus latirostris (assembly GCF_000243295.1). Classification (NCBI taxonomy): domain Eukaryota; kingdom Metazoa; phylum Chordata; class Mammalia; order Sirenia; family Trichechidae; genus Trichechus; species Trichechus manatus. The sequence goes on along the minus strand of NW_004444149.1, from coordinate 2,702,991 downwards.
ACAGGGGTGGCTGGGAAGGGGCCGCACTGCCCACTCTGACTTAGCAAGTCCATTATCTTAATACCTTTCCTCTGTGCGTATTTTATTGTGATCATTTTGCATATAGTGATTTGAAAAGCATAGTCAACACAGTGTCTTTCATGGGTTCTAGAAGAGATATATTATGAAGAAGGGCTTGTGACAGACAACACTTGCCAATGGGTGGTTTATAATTAATTATCCCCCATTAAAAAAAATGCCAGTGACGCAATTTTAAGGATTCAGAAAGCCGTTCTTGGCAGTGGAAGCGGCCATTATGTTACTCCCCGCGGCTCTGCTTTTGTGGAAGAGAAGTCTTTTTATCTGGTATTTCTCTGAGCTGTCCAAATACATTGGCCATTGTTAGCAAGTCCAGGAACAGAACAGCCCCTGCTATTGTTCAGGCTGGTCACTAAATACAGAAGAAGCTTCGCTCTGAACTGAGGGCGAAGGAAGTGAAACATAGTTCCTGGAATTGGCAAAGGCAGAAGCAGAAAAGAAAACTCTTCCTCCGGCTCCAGGACCCCTATTTTCTTTCCTCCGCACCCCTAGTTATGACGAGCTGGCTCCTCGGATCTCGGTGTAGGGCCTGCTGATGCATGACACTAGGGGGCACGACCTAGACCACTGTGTCCCCTGTGAATGGTGCTCATGGGAGTTTTCAGCGCGGAGGCTTTGTAGGTCCTTTACATTAAGGAGACATTTATTAAGCAGCTGTTGAGTTTATTAAAGGAGTTTCTGAGTGGTACAAACAGTTAAGCACTTGGCTACTAACTGAAAGGTTGGCTGTTTGAATCTCCACCCAGAGGTACCTCAGAAGAAAGGCCTGGTGATCTACTTCCAAAAAGTCACAGCCAAAACCCTATGGAGTGCAGTACCACTCTGAGGCACATGGGGTCGCTGTGAATCGGAATGGACTTGACAGCAAGTGGTGTTGGTGGGGGAGTCTATTAAGCACACACCGAGTTCTCCAGTAAGTGCTAGGAGGGGCTCACAGTCCCATAGTATATAGATGAGAAGAGCTCCTTGTGAACACTGTCAAGGAAAGAATGAGCCATCGTGGACCTTGACCCCTGCCTTGGACTTTTCACGCAAGCTGCACTTGTATCCGTTACGTCTGGGCGCTCCTAAGCTGTGAAGTCTGATGTCCACTCATCAGCTGATGGAGGGGTGTTGCGAGCTCTGCGCAGGGGACCACCCACCAGCGTCTGTCCTGTTCTGACACTGTCTCTTTGTTCCTACAGTGGTGATAATTTGTGCATGAACTTGACGACCATGTTGAGTTTTGCCCTTACAGCTACTTCATCAAGTGGAAAATAGAAAAACGAAAACATTGATACCGTAATTAGACGTGTGGGTAGGTCTTCTAAGCTTAATCGCATTCAGGCTCAGATGAAATCACTATGTGGACTGAATGCGGCCAGCTTCATCCTCCATCAGGTGCTCATTGGACTTAATCACATAGCGCTGTGTGTTCAGTTATGAAGGAGGAAGACACGTGTGACACGCATACACGCTTAAGGCCAGCAATTCCATGTTTAGGGAAACTCTTGGGCAAGTGCACCAAGAATGACGTATAAGGTTGACAGCCACATTGGCTGATATGGCAAAACGCTGGGACCAAGCCAAACCTTCCTCAGCAGGAGAATGGTATAGTTACACAGTGGAATATTACGCAGCAGTGAAAATGAATCTACTATCAACCAAAAGAACAAACCAGTTGCCGTCCAGTCATTTCCAACTCATGGCGACCCTGTGTGTGTCAGCGTACAACCGTGCTCCATGGGGTTTTCAGTGGCTGATCTTTTGGACGTAGATTGCCAGACCTTTCTTCCGAGGTAGCTCTGAGTGAACTTGTACCTCCAGCCTTCAGGGTAGCAGCCAAGTATGCTAACTGTTTGCACCACAGAGTCGCTAGGTGCAAGACTAGCTCCGTGCAGATGAACCATAGAAATATAATAAATGAAAAAGCACATCACAGAAGACTACATGCAAACCGTTTTTGTAAGGCTCAAAAGTCAAGCAGAGTTAAGACGTGTCGGGGTACATAGGTGGTAAACGTTTTTACAAAGTAAGGGAATGATAAACACAAAATGTAACCTTGGGGAGGTGGGGAGGCCGGGGAATGGTAGCACAAAAGGAGCTTCAAAGACAGTGATCATGTTAGGTTTTAGGTCAGTGGAAGGTTTGTGAGTGTTTTATTATGTTTCATAAACATGGACGTTACATATATTGATTTGCATGGGCTAACTATAATGTAATACATTGTATGACAATGTTTCACATACTGGAAATATATTATCAAAGGCATGCTGTAATTAGGGCTTTTTATGATTCTTTTAGTCCCTGGGTGGTGCAAATGGTTAGCACACTTTGGAGGTTCAAGTCCACCCAGAGGCACCCTGGAAGAAAGGACTGGCGATCTACTTCCGGAAAATCAGCCACTGAAAATCGCGTGGAGCACGGTTCTACTCTGACACACACATGGGTTGTGGGAATCAACTCAAAGGCTACTGGTTGTTCCATGACTTGTGTAAGCTCTGTGGGTCTGGAAGCCCTCCTGTTACTCCCAGTCGATGTCTGGGGACTGGGATTTTGCTGATGTTAGGGGAACACTGTGTCCTCTTGCCCAGCTCTGCGGCAGCGAATGTTCTTACTTCTCCGGTCCTTGAGCGCCGGGTCTGGCTGATGCCTGAGTGCACCCTCCTCACCCTGAGCACCGCTGGTGTCTCCCCGAATGTTTGTTGAACGTAGGACAGGCGGAGGGCCTTCCCTGCCCACTGTGGGGGAAAGTGAGGCCAGAGGGGCGTAAGGAGCCAGCACAAACTCAGCAGGCTGCTCAAGTGAGATTCAGCCACTGGCTGAAATCACAGGCTCTGGGGGTGATGTCAGAAAACCTGCAGTGGCCGGCTGCCGCTCCGCCTTGGGCTGCCCTTGGTCTGCAGCCTCGGGGCGGGCGTGTCAGGGTGGAGGGCGCTGGCACCACGTGGCCAAGTGAGAAGGAGGCCGAAGGGAGTCTGTATGGCAGGCAGGGCTCCATGCCGGGTGGAGGGTGTCTCTGCCCCTTGATAGCCTGTGTCCCTGGTCCCTGGACTGTTGGCCGATGGCTAGTCTGCACAACCAGCCCTCCAGCTTTGGGAGAGTTACCGCCTGGGTGTGTCTTCTTAGTCCCGTCTCTCTGCCGGCTGCCTTGGCTGGGGTGGGAGGAAGGAGAGTCTGCCAGCTATGAGATAAGAGCTACTCCTCCCAAGGAAGAAGCCTTGGGAGAGACACTTAAATTTGTCCTCCGGCCCCAGGAGCACAAGTGGGAGGCTGAGGTCAGGGCTCAGACAGCTGCTGGGTCTCTCCGAAATCTTTGGGCAGATTTCTTGCAGCTGCTTGACAAGGAATGGGTTATACATTTGGTTTGAAGGACCAAGCGTGCTTCATGGGACAGCTGTCTGTATTTCCTGGCCTCGGTTCCCTCAGCTGGTCAGACTAATTTAATTAATTGGTTAATAATTAGTCCAAGCTAACGTGGCCGGGCTGATTTATATCTTCTTGTCGTTACTTGCTGTTGAGTCGACTCCAACTCGCAGTGACCCCTCGTGTGCAGGGTAGAACCGCTCCATAGGGTTTTCGAGACTGTGGCCTTTCAGAAGCAGATCGCCGGGCCTGTGTTCCGGGTGCTTCTTTATATCTTAGTCTGCAGTGGTTAAGGGTTTGGCTGCTGACCAAAAGGTCGGCAGTTCACATCCACCAGCGGCTCCTGGAAACCCTGGGGGCAGTTCTACTCTGTCCTAGAAGGTTGCTATGGGTTGGCCATGGGTTTGGTATTTTTTTTATGACCTATTCTCAAAACCAAAAGACTGTTATTTGCTCCTTTACTCTTTAATCTCCTTTTCCTTGAGTAGGCACACACACGATTTTTTCAGGGAGTGGGGAGAGTATTTGTTCTTTTTTACCTTTCAGTTTGGCCTCTAGAAGAAAGTTAGCGTTGTCCTAAATGGTTGAGCACTGAAGAGGGGGTTCAAGGCCTGTTGTGCATCTCAGCCCTGCTATACTGTCTTGGTGATCTTGGGCAAGTCTGTGTCTTTGGGCCTCAGTTACCGTCTGTAAAATGGACCAGCCAACCATGAAGACCCCGTGATTCTGAGACCCCCTGTGTGCTTGTGCATCTTGCAAGCCCCTCCTGGTATTCATTCATTCATTCACAGGTGTGTCCCTTCATTCAGACATTCATCAAGTACTCGTGGGCCACTGTGATGTGCTGGGCAATGTTCTAGGCACTGGAATATAACAGAGAACAAAGCAGGGTGCCTGTCCTCAGGGCACTTAGAGTCTTGAGGGGAAGACAGACATGGAACTGTCATTATACAGCGATTCCTCCTGAGTGGCATGATGGAGAAGGTAGCACTTAATCGGGCCTAATCCAGCTGGGGGGACGAGGATATGCTTAGGCCGAGACCTGAAATCGGAGGAGTTAGCATGGAGGTGGATGGGAGAAGAGTGAGTGTGAGAGGCTGTGGGGAGGGGGTGGGTATGCCTTCCTTCCAAGGTGGAGTTGGGAGGGATGAGGCTCTGAAGGTCTGCAAGGCCTGGTGGGCCGCACCAGAGAGCTTGGACTTGATCCTGTGGATGGTGGCAGGCCCTGAAGAGTTTTCTAATCAAGGGAGTGGGGTGGCCTGATCATTACTTCAGAGGGCTCACTCAGGGCAGAGAAGGCCAGGCTGGGGCGGGAGGCCACCAGGAGGCTGTTACTGTAATCCAGGCGGAGGTGACAGTGGCCTGGGCCAGGGTGGTGCCTGTGGGGTTGGGGAGCAGTGGATGGACTTGAGACATGTTTAGCACTGAGGCCTGTTGTGGCTTCCCCAAATCAGAAACAAAGTTCCCTCTTTGGGTACTGTGTGCTTACCAAGTGTACCGTCCCGTCCCTTCCCCAGAGGTGGCGAGTGATGTGCTGACCAGCCTCCCGGGGGCCAACGTTACCCTGACCTGCCCAGGCGTGGAACCAGGAGAAAATGGCAGTGTTCATTGGGCGTTCAGGAGTCAGGCTGTGGGCTCACCTCACAGCAGATGGACCAGCGTGGGGACGAGGCTGCTTCTGAGGTCGGTGCAGCTCAGTGACTCTGGAAACTATTCCTGCTTCCAGGACAGCCGTCCAGCTGGGACCACACACCTGCTGGTGGAGGGTGAGTGGTGCCCTCAGAGTCCTGGGAGACAGCTTCCAGGCAGCTCCAATGCGCGTAAGAAACACGCTCTGTGCATTCCCGAGAGAGTCCCCGCTTGACCCTTCATATTCCTGTTATTTCCTTGACCCAGGAATTTTGGCGAAAGGCCCCCTGGATCCTGCCAGCAAGTTACTGGTGGAGATTCCTGCTGGGCAGAAGCATCTGGCTTTGGGAAATGCCACAGCTGGCCTCCTTGTGCCGTTAGAGTTTACGGTGGATGTTTTAATCATACGTGGGGCCCGGAGCCAAGCGGCCTGGTTTGAATCCTCCCTCATGTACAGCTTAACTTCCCCGTCCCCCAGTTTCCTCTTTGGTGAAATAAGGTTAATGTTATTACTTTACCTCAGAATTTCTGTGAAGATGAAATGGACGTGTATATGTGTGTGTGTACACACATATGATGCTTAAAACTATACGCAGCGTGTACTGAGCTCTCAAATGAGCTATTCTTGTTTTTAGAACAAACAGGTTCTTAGCTCTCCCACGCCGAGATGAAGGGGCGGGAGGAAGACTTCACAGAGCCGGATGCCCTGTGAGCCGAGCTCTGTGCTAAGCGCTTTCTTACTTGGTGTCTCATGTAATTCTCTCAATGACCCATGAGGGAAAGCGGTGTTATTATTATTTGTAAATTTTATAGATAAGGAAGCTGAAGAGAGATTGGGACTTATTCAAGGCCACATGGCCGGATCTGTGTGACTCCAAGGTCTTTGTTCTTTTCAGTTAGCCATCCCCTCTCCCCTTTAGACAAGTTAGCTCCCAGGGCGCCTCCCTTCCCTTGCCCAACATCCCAACTCTCAACCTGAAATGAGGACTTTGTTGATCTTTAATTTCCAGCCACGATTAGAGCAGCATGTGGCTGAGTTTGGCCAAGGTGTACTGAGTCATGACTGGCTCTGGTGGGATGGGGGCCGAGCGAAGTGCCCCCTCAGAGGAGAGGCCACACTGCCCCATCCTGTGTGCCTCCTCACGCCTGCTGTGCTGTGCTCGGTTTCAGCCCCTCCTGAGAAGCCCCACATCTCCTGCTTCCAGAAGAGTCCCATCAGCAGCGTTTGGTGTGAGTGGAGTCCTCGTGGCACCCCTTCCCCGACGACCAAAGCCGTGTTGTTGGTGAGAGTGTCGTAAGTATCTTGGGCTGGGCTTTGTTTATAGCTACTCCATCTTTCCTGAGGCCCCCAGAGTGGGGGTGGGGTGGTGAGGGGTTGGCCAGAGATTCCAAAATTTTATCTTTAGAAAGTCATTTGTTTGGCATAAGGAGGAGGGAATGAGAGAGGGAATTGAGACTTACGTTTGCATGCTCACCTGTACTGGGCACTGTGCCCCAGCAACTTGGCCCCATTAACTCATTTGAACTATCACATCAGTCCTGGGAAGTGGATGTTCTTTTTCTCATTTAACAGAAGAAGGAACTGAAGTTCAGAGAGATTCATTAACTTGTCTAAGATCATCTAGCTAGTACGTAGCCCTGCTGGGAATCAAACCCCAGTCTGATTTCATTCAAAGTCCGAAGGTTTTAGGCGTTGCTATGGAGAAAGTGTAGACTTCCCTGGGAGGGGCAGTGCAGCCAGCCCACTATGGTGTCCAGGCTATTTCCATTATAAAGGCTGGAGAGGAAGTGCTGGTGAGGTGGGAGAGGGAGCTGGGAGTGGTGGGGCAGGAAGTCACGCCCACCTGGGGGTCCCTGGGTCTTTGGAGCATCTCTACCCAGCCTGCAATGTGGACAGACCTGGGATGGGTCCAGGCGTGGATGTAGGAGGTGAAAGATGCTGAAAACAAATACGCCTTCTCTGTAGTTTTGCCTGTCTCCACCCAACAGTCCAGGTCCCCTTGGTTCAGATGCTTATAATTGGGTGTGAGTCATCAATCATCAGAGCATTGAAATCAGAGCCGTCACTTCAATAGGGAGGTTTGACTTCCACTTGTGTTTGTCCCTAGAGAGCCCCTAGGTATAACCGATTGCCATCACGTTGATTCCAACTCATAGTGACCCTACAGGACAGAGTAGAACTGCCCCATAGGGTTTCCAAGGAGCGGCTGGTGCATTCGAACTGCTGACCTTTTGGTTAGCGGCCGAGCTCTTAACCACTACACCACCAAGACTCCAGTCCCTCGGTGGCCCAGTAGTAATGTTTGTGTCCTGGCCCTTGTGCAGAAATTATAAGTTACCCATCTGCAAATGGTACAGCAGCCATTAAGACTGTTAGCTCACACCCCGAGTAGGGAAGACTAGAAGTCACAGCCCAAAGCTGGGTTTGGGTGCAAATTAATTGGGACCTGGAAGGCGTTCTTCCTTAGACAGGATATTCCACACAGTGCCTGGCAGCTTCCCAGCCCAGCCCACGGAAAGCTTATCCAGTGGACACCCCGGCTGGAACACTTGCGTGTTGACAGTGACAATGGGAAGAACGAAGCCCTCCTCCTGGGCTGCAGGGTGTTCTGCTGTCAATATGGCGGCAACTGAGGCCTTTGAACTGAGAAAGGGGGAGGCGGAGCGACTGAGAACCTCAGGGACGCCAGAATGCACTCAGGCCCCACCCAGCTGGGACAAGTCCCTGGGAAGAGATTTCTGTGTGTTCGGCTTCGTCTCTGAGTGTGTGCACATCCACACCCGACTTGCTTGCTCGTTCATTCAACAAGTGTGTGGTGCTGTTGGCCTGGCACTGTGCTAGGGCTTTGGGAGAGGCATGGGGGGAGTAAGGCTTGTTGGGGGGCACACCTGTAAACAGGTTGATGACCCCATCTTCTCAGTGTTAGGTCCATGGAAGCCTGGGTGGTGCTGGAGTGAGGGCAGAGGGAGGATTGAAGGAGGCTTCACTGAAGGAAGGAGTTCCTTTCATGGGCTGAACTCAGACGGGGCCCAGCGTTCAAACCCAAGTCAGAAGAGTTGGTGACTCGCCCCAGCAGCAGGGTGGGTGGCTACGGAAGCCTCGCGTGCCCACAAGTGTCACAAGTAGGTGAAACCTCGGGGCGTCTGACTCACCTATCTGTCTGCAGTTACCCAGAATCCTTTTCTGGTTCACCTGCTGGAAATGCTGTCTCTTCCCTGCCGCCCCTTCCAGCACTTTGTGCTTCTGGGGCATTTTCTACCTGCTGTTGCAGTCACCTGAGGTCAGGGCTTTTTTTTAGTGCCTTGAGGCTGGAGCCGGGCCTTTTTTAAAAAAAAAAAATTTTAAATTGTACTTTAGATGAAGGCTTACAGAACAAGTAGTTTCTGATTACACAGTTAGTACACATGTTGTTTTGTGACATTGGTTAACAACCCCACGACATGTCAACACTGTCCCTTCTCAACCTTGGTTCCTATTACCAGCTTTTCTGTCCTCTCCTGCCTTCTAGTCCTTGTCCCTGGACTGTTGTGCCCCATTAGTCTCGTTTTGTTTTATGGGCTGTCTGATCTTTGGTTGAAGGGTGAACCTCGGGAGTGACTTCATTACTGAGCTGAAAGGGTGTCCAGGGGCCATACTTTTGGGGTTTCTCCAGTCTCCGTCAGGCCAGCAAGTCTGGTCTTTTTTGTGAGTTAGAATTTTGTTCTACATTTTTCTCCAGCTCTGTCTGGGACCCTCTGTTGTGATCCCTGTCAGAGCAGTCAGTGGTGGCAGCTGGGCACCATCTAGCTGTACTGGACTCAGTCTGGTGGAGGCCATGGTAGTTGTGGTCCATTAGTCCCTTGGACTAATCTTTCCCTTGTATCCTGTTCTCTTCATTCTCCCTTGCTCCCGAAGGGGTGAGACCAGTGGAGTATCTCAGATGACCGCTCACAGGCTTTTAAGACCCCAGACGCTACTCCCCAAGGTAGAATGTAGAACATTTTCTTTATAAACGATGTTATGCCAGTTGAGCTAGATGTTCCTCAAGACCAGGGTCCCCACAGCGCGGGGCCTTTCTTGATTCATTTCTGCACCCCCACGGCAGTGCCACAAGACAGGACCTGGCACTAAGCAGGAACTCATCAACCCTCCGACACTGAAGTGATTGTCACAGCCTGTGCCGGGCGCAGGGGTGGATTACCCAGTCAGCAAGGTAAGCGCGGGCTCACTTGTGCTTTGTTACTAATCTGTAGTGACGAATTTCACATGGGTTTCATCTCTGATTGGTGAAACCCATGTGAAATTGGTCACTACAGATTAGTAAGTAAGCACAAGTAAGCCCGTGCTTACCTTGTTTACTGGGTAATCCGTCTCTGTCTGGGATGGTAAATTTGAAAAGAGGCTTTGATTCTGTAGGAAGGTGGGGTTGGGAGAGATACCTAGAAGCAGATCTTTGATGTGGTGAAAAAATGTGAAATTGTTCACTACAGATGATGTGGTAAGCAAGGTAAGCACTGTGCTTACTTTGCCTCTTGGATAATCTGCCCCTGGCCTGGTGCTATCAATGTTTCACAGGCATTTCTCAATCCTAACAAAAACCCTGTGTGATAGGTAGTATCAACATTCCCATGGAGGTTCGAAGAAGTTGAATAATTTATTCAAGACTATCACAAGTGCTAGTAAGTGTAGAGCTGGAATTCAAACCTGGGTGCTCGACTTCACAGCCTGACTTCCAACCCCTGACTGTCTCTTCCCTCCTGAATAAGTACAGAAGCTGATATTCGAACCCTGCGCTTATTTTATGTCCAGCAGTCACAAAAGTCTGGTAAGAGACTTCCAGGAGCCGTGCCAGTATTCCCAGGAATCCCGAAAGTTCTCCTGCCAGTTGAAGGTTCCAGAGGGAGACAGCTCTTTGTACATGGTGTCCCTGTGCGTTGCCAACAGTGTCGGCAGGAATTCCAGTGGCACCCAAACATTTGAGGGTTTAAATATCCGTAAGTGAGCTTTTCCAGACCTCCCCACCCTCCAGCTGCTTTTTAAAAATTTAATTCTAGGTGCAAATGGTTCAGCGTTCCACTGCTAACTGAAAAGTTGGCAGTCTGAACCCACCCGGAGGTAGCTCGGCATTCAGGCCTGGAGATCTGCTTCTGACAGGTCACAGCCATTGAAAACCCCATGGAGCTCAGTTCTACTCTGACACACACGGGGTCACCAGCAGGCTAACAGACTGGGTAGACTTCTTGGAGGGCAAAGGAGGGGGCTGGTTGAGGAGTTTGGTGAGCTGGTGCCTTTCGGGCATTGTTTGCCCGTAGCTCTGACTATGGTGGACGAGGGCCCTGGAAAGATGCTTGTGGGAAGTGGTCTTGAGGCTGGGGGTTGAGCTGGGGGCTGGCAGAGTCTTCACCGTATTTGCTGCGTAAAGCACTCATGCTCTTTCCCCACAGTCCAGCCTGACCCGCCCGTCAACATCACGGTCACCGGCATGGTCAGAAACCCCCACTGGCTCAGTGTAACCTGGCAAAACCCCCCCTCCTGGAACTCTAATTACTACCGGCTACAGTTTGAGCTCCGATACCGGGCAGAACGGTCAAAGACATTCACAACGGGGATGGTGAGTTCCCCTTTCACTTCTGGACCGAAAAACGGCCCCTGGATGCTAGAGGGTGGTGGAAACGGTGCTAGGAAGCAAAAAAGGGTCCTCGGTTCTGCTTTGCAACTCACCACCTGCACGGCCTTGGAGAAATCCTTGAACCTTTCTAAGCCTTAGTCGCTTCATTTATAAAACGGGAATGGTAATGACAGGCCCATCTCTAAGTGAGAGGCTGACCTAGGAAGGGATTTGGGCTCTAAGTACGCAGAGGGTAGTTGCTGATCAAGGGTGTGAGGCTTGCAGGAATTTGCAACGGGTTGGGGCTCAGCCTATGGAGGCCCGGAGGGCAACCCCGTCTCACCCGGAGCCTCCAGGGTGGTGGGTGCCTCTGGAGCGTCTCTGCTCAGCTCAGTCACCCACTGCGCTGAGAGAGGGAGCTGCTGAAGAGGCAGGAGATGGCCGAGGGCATTTGTATTTCTGTGGAGCTGCCTAACCAGCATCCCCCAGACCCCCCACTCCAGGGTCACTGTGCCCCCCACCCCCTTCAGGTCAAGGAGCACCAGAACCACTGTGTCATCCATGACGCTTGGAGTGGCATGAGGCACGTGGTCCAGGTTCGGGCCCAGGAGGAGTTTAGGCACGGCTCGTGGAGCGAGTGGAGCCAGGAGGTCACAGGCACCCCTTGGACAGGTACTGTGGTGGGGGCAGAGGGACAAGGGGATGTCTCTGCTCTGTTACTGTGTCAATGTAACTGGTCACCCCAAAACTAGTGGCTTAAAACATCAGCCACTTATATGGCTCAAGATTTGGAAAATAAATCAGCTAGGCAATTGTTCTACTGGTCAGGCCTGAATTGCTAGCGTAGCTACGATCAAGTCTGATTGGCCCAAGATAGCCTCACCCACATGTCTGATGGCTGGTGCTGGCTGGTGGCGGGGGCCCTCAGCTCTCCCCAGGCCTCTCAGCTCCCGTAGGTCAGCCCAGGCTCAAGGTGTGGGGAAACTGACTCCACAGCTTGATGGGAGGAGATGCAAAGAATGTGTGGCCCTATTTAATCTACCATAATTACTGATGCTTTTTATTTTCAAAAAGATGTTAAACGTAATAAGAATTGCCTTTTAGGATTGTTGAGATTAGCATGTTTGATATAGAACATCAAACATTTCAGAGAAATATGAAGATAATGGGGCACTGGTAGCACAGTGGTTAAACATTTGTCTGCTAACCAAAAGGTCAGCAGTTCGAATCCACCCGCTTCTCCTTGGAAACCTTTTGGGGCAGTTCTACTCTGTCCTCTAGGGCAGCTATGAGTCAGAATCGACTCAATGCAATGAGTTTTTTTTTAGGAAGAAAATAATTATCACTGGTATTCTTCCTGGGTGGATAGCTTTCTAGCAGACTTCTTTCAGTTTTTGAGGTACATTAATGTGTGTATGTATAACAGTGTGAGCATTTCCCATGTTATTAAATGTTTTTTGGAAATAGAATAGTTAGTAAGTGCGTGATGAACACTTTTTTTTTTTTTTAACACGATTTGAGGTTTTTTTTTAACTTGTAACATTTCTATCAAATTAATACATGCCCATGGCAAAGGAGCAAAGGAGGACTTAAAACAATAAGCAACGGTCCCTTGCCCCGTCCCTTCCCATTTCCGGTCCTGTTTCCAGAGGAAGCTATTCAATGCTTTCTGTTTCTAGTTCTTCTGTTGTCACCCTCCCTAACGCTAAGTAAGAAGCTCACTTGGCTCTTTATCTGATAACAGCAACTTGAGGTACTATCTTTTGACTCCCTGCTATGAAAGATTAGAATTTAGGAGACTTAGACCCAGTGCAGGAATCTCCCCGACCACAACTCAGAAAGTGGTCACACAGCTTCAGCTTGAATGCCTCCAGAGACGGGGAGTTTACTACCGCTTGAGCAGCCCATGTCATTGCTCCCCGTGTCTGTATTGTGGGACCACCTGAGGCTTGCTTCAGCATACCAATGCCAGCTTCTGTCCAGTTGACTCTGACTCATGGTGACCCCACGTGTGTCAGAGTAGAACTATAGTCCGTAGTGTTTTCAATGACTATTGTTTTCAGAAGTAGATCACCAGGCCTTGCTTCAAGGTATCTCTGAGTATACTCGAACCTCCAACCTTTCGATTAGCAGTTGGGCACGCCTTCAACTGCTTTCACCACCCAGGGACTCCAAGTCTAGCAGCAAAATTGAACCAGATTAATCATTCTTAAATGCCAGGCTATTAAAAAAAAAAAAAAATCCAATCCAGGCTGGAGCAAGGCAGAATGAAGAAAACCAAAGACACAAGGGAAAAAATGAGTCCAGAGGACTAATGGACCACAGCTACCACAGCCTCCACCAGACTGAGCCCAGAACAACTAGATGGTGCCCAGCTCCCACCACCAACTGCTCCGGCAGGATTCACAATAGAGGGTCCCAGACAGAGCGGGAGAAAAATATAGAACAAAATTCAAATTCACAAAAAAGAAAAAAAAAGACCAGGCTTGCTGGTCTGACAGAGATTCAAGAAACCCCCAGAGTATAGCCGCCGGACACCCTTTTAGCTCAGTACTGAAGTCACTCCTGAGGTTCACCCTTCAGCGAAAGATTAGACAGGTTCTGTGGCATAGTGGTTAAGAGCTTGGCTGCCAACAAAATGTGGGCAGTTCGAATCCACCAGCCGCTCCTTGGAAACCCCGTGGGGCAGTTCTAGTCTGTCCTGTAGGGTTGCCATGAGTCAGAATTGACTCAGCAGTAATAGGTTTGGTTTGGTTTTTTTTTTTGGCATAGAGCCAACAATAACGCACGTGAGCAATGGGCTTCATAGTTCAATCATGTATACGAGACTAATGGGCACACAGGCCCGAAAGCAAAGATAAGAACGCAGGAAGAGACAGGGAAACTGGATGAGTGGCAACAGGGAACCCAGGGTGGAGAAAGGGAGAGCATTGGCACATCACGGGGTTGGCAGCCAGTGTTACAAAACAATTTGTGTATTAACTGTTTAATGAGAAACTAATTTGCTCTGTAAACTTTCACCTGAAGCACAATTAAAAAAAGAAAAGGATAAAATACCCATTTATTCAGTTGTGTGTGGGTAAAAAGGAAAGGGTAGACATGCCATCAATTGCCCAGTCCCATCCCCACCCCTGCCACTTTCTCCCACCCCTGCTTTAGAGGGAGGACTTTTAGGGGCGGGGCATCTTTCCCTGGATAGATGACATGATGTGATGGCTTTCCTCCTCCACGCTTTTACACTGTGGAATCCTTGTCTTTCCTGTCCTCCTCTAGAGAGCTGGAGGAGTGGCATGGGGCTTAGGGTGCCATCCTAATTGCGTGCGTGTAATGTCAGGGGCGAAAGTCCCTGGTGGTGTAAAGAGTTAATGTGCTCAGCTGCTAACTGAAAGGTTGGAGGTTTGAGTCCACCCAGAGATGCCTCAGAAGAAAGGCCTGGAGATCTACTTCCAAAAAATCAGGCACTGATAACCCTATGGAGCATAGTTCTACTCTGACTCACACGAATTGGAATCGACTCGATGGTAATTGATTACATATCGGCCCTTTAAAGCCCTTTGCCCATTTCATCCTGGGGGAGTTCATGTTGCTCTCTTCCTACCTCTCAAGCGGAAAATTCTGCAAGTGACGGAGTGCTTGGTTGCACATTTCTGACGAGATCTTGTTCTGTCCATGCCTTTGTGTGGCGCCCCCTGCAGGCCAGCCCCAGGGCTTTCCCCACTCTTCTCTGCCCTGGTGACCTCGCCCGCCTCCACCACTTTGCACTTTCTGGTTCTCAGAGCACTGGCTTTGAGTCACACAGACTAGGGTCTAGTTTCTGGCTCTGCCCCTTACTAGCGTGTGACCTAACTGAACCTCAGTTTCCTTTTTTGTCAAGTGAGATTAATAACAACTGCCTCAAAATAGAAAATAGAAACCAACCCTGTCTCACAGAGCTAGCTGGTGTGAGGATTAAAGGCGGCGGAAAGTGGTCAGCACAGAGCCTGGCATGCACGAAGTCCGTCATACACGCCAGCATTACTGTTATTTACCTGGGTCTCCCAGCCAAACCTGTGTCTTGAGCTTTGGATCTGTCTCTCCACTCCACCCAGACATCTGCCCGTCTCCTCCCGCTGCACACTCAGCGTGACTCATGCTAAAACCTCCCTGCGTCCCTCCTCCCACCGAAGGGTGCCACCACCCACCCAGCTGCCTGGGCCGGGAACCTGGGCTTCGGGTTAGACATCACGTGCCCCTGTCCTTGGTTCACGTTCTTGTCACAGCTTGACAGAACTCTTTTTTTTTTTTTAATTTGTTGTGGTAAAATGTATATAACAACAAAAGAAAAATCAGCTATTTTAACCATCTTTAAGTGTACGATTCAGTGACTGACTACATTCACTTTGCTGGGCAACCATCACCACTGCTTCTAAAACTTTTTAATCACCCCCAAAAGAAACTGAGTATCCCTTCAGCAATAAGTCCCCACTCCCTCATCCCCACCCCACCCCCAAGCCCTTGGTAACCATGCATAATTTTTTTTGATGGGATTCTTAAAATAACCTGCCCCTAAGTGACCTCTTTTGGCATGTAAGCGTTCCAGCCTCCTCCACGTCCTCTACGGCACCTCCACAGGCATCTTTCCAAATCACAAGCCTGGCTCTGTCGCTCCTCAGTTTACAGCCAGCCAGTCTTCGGCTCCCCTTGGCTTTCTGGATGAAGTTCAAACTCCTGAGCTTGGCGCAGAGGGGTTTCTTGGGCTGCCCCTGCTGGCCCAGTCTCCCCTCGCTTGCCTCTTTCCCTCCGGCTGGACTGAACCGATCCCAGCACCCGGGAATGGGCCTGTTCTTCCGTCCCCGTGGCTTGTCTTCATCTGGGGAGCTCTGCTTTTCTCTTCATGTTCTTTTGGGTCTCACCTCCTCCCACGCCCTCCCTGACTGCCCAGCCTGTCTGTGGCGTCGCTCAGAGGTTCCTAGACTTTGGGATTTCACAGGCCTGTAACATTTCAAAAAGAACTTTGGGGACCAAGTTAAGTGGCCAGCTTTTAATTTTGCTAAGGAAGGACAGGAGTCCTTGGGTGGTTGCAGATGGTTAAGCGCTTGGATGCTAATCGAGGGGTTGGAGGTTTGAATCCACCCAGAGGCACCTCAGAAAAAAGGCCTGGCAATCTACTTCTGAAAAATGAGCTATTGAAAACCCTGTGGAGCACAGTTCTGCCCTGACGCACATGGGGTCACCGTGAGTTGGGGTTAAGTTGATGGCAACTGGTTGGGTTGGTTGGGAGAAAGTCCATAAATTAAAACAAAAACCCAAAAACCCAAGCAAGCGAAAAGTAATGATTTCTATTTACCATCCCATTATTTTATAAAGAAAGCACACTTTAACCTCACACAATGGGGAAGGGCGTAGTCTCAGAATGAGGGACACTTTTGGCAGCCTTGCGCCATGTAGGTAGACACCCTGCCTTGGCCATAGTTTTCTCCTTGGGCCTCAGACCAGTGTGACTTTTCTACAGACCATCCTGGATGGTGGTGGAGACCCAGCTGAGGTGATTCATTTCTCCACAGGAAATGTGAGCCTCTCAGTGAATGTTTGCAGTGATTAACCTCCCGGTTGGTGGTTGAAAGGCTGTGAGAAAAGGTATGAAGTCAGTGAGCTTGCTCAGATTGGAAAGAGTATGGTGCTGCGCCTGGCCTGCCCTGCCTGCAGGCCTGCCTGCCAGTCTCTCCGGCCCTCCTGTCTCTCCTCCCCTGGGCCCGCAGGCCCTGTCTCTCCCTCTCCTTGCTCCCAGCCTCTCGTCCACCCTCCAGCCCCCTTTCTCTCTCCTTCTCATCCCACTCCTATTTTCCCTCTCTATACTTCTCCTCTCCCCCTGGGAGCCCATATCTTACCAGTACACCAGCTTGACTTATGGTGACCCCATATTTGTCAGAGTAGAACTATGCTCCGTAAAGGTTTTTTTTTTAAGTTGTGGTGAAAATACACACAACAAAACATACAGCAAGTCAACAATTTCTACAGGTATAATTCAATGACCACAGGGTTTCCATGGCCAACTTTTCATAAGTCGATTGCCAGGCCTTTCTTCTGAGGTGCTTCTGGGTAGACTCGAATTTCCAGCCTTTTGGATAGCAGCCAAGCAAATTAACCATTGCATTACCTAGGGACTCCAGCCATATCTTAACTGGCCACGATATGCAATTGAAAAAGGTTTTGTTAGAAAAAATGTTTTCTGTTCTCTTGTTTAGTATTGAGAGCCAGGTGGGTTTTTCAATAAATATTTGTGTGTGTCAGGTTGGTGCTAGGTTCTTTCATGTGTGTGATCTCGGTGATCTGTCCGGGAGGAAGCCCTCTCCTTGCTGATTGTTGCTGTCAAGTCAATTTGAACTCACGGCAACCACACGTGTGTGCAGAGTAGAACTGCCCCAGAGGGGTTTTTAAAAAATAACTTATTTTTTAAATTCTATTGTGTTTTAGGTGAAAGTTTACAGTGTCCATTAGTTTTTCATTCAAAAATTTATACACAAATTATTTTGTGTTGCCATCCCCGCAATGTGTCAGCGAGCTCCCCGTTCCACTTCCCACCCTGGGTTCTCCATATCCATTCATCCAGTTTTCCTGTCTCTTCCTGCCTTCTCGTCTTTGCTTCCGGGCAAGACCCATTTGGTCTTGTCTACTTGATTGATCTAAGAAGCACATCCCTCACATTTGTTATGTTTGCTTCATAGGCCTGTCTAATCCTTGGTTGAAAGGTGGACTTCTGGAGTGTCTTTGGTTCTGAGTTAGCAGGGTGTCTGGGGGCCATAGTCTTGGGGGTTAAATTGTTTATGTATTTATTTGTTGTTGTTGAGAATATACACAGCAAAAACATACAGCAATTCAAATTTCTACATGCACAATTCAGCGATATTGATTGTATTCTTTGAGTTGTGCAACCATTCTCACCCTCCTTTTCTGAGTTGTTCCTCCCCTATTAACATAAGCTCAGTGTCCCCTAAGCTTATTATCTAATCTTTCAAGTTGCTGTTGTCAACTGGATCCCATATAGATAGATCTTAAAAGAACACAATGCTTAAGGAAGACATTCTTTACTAGTTAAGCTAAACTTGTTTGTTTTTAAGAAGACTTCAGGGGATATTTTTGGTTTAAGGTTTAAAGATTATCTTAAGGCAATGATTTTGGGGTTTGTCCAGCCTCCATGGCTCTAGAAATGCTGGATTCCATGAGAATTTGAAATTCTGTTCTGCATTTTCCCCTTTTTGATCAGCATTCTTTCTCTAGTTCTTCTGATCTCACGGCCAAGGAGACCGTTGCTCATAGAGGAAATTCACCACACATTCCATTTTCTCCCCCTATTCCTGACTCTCCTTCCTCTGTTGCTAGGCAAATAGAGACCAATTATATGCCTTGGGCTCCATAGAATTTTCAAGGCTGTGACCTATGGAAAGCAGATCACCAGGCTGGTCTTCTGAAGCACCTTCGAACCACCAACCTTCTAGACTTTTGTCCAATTGATTTTTTCCCTATAATTTAAATTTCACTAACTACAGGTAGTCCCTGACTTCTGACATATTTGAGTTACAATGCACCGCATTGACAACCATCCTTTTTTTTTTTTTTTGGTACATCTTATCATTAGTGATACGTACTACAATATAGCATTGCAGTACGTAATCTGCTGATGTCATCATACCTGTAAGTTTATATGTAATATTTCCAATCCCCAAAGACAAATAAAGATAGGATTTATAAAGATAAAAACCCGTTGCTGTCGAGTCAATTCCAACTCATAGTGACCCTAAAGGACAGAGTAAAACTGCCCTATAGGGTTTCCAGGGAGCGGCTGGTGGATTCGAACTGCTGACCTTTTGGTTAGCAGCCGAGCTCTTAACTACTGTGCCATCAGGGCTCCATTTATAAAGATACTGACTGATAATAAAAAGCAATAATAATGAAAACAAAAAAAAATGAAGTATTTGACTGATGTCAGAACAGACTTCCGACGAAGTCAGACTGTGACCCCGTTGTAAGTTGAGGACTACCTGTACACAGTTCTTCAGCAAGATGCAGACCTATGTTAAGTCCTGAGTTTGCAAAACTGAGTAAGATACAATCCCAGAACAGGAAAAAAGCAGGGACGATATTTTAAAATGTCAAAACAAAACAAAACAAAACAAAACAAGCACGTAGCTGTCGAGTCGATTCCAACTCATAGTGACCTTATAGAACAGAGTAGAACTGCCCCATAGTGTTTCCAAGGAGCAGCTGGTGGATTCAAACTGCTGACCTTTTGGTTAGCAGCAGAGCTCTTAACCACTGCACCACCAGGGCTTCTTTTAAAATACAGACAAAATTTATTCCTGGAGGCAGGCAGACTTGGTTTAAATTCCAGCTTTGTCCTTTACTTCTTCTGTAGCTTCAGGCCAGTTATTCAAGGTCTTTGTGCCTCAATTTCCCAGCTTGTGACGCGGAGATAATAATGGTGCTTGTCTCAGAGTGCTGTCGTGAGGGTTCAATGAGTTAATTCATGTAACGTGGTTAGAATGGTCCCTGGCATATAGTAGGTGTTCAGTTATTGTTAGATGTTTATACTGTTGTTATTTTGTTATTCCTGCTCTTACCACTCACGGGCTTCAGTGAGTGTTGTTACTTCCCCCTTTTCCTCAAACATGCTAACCAAAGTGAGGCATTACGAAATATAGAACACTTGACCGGGAAAGGCTCTTGCCTAAATGGAAAAAAACGAAGACTTGTTTACATTTCCTCGTTCTGTATTTCACTTTTCTCCTTTCGCCTGGGACGTGTGCTCCCTGGTGCTTGTCAAGTTCTGTAGCATTTCTGAGCCTCGGTGTCTTTGCAAAAACAGGGCTAGCAATGGCTGCTTCAGATGATGCTTCGAGGGTGAGATGATCTTAATACGGGCACACCAACCGCTTGGCACTGATATATAGTAAGCCTCAGCAAAAGTCGGTGCTAGTCATATTAGTAATATTTTATTAGTGTGCAATTAGTATTATTTCTACCACCCGTCTGTCAGTTTGTTGTACTGTGGTGGCTTGTGTGTTTGCTAAGATGCTGGAAGCTATGCCACACCGTATTTCAAATACTGGCAGAGTGTGTGGTGGACAGGTTTCAGTGGAGCTTCCAGACTAAGATAGACTAGGAAGAAAGGCCTGGCAATCTACTTCTGAAAATTAGCCAGTGAACATCTGATGGATCACAACAGAATATTGCCTGATATAGTGCTGGAAGATGAGCCCCCTAGGTTGGAAGGCAAAACGGCCACCACAGTGGCCTCGAGTGTACCAGTGATCATGAAAATGGTGCAGGGCAAGGTTTCATTCTGATGTACACAGGATGGCCATCGGCACCGACTTGATGGCAACTAACAATTAGTATTATTAGTATAAGTGACTTCTCCCTGAGTCTCAGTTTCCTCATCTGTAAAATGGAAATGATTGTTATTAATAGTGATGCAGAGGTGCCCCGCTGCCCATCTCACAGAGGATGAAGTGGTCTGAATTGGGGTCCCCAGAGTCATGTGGTGAGCTTTTAAAAAAAATCTTGTTATTTAAGACTTAGTTTTATTCTTTATTAGAAAATTTCATTCATTCTGTTAACATTCCGGAGTTATTAGAGATAATGCCAAAATAAGCTTCCCACTTGACCCCCCGCCAGAAGTCTGAGCCACCAGAGGTTAAATGTCCTTCCCTGGACCACGTACTTTGTTGGGGTCAGAGCCAAGGGTAGAAACTACATGGGTCTCTGTGTCTTCCTGAAGCAGCTTTGGAGAGCCTTTAACAAACCCCAATGACGGGATCCCATTCCTTGGATTCTGAGGGCGTGGACTAGAGTGGGTATAACAGACTCCCAGATGATGCTGGGCATGGCCTGTGTTTGGGGAACCATTGGGCTGAATGACCATCTATGGTCAGCCATATTTTCTCTCTCTCTTTTTTTTTTTACTGTACTTTAGATGAGGTTTTACAGAGCAAATTAGTTTCTCATTAAACAATACACATATTGTTTTGTGCCATTGGTTGCCAACCCCACAACGTGTCAACACTCTCCCCTTCTCTACCTTGGGTCCCCCATTACCAGCTTTCCTGTCCCCTCCTGCCTTCTCATCCTTGCCCCTGGGCTGGTATACACATTTAGTCTTGTTTTGTTTTATGGGCCTGTCTAATCTTTGGCTGAAGGGTGAACCTCAGGAGTGACTTCAGTACTGAGCTAAAAGGGTGTCCGGGGACCATACTCTGCGGGTTTCTCCAGTCTCTGTCAGACCAGTAAGTCTGGTCTTTTTTTGTGAGTTAGAATTTTGCTCTACATTTTTCTCCCGCTCTCTTCCGGGACCCTCTGTTGTGATCCCTGTCACGGTAGTTGGTGGTGGTAGCCGGGCACCATCTAGTTGTTCTGGACTCAGTCCATATTTTCTCTTTAGTGCTGCCCCATCCCCTGATTTTAATTTTCATTCTAGCTCCCCCACCTTTGTTCCTCCTTCAGTCACCGCTGCTGGGAGTCTCGTACTCTCAGGCTGGGCTGCGAGGAACACCAGGGAAGGAGAACCTGGGTCCCTCTTGTGAATTCTAGGTCCGATTCTGAACTCTGTCACTAACTTGCTGTGTGATCTTGGACAGTTGCCTACCCTTTCTGCCTCTGTTTTTTCTTCTGTACAGTGGGGAGGTCGGACATGCTTTTCTGCCCCCTCCAGCACTGCTGGTGCATGGTTGTCTCCCCTCCTGGGGATGGTACATTCCTGCTTGAAATTTCCCCCCGAGCAGAAGCAGGGTCACCCTCTCCTCTACCCCCTTGCGAGTCCTTTCTTCTCCTGCTCCTGGCTTGGGGAGGTGCGTATCTTTGTGTAAATAAACATCTGTGATATTTTTAACTTCTTGATGGCAAAATGATGAGCTGAGAACAAATTAAATATCTCGAGACGCAGAAACATTCCACTCTGTTCCGGTTCAGCTCCTGTTCCCTTGGGCCCGTTTGCTGCTGGGCGCTGGCTCCTCGTCACCACCCTCACTCCGATACTTGGCCTCCTTCAAAAACACCGTTCCCGTGGAAGGAAGGGTCTTGTGATTCCGACTCATAGCGACCCTACAGGGCAGAGTAGAACTGCCCCACAGGGTTTCTAAGGAGCGGCTGGTGGATTCGAACTGCCGACCTTTTGGCTGGCACCCAAGACCTTAAGCCACTGTGCCACCAGGGCTCCAAGGTGGGACTAAACCCACCCAGGTGGATGAGAACTTGTTTAAGTTAAATATTTTTTATTGCAAAAAGGTGCATAGAAGGAAATGAAAATGTTAACAGTGCTTATATATGGTGGCGTATATTCTTCCTTCCTTTTCCTTCCTGTGTGTGAATATACATTACTCATGTCATATAATATACAATAACTAATGTCACAGAAATATGTTCCTTTAGAAACGGTGGATCAGACTGTATGGGCTTTTTCTGGCCGTGCGTTTTTCACGGTGTATCCTGTGCTCAGACTTTTCCTACAGTATATTTAGAGGCCCTATTGCATCGTGTGGCTATGCCATAGCTTATATAACTTCCCCCGTGGTCAGATAGTTGTCTATTTCCGGTATTGTGTTCCTGTAAATAGTATTGTGATGAACTTCACTCTGCTTTTAAACCCCAGTGGACAGGACTGCAGAGTCCGTGGGCGGTTAATAACAACCTTTTCTTCTGTCTGCAGATTCCAAGACTCTTAGCGCTGAGACTGAGGTGCCCGCCTCCACTCAGGTGAGCCCCTGGTCTTGTTAAAGGGTCAGGGAGGCAGCATCTAATGGTCGGGCTGGCACCAGGCAGAATTTGACTCAAATCCCAGCTCTGCCATTCACTAGAAATCTGGCCTTTTCCAGCTTCTGCAAAATGGGATAATAGCAGTTGTGATGTCACAGGGCCGTCGTGGCTGTCAAGTGGCGTGTAGAACCCTTCTTTGTCTGGCAGACACCCCTAATGGCTTAGCTTGAGACTTGGATCCGGTTCTTCCGAGCCCCCTCCTCTGCAGATCCCTGGTGTCATGATTTGTTGGAAAGAGGATTAACCTCTGAAGCTGCTTTTGAATAATCCAATTTCCCAGCCAACTCTGTCTCCTCCCGGGTCCCGAATTCCCTACATGCTAAGCTGGGAGGCTCCGCCACCCCTGGAGCTGGGCAGCACAGGGAGGAGCCCGGGGCTCCCGAACCCTGTGCAGATCCGATGGAGGACTGTCCAGATGCCTGCAGGAGCAGCTGCAGGTGAAGCCCAGGTCTGTGGGGCCCCAGGAGCTTCCAGCACGGTAAGGGGGAAGCCGACGCTGATGAGAGCCTGCCAGGCTGGTATGCCTTGCATTTATTATCTCACTTCATTCTCATGTTAACCCTGCGAAGAATTAGAATCCCTGCTTTATGCGGGGGACTTGGGGGTTCAGTGGAAGAATTCTTGCCCTCCATGTAGGAGACCTGGATTCCATTTCCGGCCAATGCACTTCATGCAGTCACCACCTGTCTGTCCGTGGAGGCTTGCGTGTTGCTATGATGCCGAACAGGTTTCAGCAGAGCTTCCAGACTGAAATGGACTAGGAGGAAAGGCCTGGCAGTCTACTGCCAAAAAACGAGCCAGTGAAAACATCACAACAATCCAATCTGCAACGCATCATGGGGATGGCACAGAACTGGGCATCACTGGGTTGTGCGTGGGGTTGGCATGAGTTGGGGGCTATCTTGACAGCAGCTAGCAACAACTTTTTACCGGGGAGGAAAACTGAGGTCCAGGTGGGTTAAGAAACCTGCCCAAGGTCGCATAGCTGGTAAGTGGTGGGGCCAGGGTTCTAGTCTGTGTTTTCCCCAGTCAGTGGCAGTAGACCTATAAGGACAATTGCTGCTTCAATGTGTTTGTTGAGTGTCTCCTCTGTAGAAGATGCTCTTTCCTTAAGCTCTTGATGGAGAGGCCGATGGAAGGAAATCCCCACCTTGAGTAGGCAAGGCATATATACAGTTAATACAAATAACAGTGAATAAGTTACAGGTGACAAAGGCCAGATATGGGGAGGTTCATGGGGTACAGAAAGGAATTCCTTGTGTAGATCACAAGTTCTGAGGAGGTGGTGGCCGAGCGAGGTCCACCTCCTCCAATGATGGTGGAACCTGCAGAATCAGGCTTACGATGAGAAATGTCTCTTTTAGGCATCAACTATTAACGAAGATAGTGATGATAATACTCCCCCTGCGTATCCTGCAAATGTAACAAGCCTCCCAGGTAAGGACTGGGTATTTTTGTATGTTCCTATGGTCTGGGGAAACCCTGGTGGCATAGGGGTTAAGAGCTCGGCTGCTAACCAAAAGGTCGACGATTCAAATCCACTAACTGCTCCTTGGAAACCCTACGGGGCAGTTTGACTCTGTCCTATAGGTCGCTATGAGTTGGAATCGACTTAGTGGCAACGGATTTTTGGTTATGGTCTGAGGGACACAAAAACTTGTCTCTGCAGAAAGTTTTTTCCCAGTTGGACTGGCAGAGGGCTAGTCTGACTTCATGAAAAGGATCAATGGCAGAAATATTCTTTTACTGACGTATACATTCAAGGTTGATACTGTTAGTCAAGAAGTAGTGGGGGGACTGTAAGAAGAATAGGACAAATCAGCAAAATATTTCATTCTCCGCCACAGTACAAATGAATGTGCTACCAACAAAATTCGTGGAGTCTGAAACAGAATACGTGTTGAGGGAAATTTTCGTTTTGGGAGCCCTTGATTTCAGTGCTTCTGAATTATACCTAGAACTCCCTATACCTGCAAGACCAGGAAAACTTACCAACATAGGAATCCAGGACAATCACAGGTCCTATGTTTGTTTCAAGGAAGCCCTGGTGATACAATGGCTAAGCGCTCAGCTGCTAACCGAATGGTTGGAGCTTTGAACCTACCCAGTGGCTCCGAGAGAGAAAGAACTGGTGATCTGCCCCCCGTAAAGATTACAGCAGTTACACTCTGTCACATAGAGTCTCCATGAATTGGAATCGACTTGATGGCACCTAACAACATGTTTGCTTCACTGTATACGTGGGATTCACAGAGGCCAGACTCTGGAGGTGCCGTGGTTGAGTGGCTCCAACTGACGGCTCTTGGGCTTGCTAAGGAAGTTCTCAACCCCGTTACCCTTACCTGGGCAGCTTCCTCTCTGCACTTGATGCTAGTAGCCCATGCTGCACCATCTTGGTTGAAAAGCCCTACTAGAATGCAGTGCACCTATAGAGTACCTACTGACTACCTGGGGCTAAGCTCTGTGCAGCTGGAGACTCAGAGAGAGTCAAGCCTGTCCCTGGCCTCAAGGAGTCTACAGTCCAGCAGGCAGGCTCCGATGAAGAGTAAACTTGGCATTGTCATAAAGAGTGGGGTGTGGGATGTGCTGAAAGGGAGACATAGATAAAACAGAGTTGGAATTTAGAGATTCAAGAGAGCATATCCAGTTGGGGAAACCACAGAAGGTTCATGGAGGAGGTGTCATTTGAAATGGGCCTTGAACGATATGGTCGGGTGGCAGGTGGTTGGGGTGTGTAAGGGCTGCTGCGTCATAGGAACGCTTGAGTATTCTCCTTTCACCCTCATGGACAATCTCATCTAGGCCCATGTCTTTAAAGACCTTCTATGGGCTGATGGGAGCCCTGGTGGCGCAGTGGTTAAGCATTTGGCTGCTAACCAAAAGTCAGCAGTTCAAATCCACCAACTGCTAGGGCAATTCTACTCTGTCCTATAGGGTTGCTGTGAGTTGGAATCGACTCGACAGTAGCAAGTTTATGGGCTGATGACTCCTAAATTTATATCTCCGTCCCTGACCTTTTCCCTAAGACCTAGACTTATGTATCCAACTGCCTAGTTGACATGTCCACTTGGATACCTAGTGAATATCTCAAACTCAGCATGTCTAAAACAGAATGCTTGATGCCTTCTGTGGAAACAAAGTCAATTCCC
This sequence comes from Trichechus manatus latirostris, assembly GCF_000243295.1. Classification (NCBI taxonomy): domain Eukaryota; kingdom Metazoa; phylum Chordata; class Mammalia; order Sirenia; family Trichechidae; genus Trichechus; species Trichechus manatus. Next base: position 2,677,415 of record NW_004444149.1, on the reverse strand, counting down.
ATTTCTCTGACACCAAATGTGTTGATCAATCCAAGTCAATGTATTACTAATTCTGTTCCACTTTTGTTCTAATACTCGCTGTCCATGCAGCACGTCTTCCTCGGACCATAATCACCCAGAGCTAGGTCAGACCTCACAAGTTAAAGGGCTCAGTCTTCCAGATGCCAAGTCTGCCCAAGACCTCAGATACCAGCCGCAAGCTTGTAGTCCCCATGACCTGCTGACTACAAATTTGGGATTTTCTCACTATCCCCTTAGGATGCCAGCTGTAAGCTCAGCGTTCCCCAGAACCCTCCTCACTTCTGACCTGCTGGCTCCCACTACTCCCTTGGGTTTGACAATTCTCTAGAACAACTCATAGAACACAGGAAATTGCCATACTTACAATGTATTGTAACAAAAAGGATGCAAATGAAGAGATGTATAGGGCAAGGTCTGGGACAGTTTCCCAATGTGGAGTTTCCATGTCCCAAAAAGGGATGTGGTACCCTCCCACATACTGCCCTCCCACTGCGTTGATATCTTTTATCAACCAGGAAGCCCCTGGAGCTTCTGTGACCAGGACGTTTATCAGGGCCTCTTTACATAGGCATGATTGATTGATCATGCCTCCCTCCCCTGAGGTCGGCTGATATTAATCACAGGGTACCTCTTTCTGGCCTGGCCAGCCCCTACCCAAGAGTCATCTCATTGGCATAACCTGTTAGGTAGATGTGGTCTGGAGGCCTCATCAGACACTTCAATCACTGGGGAAATTCCAGGGTTTTAGAGGTTATCTCTCAGGAACTGAGGACAAAAACCAAATTCATCAGGTAGTTAAATTCTTTTACCCCACATCTCCCTGCCTCTCCCCTGCAAATCTGTCCTTCTCCATCTTCCCCATCATCGTAACTGGCCCCACATTTGCTGGGTTTCTAAGGCCTATGGGATCAGGCAGGCTTCATCTCCTACCCCTCATCGCATACCCTGTCCTCATCCCATACCCAGTCTATCATTTGTACCTTGAGATATATCCAGCAGTGACCACTTCTCACCACCTCCACTGCCAACACGCCGGTCCAGCCACTGTTGTCTTATCCAGCAGGACCTCTCCAGGAGATGCCAACTGGCCTGCTGGCTCCCAGTCTTAACCTCCAACAGGCCGTTTTCCAATCAGTAGCCAGAGTAGCTCTTAAAACACAAAGCCAAGGGCTCCCTTGTTCAACACTACCTCCCTCAGAGTAAAAGCCCAAAATCCTAACTGTCTTAGTCATCTAGTGCTGCTATAACAGAAATACCACAAGTGGATGGATGGTTTTAACAAAGAGAAGTTTATTATCTCACAGTCCAGTAGGCTACAAGTCTAAATTCAGGGCGTCAGCTCCAGGCGAATGCTTTCTCCATCGGCTCTGGAGGAAGGTCCATGTCTTCAGTCTTCCCTTGGTCTGGGAGCTTCTCTGCACAGGAACCTCAGGTCCAAAGGACACACTCTGCTCCCAGCACTGCTTTCTTGGTGGTATGAGGTCCCCAGCTCTCTGCTTGCTCCCCTTTTCTTTTATCTCTTAAGAGATAACAGGTGGTGCAGGCCATAACCCAGGGAAAGTCCCTTTACGTTGGATCAGGGATGTAACCGGGGTAAGGGTGGTATTACAATCCCACCCTAATCCTCTTTAACATAAAATTACAATCACAAAATGGAGGACAACCACACAACACTGGAACTCATGGCCAAGCCAAATGGATATACACATTTTTGGGGGGACATGATTCAATCCATGACAATAACAAAGCCCCCAAGTCTCTTTGAGATCAAGTCTCCCTATCTTTTGACCTTCCTTCTCCCTGTTGCTCACTGTCTCCAGCCACACTGTCCTCCTGGCTCTTCCACACATTCTCTACCCAAGGGCCTTTGTGCTTGCTGCTTGCTCTGCCTAGACGCCCTTCCCCGCCCTCTATTCAGCCAGCTTCGTATCATCTGGATCTCTTTTCAGAGAAGTCTTCCCTGACCACCTAACAGAGCTTCCCCACTATCACTCTCTCCCCTTCCTGTGCTTATTGTCATCATTGCCCTTGTCACTGCTGACATCATACTACATACTTGTTTGTCTCCTTGACTAGAAGGTAAGATCCAGGAGGGCAGGAACTTTTTTTTTTACTGTTGTACTTTAAGTGAAAGTTTACAATTCAGGTTAGTCTCTCATACAAAAATTTATACATACACTGTTATGTGACCCTAATTGCTCTCCCTGTACTGTGACAGCACACTCCTCCTTTCCACCCCTGATTTCCCGTGTCCATTCAACCAGCTCCTGACCCTCCCTGCCTTCTCACCTCACCTCCACAAAGGAGCTGCCCATTTAGTCTCATGTATCTACTTGAGCTAAGAAGCACACTCTTCACAAGTATCATTTTATGTCCTATAGTCCAGTCTAATCTTTGTCTGAAGAGTTGGCCTCAGAAATTGTTTTAGTTCTGGGCTAACAGAGAGTCCAGGGGCCATAGTTTCCGGGGTTCTTCCGGTCTCAATCAGACCATTAAATCTGATCTTTTTACTAGAATTTGAGTTCTGCACCCCACTTTTCTCCTGCTCCGTCAAGGACTCTGTGTTGTGTTCCCTGTCAGGGCAGTCATTGGTGGTAGCTGGGCACCATCTAGTTCTTCTGGTCTCAGGATGATGCAGCCTCTTGTTTATGTGGCAGAGGGCAGGAACTTTACTGTCATGTTTTTCTCTGTATCCCCAAGGGTTAGAACAAATGCTGGCGCATGCTGGGCACTTAATAAATACTTGCTGAATGAATGAACAAATGTAAAAGGTGATGAACTATTAGTAAATTAGCAGGCCAAGCATCCTGCTTCCATCACATGTCTGTCTCTGCCAAGACACCTGGGTCACACTGGAGAGACCTGTCCTTGTAGTGAATGCTCACTCGTTAGCCTGGACTCGTTCCCATGCCTGCATACAGTCAACATCTGAGGTGATGACTGGCAAACAGTGTCTCCATTAACAGTGGGTACATTTGGGACAAAAGAGCCTGAATCCCAAGTCCATGTGACTGTGAGTATTTGCATTCCCAGCAGAAGGAGAGAATGATGGTTTTGCTCAGATGTACTCTCTGTCCAGCCCAGAGTTCCTCTCTGGCAGCAGTAGGGAGGGCCTTTTGGTGGGAAGATGTGGCTGCGTGTGAAGCTGTTTGTTCTTTCATTCATTCAACAAAATATTTTGGATAGCCTGCTGTATGCTGGGCGCTGTGTGAGCAGCTGGGAGTATGACAGTGAAAAGTGCACATGTGGTGCCCACTTTCAGGGAGCTCAGTCTAGAGGTGGAGCTGGAGAAGTAACCAGGAGGGGCTCTTACCCAGCTCGGGATGGAGTCACTTCTCAAATGCATCCCCTCCTCTGAGACTTGGAGGCTGAGTAGGGACTGGGCAGCAAAGGGGTGCAGCAAAGGTGGGAAAAGCATTCCGGGCAGATGGAACATGTGTGGAGAGGCCTGGAGGAAAGAGAACATGGCATGTTGGAGACCTGAATGACGCTCTTAGGACTGGAAGTTGAGTACCAGGTGGGGAAGCCAGCCAAAGGTGACACCCCAATGGAGCAGACAGCTTCCGAATACTTGGAGATCTCGCTTAAAGCATCTGAGCCTCCTGACATGGCTGTTGGTGGAGCTGCCATCAGCGAGGCCCCCACAGCCTTCTGATTCTTGTACCCCCTCTGTGCCTTGTGAGAGCAGGCCAAGCACACCTAGGAAAGCCATTTTGGAAGTGAGTGGGAGTCTGCAGCTGGCTGCAGGAGCTCAGAAGCTCTGTCCTTGAGGTGTATTCCTTGTCAAGTGGTAAATCTTTGGGTCTGTCCGATTATCCTGGGGGTGGCTCTGCTAGAGTTGGCTTTGGCCAGAAAACGGGCCAGCTTATCAAGTGGCCTCTTGGTTAGCAGAGCTGTTTCCTTCTCGGGGAGTGAGGTTCCCTTGAGGACTTTGACAGCACCAACTGAGTGGTTTTCTCTTCCTCCTTTTTTATATTTTTCTGTAGTGCAAAATTCTTCTTCAGCACCCCTGCCCATGTTCCTGGTGGCTGGAGGAAGCCTGGCCTTTGGAATGCTTCTCTGCATTGGCCTTGTGCTGAGGTGAGATGGTGCTGGGGGACGGCTCTGTGCTGTTCTCACATTTCTAATCTACCTTTGCTTTGCTCGTTCAGTCAACAGACATTTATAGCATTCAGTCATTCATTTATTCCTTCAACAAATGGACACACACATACACGCACACAGTGCCTACTATATGCCAAGCACTGTTTCAGATGCTGTGGGTGACAGTGGTGGGCAGGATAGATACAGCCCCAGCCATCATGGTCTCATGAAGAAAATAGACACTGAGAGACAATGACTGGTGTGACGAGAGTCACAAAAAGAGCAGCCCGTGGCAAGCAGCACTGACCTGGCATTAAAGAGGAATAGGAGTTGGTCTGATGGAGTGGGGGAAGAAGGTTCCAGAAGAGAAGTACAGTTTAGAGTCGATGTGTAAGTATGTGTGTGTATGTGTGTGGGGAGGGGGCGTATAACACAGGAGGACGAGTGAGGAGAAAAGGGACTAGTGGGGGAGGTTGGAGCCTGGCCGTGAAAGGCCTTGAAAGAGAAGAAGAAGGATTTGAGACCCCTTGATGGTAATGGGTGTCTGCTGGAGAGTTCTGAGAAGAACCTGATCAGGTTTGCAGTGTTAAAAGATCACTCTGAATGCAGTTTGGAGACCGCATGGGAGAGGTAAAAATGGGCATCGGTAGCCCAGTCTGGACAAGAGATGAGGGTAGTCTGTGCTAGGATGGGCAGGGCGGTCGGAGCCAGGGATGGCTTCAGGGTCTATTTTAGACGTGGAATTGACAAGATTGGATGGCAGATTAGACGGGGAAGATGAAAGAGAGGTAGGAGTCAAGGGTGGCCCTCAAGTCCTGGCTTCAGCATCTTGGCGGACAGTGGTGTTGTTCCCTAAGACTGGAAACACTACCGGAAGAACAAATCTGAGTGAGCGATGATGCTTCCACGGTGGGATTTTCTGAGTTTGAGGTGCTTGGGAGAACACCCAAGGGAGCATGTTTGGTAGACAATTCAGATCATCTTCAGCATGCAGATGGGAGTGGATAGCATGAGGAGGCAAGAGGGCCTACGGCAGACCCCTAAAGTACAGTGTGAGAAGCCCCACAACAGACGGAAGTACACAGTTAAATCCGAGAAGCCTGGCCAGACCCCCTTGGGAATATTCCATGTCTCAATACTTGCAGATGTAAAGGGTCACCTTTAAATTCCCTGTCCTGATGCTCTTCTGCCCACCAGGGTTAGAAAACGCCCTCTCAGGCTGAGTTGGTTCCTGGCAGCTATAGCACCATGTCCATTTCCCCCAGTCTCCCCCTCTCCATTCTGTCATTAGTTTTGTTATTTACTCCTAAATTTGCAGAAAATCAGCTGACAGTGCCCATAATGGTTGGGCAATCAAGAAAACTCCTGGTGTTCAGGACTTTACTACGGGAACTCGAATTTTGCGTATGTCCAAGCCCAAAAGAAGTCAGGCTGAGCCTTTTGGGCAGTAGTTAGTTACGATGATAATACCAAGTGAAGAAGAAACTACACTTCTTTCTTCCTTCCTTCCTTCCTTCCTTCCTCCTCCCTTGAGAGTAACTTTCAAGGGACTCTAGCTGTTGATTATGGGAGGTAACCTTTGAGGGCGTTTGGGAAGGAGCGTGAGATCTTGGCAGAGAGCTTCCCACATTTTAGTTCACTGGATCCTTACAGTGGCCCTGAGCTAGGTCGACCACCAGGGGTGATCTGAGTTGGAAGATTAGCAAGATGACAACTCAAACTGTATTCAGGGTTACTCTCACTTTGCTTTTTCAGTGAAGTAGTGAACAAGCTGCCCAAAGAGTATGCAGAAGATAAGGGTCTTAAAGAGTCGAGGTAGCTCTCTGGAGGAGCGGAGGGCCCACTTTGGGCCAGAGAGGGCCCATATCAGCACTGAAGAGTCTACCTACTGCCTTCCAAGGGATTCTTTACCTCCCCACGGGCACACACTTCTGCATTCTATTTCTGTTTCTACATAGTTACAGCTTCCACAGGTCTTGCTCATAACCCACCACAGACCCTCCAGAGTTGCTATCACGATTTCCATTTTACAGATGAGAAATCAAAGCTGAAAGAGGCAGAGTGATTATAGTTAGTAAGAGTAAAGATCAAGATTCGGATCCAAAGCTCATGCTCTTTGGATAGGGCCTCAGGGGCTATCTAGTCAACTTCTTTAATTTTATGTAAATGTTGAAAATTTAATTTAATTTTACAAATGAGAAACCAGTCCCTAGAGGTAAAATGACTTGCCCAGGGACACATAGGTTCTACATAGCAGACCTAGGTCTAGAACATATGTCCTGAGAGTCCCAGCCTGCTGTTGGCCAAGAGGCAGGCACAGCTCCTCTAACTCTGTTGATTCCATCGCTCCAGCTTTGGTGCTTGACAGCGCCAGCTTGGTGTGCTATTAACTGCTAATAAGAAGCTTTAATTTAAATGTACCATTGAAAAAGGTTTGCCATTTTCATCAGCGCACACCACAGACCTAGTCTGCTAATGTGCTGATGGTGCTTGGACACTGGCTGGTTGGTAAACAACCCAAGTCCCTGAAGGCACAGACAGGGCAAGTGAGGACATATCAGTAACTTATTTCCTAGCCTGATGGGTTTTCATTTTCTCCCATATACGGAATTATTAGGTGAATTTATTTGGAACAAGGCCAGTTGTTTCAAGCGAGGAAAATTGTGCCACTCCCAGAATCCTTCGCCTCAAAAAAATCTAGAGATACTGAGGGAGTCTGGGAGTGCAGAAATGGCCCAACCATGATGGCTGTCGGGATGACCACATTTACAACCAGCGGGATGTGAGAGGCAGGTTGAATTCATCCTGCCAGTTCATGATACTGTGTTTTTACTTTGAGCATATTTATTTTGTGTTTCAACCAAAGCATAGTCTTTTCCTAATTTTTTTCCAACAAATACACACACACACATATAAAAAAAACCAAACCCGTTGTCGTCTAGTCGATTCTGACTCATAGCAACCCTATAGGACAGAGTAGAACTGCCCCAGAGGGTTTCTAAGGAGTGGCTGGTGGATTCGAACTGCCGGCCTTTTGGTTAGCAGCTAAGCTCTTAACCACTGAGCCAGGGAGCCCTGGTGGTGCCAGTGATTAAGAGTTGGGCTGCTAACCAAAAGGTTGGCAGTTCAAATCTACTAGCCGCTTCTCGGAAACCCTATGAGGAAGTTCTACTCTGTCCTGTAGGGTTGCAATGAGTCAGAATCGACTCTACAGCAACGGGTTTGGTGTATGTATATATATATATATACACACACACATACATACACACACGCTAATTTAAATGTGCCATGGAAAAAAGTTTGCCATCTTCATAAGTGGAATGTTAGAACTTCAGGGGCCAATACTCCCCACCCTACTCCCTGTCCCTCACCAATTGTCTCTTTCATTTTACTTTATCAGACGCTGGGAAAAGAGGATTCTCATAGGAGAGAATTACTTTTCTGCACATTTGTCTAGAATGGACTTACACAATTAGGTGAAGGCTTCCTGTGCCTATGATATAAAAATGATTTCGTATTGGACATTGTGTCTCATTCTAAAATTTTAAAATCACAGATTCTCCCATCTCTGTACGGGCAGGGGAGGTTTGTGGTGTCTCGTGCCACGGAAGTGACAGGGTACAGTGGGAACCTTCTGTGGTCTTGATGGCGGTGGGAGGGTTGGGCTTGGCGCTTCTCACTGGGCCTTAGTTTCTACATCTGTTTTTTTTTTTTTTTTAAAGGGTGAGGGTTATTACGAGATTTCAAAAAACAAAAAATTGTTTTGGCTGCAAAACCTTTTTGTAAACAAAAGTTTCTGAAGCCCAAATGTGTAAAAAGGTTGGAGGCTGAGGTGCAAATGAATTCTGACAGCTCCGCTGCTTCTTTCTGCCTGGCTCACCATACCCCCTCCGGCCCCCAGGCCCTGCTCAGACCCTCCACCCAGACTGGTTTCAAAGGCCCCTTCAAGCCTGGTAATTTTCAGAAAGAGTCTTTATTTTCTCCTCAAAATATTTAAAAGGAAGGAAAACTCACCTTTTTTAGTTCTCCAATAGTTTCTTAAAAAACAAATGAAGACAGACTGCTTTCTATATATTGACTAAATGAGGTCAATAGAGATGTTTTAAAAATTGTAAGTTTTATGTGGTTATTACAGACAATTTGCTAAATACTGACAAAGTAGAAAGAAGGGGGGGAAGATCATATATTATCCAAAGATGGACACTGTTAATTTTTTAAAATGTACATGTGATTTAAGTATAACAAACATACAGCAATGGGCACGTCGTTGGTGTGCAGCTCCTGAATTTTAATAAAGCGAATATACGCGTGCAGTCAACACTCACATCAAGAACGCTTAAGATTTTTTTAAATACTTTTTTTTACAATTGTGGTTAATACATAGGTGACAAATCATATGCCATTTCAGCGATCTTCACGTGTGCAGTTCAAAAACCAAACCAAACTCAAACCCGTTGCCATCAAGTCAATTCCAACTCATAGCGACCCTATAGGACAGAGTAGAACTGCCTCATAGGGTTTCCAAGGAGCGGCTGGTGGATTCGAACTGCCAGCTTTTTGGTTAGCAGCTGAGCTCTTAACCACTGCGCCACCAGGGCTCCATGTACAGTTCGGTGACGTTAAATATGTTGATCTCGTTCAACCATCACCATTAACAGAAGTAGCTGAAGTAACCATTAACTAGCTTTTTCATCACCCTTAACAGAGGCTCCGCGTCCCCCACCAAGAATGCTTAACATGTTAATGAATTGCCTCCAAGACGACTTCCTCCACAGTTTTTGTTTGTTTTTATATAGCTGTGATTATCCTGTATCAAGAACTCTGAATCCTGTCTTTTAAATTTAACATTCTAACAGAAGCCTCTCCCCTGCCCCGCATTACAGATTCTTTGTGAACCTCACTTTCACGAGCTGCAGGCTGCCCTATTAGGCAGATGTACCCAAGCTCATTTAACCAACTTCCCACTATTGAGTATTTATTTGGATTGTTGTTTTGCTTTTGTAAAAAACACTGTAATGAACACCTTTGTGCATGAAGCTATTTCCATAGTTCTGTTATTTCCTGTGGGTATATTCCCAGCAGTGGAATTCCTGGGTCAGAGGGTCTCTGCATATTTTGAAATCCATAGAGTGTAATGACTGTCTCCTTGGCCCTCTCTGGGGGAGAAGAATTCCGCTCAAGGACCCAGCATAGCTCCAGTAAGCCCTCCTGCTGGGTCTTTCCGTGTAGTAGCCACACAGTGAAGTCCTAAGTAACATTCTGCAGATTGTTTATTTCATTTGGATACCAGGCTAAGAGCCAATGACAGATTCAGAGCCAACTATCAATTATTTATCATAACAAGGACAGGAATAGCCTGCCGATATAAAAAGAAACCCAACGAAAATCCCCAAACCTTGTTTTTGACATTGGTTTCCCCTCCTTTCCCACAGCCTTTCCCGGAGTAGCTGACATTTGGTAGAATGGAGGGTGACCACCTTGTTCCCACCTTCGGGTTAATAGGCAAAAAGCCGGCCTCCAATGGGAAGGAATAGGAGGGGAGGGATGAGGCTTGGGGCCCTGGCTGCCCCAGCACAGCTGAAGGGCCCCTTCAGGAAGGAGACCTGACTGTACCTTTGGAGATCAATATCATCATCTCATCTTTGTCTGGGCTGGCAAGTGACTTTACACAGTTACAGAGCCCTGGCTTTGGGCTGTGAAAGAGGCAGTGATCAGAGAGATGTCTATCTCCTTCCTGTTTAACACTGACTTTCCTGTCAGATGAGTCATTGTGCCCAAAGGGTGCCCACGGCGCAGTCTGTGAGAACTCACCCACATGGTGGTAGTGGGCCCAGAGATGCAGGGGGAATTGGGGAGGATGGAGATACTGGAAACTAGAGGAGGAGGGCTTTCTCTGCGGCCCTTTCTCTGCCGTTAAGTTGTTATGTAACACTGAGTCGCTTCCGACTCAAGCGACCCTGCGGACAGCAAAACGAAATCCTGCCTGGTCCTGGGCCAACGCCATGCTATCAAATGGTGGTCGCAAATGATCTGCCTGCTGCCGGCCTTAATTTGGCTGAGGCCCGTGTTCCTTCCTCACGGAAATATTACTCTCTCTTTTTGAGTTAAGCGATTTGGGGCTTGTGTTAGTTTTCTAAGGCAGCTGTAACAGAGTACCACAAACCGGGTAAACGGGGTGGCTTAGATCGACAGAATCTCTTCTCTCATGGAGGCCGAGAAGTCCTCAAGTCAGGTGTGGCGGGCCTGCTGTCTCCGAAGGCTCTTTCAGCTTCTGGCAGCCCCAGGCGTTTTCTTGACTCTTGACAGCATAACTCCAATCTCTGCCACCATCTTCACGTAGTCACGGCTCTGTGTGTGTGTCTCCGTGTGTGCGTTTCTCTCCTCTTATTGTAAGGATATTAGTCATGGTGGATTAGGACCCATCCTACTCCTTAGGACTTCATCTTAACTAATTACATCTGCAAAGACCCAGTTTCCAAATAGGGGTACAGTCACAGGTGAGGGAAGGGGCCTAGGGCTTCAGTGTATCTGTTGGGAGAACACAGTTTAACCCATGACAGGGCTGGTGATGTGTACCTAATGGGCAGCCTCTGGAACAGGATAAATTATCAGGGCTATAAAAGGACACTCGTGGCTACGTGTGCCTTTATTTCCCCCGTTTGTAAATCTGGCCAAATCGGGGTGTTTTTTGTCGTCGTGGTTTATTGTCTTACTTTAAGTGAAAGTTTACATTTCAAGTTAGTCTCGCCTACAAAAATTTATACACACATTGTTTTGTGACCCTGATTGCCCGTGTCCATTCAACCAGCTCCTGACCTTCCCATCTCACCTCCGGACAGGAGCTGCCCGTTTAGTCTCATGGATCTACTTGAGCTAAGAAGCGCACTCTTCACGAGTATCATTTTATGTCCCACAGTCCAGTTTAATCTTTGTCTGAAGAGTTGGCCTCGGGAATGGTTTTAGTGCTGGGTTGACAGAGAGTCCTCTTTCGGGATGTTTCTGAAACCCACCAACTCTTCAGAGTATTGAGACGTCCCTAGTGACAACACACAGCTGACCAAGTGAATAGCCAGCACTCCTCTGAGCTGAAACCTGGGAGCACCAGCCTACAGGGCAGCCCAGCCGTTGGTGTTTTTCACCGTGTGGGTTCATCACAGGGAAAATTAAACATCTGTGTGGTTTGTTTTTGTGTGTTTGTGTGAAGGTTCAGGAAGATGTGGAAGCTACGAGCTCTGAAAGAAGGCAAGACGAGCATGCATCCGCCGTATACTTTGGGTCAGTTGATTCCCGAGAGACCCACCCCCCCCCCAGTCCTTGTCCCTCTCATCTCTCCACCGCTGTCCCCCAGCAGCCTTGGGTCTGACAACACCTTGGGCCACAGCCGACCAGATGCCAGGGACCCACGGAGCCCTTATGACATCAGCAATAGAGACTATTTCTTCCCCAGATAAGCCGGCTGGGGTGACGCCAGGAAAGTTGGAGTGTCAGACGTGCGGAACTGTGTGGGTGATGGAACAGAAGCTGGCTTAGCAAAAGGTGCTTCTTGCAGCCATTGCAGCTCATCTCAGTTTATGAGGCCTCCCACTTCACCCTTCCAGAAGGTTCTACACTGGGTGAAAATACATTTGCTGCGTCTGTTGTAAGGAAGAGGTGGTTGAGTTTTCATACCACCCTTCTCCAAATGCCTTGCCTACAGGAGTTGGAGTGAACTTAGGCCCACCTGAAGAGAGAGGTGTCAAGACTCTGTGGGACTACCCAGTGGGCAGAGCCAGGGCTGCTGGATAGGTGACCCCGTGGGCTTGGTGTGGAGAAGCTACCAGCTGCCCTATTACATCTTGTCCACAAGCTCTTCTCTTCCCTCAGACAGGTGGGGTGGACTTCTAGCCAAAGACTCCCCCAGTCATCTGTAGCTCCCGGTCCACCACATGGTTTTCTTATCTTCTAGTTCAAACTCTTGAAACCCAAGTGTTTTGGCAATTCAGTTTTTCTGGGTCTGAGGACAGCTTTCACTTCCACCACTGAGGCTGAGGGAAAGCTCTCCGGACTCCTGCCTTTCTTCCTCACATCTGAAAAACAGCTGGAGGGGAGGGAAAATATCTCAGGGCCTGATGGTTTTAAAGAACCCATGAGCTTTGGTTCTTCATTAGCATTTCACAAGATGTGAACGATACTCCTAGGCATTTGCCGAATACAGAAGCAGCTGTACTGGCTTGATTTTCCTCTCTGGATCCCAGGACTTCAGGAGAGAAGCTGAGAGGATGAAGGAAATGGGGGACCCAGTCTCTGTGCTCACCTATAGTAGCAGAGCCGAGGGGGACAGCAGCCTCTGAAAACCAATGTCCCCCTCCTTCCCCCTGCCACGACCCACCGCCCCCTGACAAGGAGAGTTGGCCTCAGGGAGGGCTTCTGCCCTTGGTGAGGTCAAAACTGTTTCACCCCAGCTTTATTTTGTTTCAACTGAACCAGAGTAACTAGGGAAGATAATATTTATGTGAAATAGGGATGTGAAAAGAAACAAAAAGAACTCGGCAAGAAGATGTTTTAATTTGGTTTAAAAAAAAAACGACCATAAATGCTGATAATTTTATCTCGAGAGGATGTACATTCCAGTATTAGCTGAGGGTCAGTATATAAATAACTTGGTGAAAAGCACAATGACTTTGTTTAGTGTGAAACTGAGTCAGGTGACAAAGGAGGAGGAGAAACCATATTTTCCCCATTAGACAAGGGATTCTGGTTGCATTCTGTATTCTTTTTGTTTCCAAAAAGTGAAAAAATAGGCTCCCTCTTCTCTAATTTTAGGCGAAAAGCAGGTGGCTGTGGAGCAAACGGTGTCAGGCTCCCGGTAGCTGGGACGCAAACCTCCCACCATTACTGGGAAGGGTCAGTAGAAAATCCCCAGCTCTGAAAGCCACAAGCCCTCTCTTACCAGAGGTTACCAGTTTACCAGTTGCTATCGAATTGATTCTGACTCCTGGCGACCCGCTATGTGTCACAGTAGAGCTGTGCTCCATAGAGTTTTCAATAGCTGATTTTTTGGAAGTACACCACCAGGCCTTTCTTCCTAGGCACCTCCGGGTGGACCCAAACCGCCAACCTTTTGGTTAGCAGCCAAGCGTATTAATGTTTGCACCACCTAGCGACTCCGTTACCAAAAGTAGGTTCATTAAAAAAAAAATCCCTTAACTTGGTGCCTTCCTCTTTTTCTTACTTTCCTGGAATTAGATTCACTTCGGCTAGTGTGGAAGCACCAAGCAGATGCTTAGCAGGGATGTTGTGACTCACCGCTTCAGTTCACTTTCCTCGCTGGGCTCTGAGAATTCAGCGATGTCAGTGGTTACCCAGACAGGTGCCCTCAAGTCGCAGGGGGTATCCCAAAGTGGAGCTAGGGTTGAAATCAGTCATGTAACCACGACCAGAAATTTACCAGACCACAACATTTTTCTAGTCATTTATCCTTTTAGAAAAACAATCACCACCTCTAGACAGGTAGCAAAAGACAGAAACAACGGTGTTGTTTTTTCCTTTTTTTTTTTTTTTTTACTGTTGACCAGGTTTAAACTGTTACTATCTTGGGTAAGTAGTAATTTCTAGCTGGCTTTGTCTGTAACTTTTAGATCCTTTAAGGAGCCCTGGTGGCACAGTGGTGAAGCGCTCAGCTGCTAATGGAAAGGTCTGCGGTTCGAACCCCCTAGCTGTTCCGCAGGAGAAAGATGTGGCAGCTTGCTTCTGTAAAGATGACAGCTTTGGCAACCCTATGGGGCCGTTCTACTCTGTCGCTATGAGTCAGAATCAACTCGACGGCAAAGAACGGGTTGCTCCTTTAGACAACTAATCTTAAATTTACAAAAGTTAGGCTGAAAACAACTTTATATATTAAAAAAAAATTTTCTTAATATGTAAAGTTTCTGACACTTGAGAACAGCAAAAAATGCTGTTAAAGGGAAATATCTGGAATGAGAATCTGCATGTGAAGGGCGATTCTGTGCCCACAGTTCTTTCTTTACAAGGTTTTACCCACATGTAATATTAGCAGAGCCAGTCTCAGCTAGCAGAAGATGTGAAATCCAGATAGCTCGGCAGCTTTGATCTCCAAATTGTTATTGCTTTCATTATTATTGTAACGGAACAGCTTTTTTTTTTTTTTTTTTTTTGTATTGAAGAGGGTTTTTTCCCTTTATTTTTTTATAAGCTAGCGTACATGAAGGAAAAGTGTTTGTCTTCTCTGGGCTGTTGGCCTTGCTCAGTGTCCACAGCTATGTCCCCAAGCTTTCTCTGTCCTTGAATTTGTGTTGGCTATATGTTTTAATCCACAGGTCATCCCTACCTGTGTTTCCACAGCATGGGTGCCGCCTCTTATCCTTGGCAGTGATGTTACTCACTGACATCTGTAGCAGTCTGCCACTTAGCCAAATGTGAAATGTCAGGATAGAGATAGCTTGTATTAAGCATGACAACTTAACTTGCTGGGTGGGAAAAGCTAAAAGCGATCGTTAAAGTTAAAAGTGGCTCAAGGTCTAAATTGAGGTGATCGTTAATTCTTGTAGCATTAACAAAAAATATTTTTAAAATATCTCAAGGAGGTAGCACTGGATGTGACTACAAAGCCTTTGGTGGCCCTGAGAGCTTGGCTGTGATGGGACCTTGACCTTGAGGTTTTCTTACTGGTCTCTGGCTCATATGCGTCCTTCCTGTTTTCCTGCTGTCCCGTGGGAAAGGACACTCATCACCATGGCGAGGGGTGGACTCTGCACTCTGGCTGCTGGAACCGTGTTGGGAGCCCACCTGGTGGTGAACAATGCACAGCGGGGCAGATTGAGAATGGTCACTGTGTGTGGGTTTCCTGAAGAATGTTCTGGAATGTCTTGCCCAGCCACTTTGTGGTGCTGAGCTTCATGATCTCATCGAGGGCCCTGCCGAAGGCTGAGCCAGTCAGGGAGGATTCCAACGCCCAGCTCCAAGGTGCAGTTGATGAGATATTTATCCTAATTTGGAGACACAGAGACAGACAACCTGTTCTCCCCTGGAGCATGAGCACTGCGCCCAGCTTTCCCACGCAGCCATCAACGGTGGGGCGCTTGCTGGAAGGGGCCGGCCAGGTGGCCCAGGTTCTGTGCCAGATGCTCCTGAGCGTCCCCTAAAGGTCCTTCCATCACCGTATCCTCGGAGTGGCCAGGCGCCAGGGAGTTTCCATGGCAACCTTAATGATCATTAGGGAACATTGTCAGTTTTAGGAACATATGTGCCAACTAAGATCTACTTTAGAAGAAAAGGATTGGAACAGCATGTAGCAAGGCTGTTAATTAATATAGAGACCTTATTTGGATGGAGATCGCACATCTGTTAAATAGAATACCTCAACTATACGTTGCCTTTTTTTCCTTGAGAGAAGGAAGTAATAGTTGTAAGTTGTGTGTGTGTGTTTACCTAATTACCTGAACGCAAATGCTGATGTCTGTGTATGGGGCAAAGGGTCAGTACAATATGTTTTTCAATGTTTTCTCTTTTTACCGGCTGTTTTGCATTTAAAGTGAAACTGTAAATGTTTGAAATAAATAACTTCTAAAAATGTGCTTGAGATGTAATTATGCTTTGGGTACCTGGGTCATTTAAAGGAAATATTTGAATCACTGATTACTGAGGGGAAACGGATGAGGAAGGATGACTAATTAGGACCATTTGGGGGTGAGCCTCTCTTTCATGCAGGATTAAAGTACCTCTGGGAAAAAATCAGGTAAGTTCAAGAAATGAGCAGCAGAGAAGCTCAAGAGATAGGTAGCAATTTCTTAAAAAGCTTTGATTATAAAAGTATTTCCCAAAATGAGTCCTGAGATTTCTGGAAAACGGGTAGGTACTTCCCCCAGATGATGAATACGTGGGGAGGGAAAACAAAGGGCCATTATTCGTCAGAACCATTGCCGTGGAGTCACTAATGACTCTTAGTGACCCTATAGGACAGAACAGAACTTCCCTACAGGGTTTCCTAGGCTGTAATCTTTATGGGAGCAGACTGCTACATCTTTCTCCCACAGAGTGGCTGCTGGGTTCAAACCACTGCCCTTTCGGTGAGCAGCCAAATGCTTAACCACTGTGCCACCGAGGCTTCTCATTCATTACTCATTAGAAGACTGTTGATTGGACGGGGTGGCCTTAACCGTGTCCCAAAGGCAGCCCAGCACCCTGGATTATCAGATAGGCTGAATCAGCCTTCTGTTGAAAAAGGTCCCAGGTAGGAAAAACTGGGACCGGGACCAGAACCAGCCTACAGCTTCCAGACATGAGAAGCCCATCATGTGGATCCTTTGTGGATGAGTCGATGTATAAAACTGTTGAGGACTGGGGAGGAGAAGACTGCAAGCAAGCCTGGAAATTGTGTAACTCAGACACAACTTGACAGTGTGAAGCCCTGCCTCGGGCCCCTGTACCTACAGAGCCCACCATCTCCTTCAGGACACCACATCCTCCTTCTGGGAGGATGGTCCTGGTCTTGCAGAAAGCAATGCAGGAAACAGATGTCCCCCATGGCGGCTAGGCCGTGGGGGCCGTGGAAGAGGTACAGGAGCGGGCATAAGCAGCTGGGGAATGGAAGGAGATGCTTCCCCTCTCTCCACAGTGTCACTGTGAGGATGACATGGGTAGGGTGCTCTTTTCAGAAGAATTCAGGGGAGCAGATGGTGACTCTTGCAGACGATGGCAAGGAACACTCACTTATTGGAACAGCCTTTTCAGAAAGCATTTTCCTTATTTACTACGGCACAAGGAGACCAACCCTTTCTCCATATCTGGAAGAAGAGAGGGTCAGGCAGCAAACAGTGTTTACCATCCTGCGGTAGCAGAAGCGTGCTGTTGGAAGGCCTTTGAAGTCTTCAGCTGCAGCATTGCTGTGTGCAAAGGCTAGGGTCGGGGCTCAGGGCAAATCCTCAGGCAGAGTGGCAGGTCCAGGGCTCGCTGGATGGCCTGTTGCTTCAACAATCCTGGGTGACAACAGTGAGCCCGCCATCATTCCGCAAACACTGACCAGTGTCTCGTTTCTTTACGGAAGTCCCTGTCGTCTGATGGATGTCTTCAGATGTATGTCACTTAAAAAAAAAAAAATCAGTCATGTTCTATTGCTTACCAAAACAATTTTAGGCAGCAGGCAACCCCAAACGTGAATAATATTACATTATTCAGTAAAATCGTAAAAAATTTATACCACAGGCGTATGTCATATCCAGTCAATGGTGTTCTTTCTTCTAAGATAACTGGAAATTGCTTAATAAAGCTGCCCAGTATTCTCAAAGAAAATAGCTCACTGCATAGTGTTGTTAGGTGCCATTGAGTCAACTCCGACTTATAGCGACCGTGTATACAACAGAACGAAACACGGCCTGGTTCTGTGCCATCCTCACAATTGTTATGCTTGAGCCCATTGTTGCAGCCACTGTGTCAGTCCACCTCACTGAGGGTCTTCCTCTTTTTCTCTGACCCTCTACTTCACCAAGCATGATGTCCTTCACCAGGGACTGGTTCCTCTTGATAAATGTCCAAAGTATTTACGACAAAGTCTCGCCATCCTTGCTTCTAAGGAGCATTCTGGCCACACTTCTTCGAAGACAGACTTGTTCCTTCTTCTGGCAGTCCACGGTATATTCAATATTCTTCGCCAACACCATAATTCAAAGGTATCAATTTTTCGTCAGTTTCCTTTTGATATTTCCTTATGATTTTTTAAAGGATGAAATTTATCAGGAGGAGAATTGTATTTTGTTTCAGTTCTTACATTTATGTGCTACACGGTAAGGTTTTAAAATGATGGACCGTGTAAGAGGGACATCCTAGAATATGTGCCCAGCAGATGAAGGGCAAGTGAGAAAGGAGGAAGGCCATGGGTGTTGTTGGTAGACTCATGGTGCTGCCCAGTCTTGCACCATCTTCACGACCGTTGGTCTATTTGAGTCCACAGCACCCTGCACACACCCGCTCACGTAATGCCCACCTAGCCTGCAGAGCATAAACATACATCGGGGTGCATTGACATTACTGCAATCAGCTTGCCAAAATCTCCATTCCTGGCTTCCCCCTTAGGGATTCCAGTTCAGTAGTTCTGATGTGGAGCCCAGGAAGCTAAATAAGCTCCCAGGTGGTTCTGATGAAGGTGGTGATGTGTCCTTAGGGTGACTGTGAACTGGGACAGTTTCTAGGATGAGGTGGGTGCTGGGGGGTGCTCAGACCTCAGTACTTAGTGTACTTCAGTAGATCATGTCCATGGATGGGTGTATTATGAGGAGAGGCCAAGGCCTTCAACCTCAGGCCCTCTGAATCACAACAGCTGGGTGTCTGTCCCCATGAATGCAAGTTCCATGGGTTAGTCTGCTCTGCAGCCAGGTTCGAGTCCACCCAGAGGTGTCTGGAAGAAAGGCCTGGGGATCTACTTCTGAAAAATTAGCCATTAAAAACCCTATGGAGCACAGTTCTACTCTGACACAAATGGAGCCACCGTGAGTTGGAACTGACTTGATGGCAACTGGTTTCCTGGTGTGCTAGGGACCAGAGGGCTGGAGGAGTCTACAGCAATGTGTTACTTTACTGTGGAGTTACTGAGTAGTCATTAGGAAACAAAATCTGTGGACAGCAAAGAGGTATACTGGCTACCTAGAAGGCCGTGGTCTTTTTTTCGTAGGGATGATCTATTCACTTTGGCTAATGAGAATGGCTACCGTTGACTGGCCCTCCACCACGTACTTTACGAACAGCGTATTCTTTCTCATCCTAGTGATGCTGCAAGGTAAGTGTTTTCACCTGTTTACAGACGAGGCCACGGAGGCTCATATTGGTGAAGTTAGTGGGCTAAGACGCTAAGCTAGTTAAGAGGCTGAGCTAGACTCTCAACTCAGGTCTGTGCCCTCTGCCCTCTCAGTGTGGCTCAGGGCCCTGGGCAGCTGGCTACCACCTCACTGGCCTCTCTTTCCAACCCCTTTCCCTGGCTAGGTGCCCTCACCCTGTGCTAGGTGGGGGCCTGGCCTGCTCACCCCCAAGAAGGGATGGATTCAGATTCCTCATTTTGTTTCTCACAACTATCATTGTGAGTAGGGGTTGGGGCTGCAAGCCGAGCCATGGGGAGTCTGGGCCTACAAAGAAAGGCGAGTCCCAGGGGCTCCCAGGGGGGCCCTGAGTCAGCCAGACTCCAGTGCTGCTCATGTAATTCCAGCTGTCATTGAGTTGATTCAGAGTAGAACTGTGCTCCATAGGGTTTTCAATGGCTGATTTTTGGGAAGCAGATGGCCAGGCCTTCCTAGTTCTACTCTGACATGGGGTCTCCATGAGTTGGAAATGAAGCTAACGCAACTAGTAAGTGGTAGCATGCAAATGTTGCTCATGTACTAGGCGGCCACAAAAGAGATGGGCGGCAACTTGCTCCTTAAACTTAGTGATCCTTGATCAGGGGCCAAATCAAACCACTTCCTTTCTGTCTGTATCTCCCCATACCTCTGTACTATGTGTGAATGATTTGGTTTTCTCTGCTACTTCCTCGGCGTAAACTTTAATGAGCTTCCTCAAAATCTTCAAATTGTGCTTTATTTATGGTGTGGAAACCTGATTACTTCCACTCCTTCTGAAAGGATGAATGGTCACCAGCCTTGGGTGATGGTTCTCTCTGGCTGGTGAGATTCATTCAAGGAATGTTTACTGAACCACTGTGCTGGCTGAGGGCTTGAGAGGGACCTTGTACCCCAAGGAATCCCTTCCTCAGGGAGCTGGCAGCCCATCGAGAGAGCCGCATAATAACAAGCAAATGCTGTTGAGTAATGAGGGTAGGTCAGGGGGCTCTGGGAGCAATGACTTATGTGGTCTTTGGCATCAGGGAAGGAAGGGATAGAAACACAGAAGCTGAGGGAAGACCAGGAGGAGTGTTCCAGGTGAAGAGAGCCTCCAGGGCTCCTCCAGCAGAGGATCGAGGGGAGGAGAGGCCTATCATGGCTGCTAGTGGGGGGCATGGCAAGGGCGAGGCGGGAGGGGGGCCTGCCTTGAACTTGCACTATATTCAGCAATTCTGCAATATTCTAAGAGCATTAGGAAGTCACTGAAGACCGCGTTTGCTCTTTCTTTTTTTTCTTTTATGCATAGTTGAAAGTTTTTTCATGAGCATGCATATTTTTATAATTAGAAAACTTTTCATTAAAAAGATTGTAATCCTTCTATTTTGGAACGGTTCAACCACTTTGTACTGCCTATAAACACTGCTTATTAAAAAGTACACGAAGAAGTACAAAATTGGCTGAGGCAGTAATTGTTGAAGCTAGGTGATGGGTAAAAGAGAAAAAAAGCATTGCCGTGGAGTCAATTCCGACTCATAGTGACCCTACAGGACAGAGTAGAACTGCCCCCAAGGCTTCCTAGGCTGTAATCTTTTTAAATTGTGCTTTAGGTGAAAGTTTACAGCTCAAGAGAATTTCTCATACAAAAATTTATACACATATTATTTTGTGACGTTGGTCGCAATCCCCACAATGTGACAGCACACTCCCCTTTTCCACCCCGAGTTCCGTGTGTCCATTCAGTCAGTTCCTGTCCCTTCCTGCCTTCTCATCCTGCCTCCAGACAGGAGCTGCCCATTTAGTCTCGTGTATCTGATTGAACTATGAAGCACACTCCTCACGTGTATTATTTTTTGTTTTATTGTCCTGTCTAATCTTTGTCTGAAGAGTGGGCTTTGGGAATGGTTTCAGTTCTGGGTTAACAGAGCATCTGGGGGCCATAGTTTTGGGGGTTCCTCCAGGCTCTGTCAGATCATTAAGTCTGGTCTTTTTACGTGAATTTGAGTTCTGCATCCCACCTTTCTCCTGCTCCATCCAGGTCTCTGTGTTGTGTTCCCTGTCAGGGCCGTCATTGGTGGTAGCCGGGCACCATCTAGTTCTTCTGGTCTCAGGCTTAGGGTGTAATCTTTATGGGAGCAAATCACCAGGTCTTTTCTCCTGAGGAGTTGCTGGTGGGTTCGAACCACCAGCTGAGTGCTTATCCATTGCACTACCAGGACTCATCATAGTAGTCTCTATAAAGTTTGACATTCTCTCTTTTAAAAAGTGCAAGGATTTTATGGAGACTGTTTCATGTAAATGTGCCATTTAAAAAAATTCAAGAGGAATATAAACACATCTTTCTTTCCTATTCTTTAAAGTAAACCACGATTCTCACTTATCAACAATAGCTTGGTGAAACTTTGATAAATGAATTGTCTTTTCAGACATCAAGTAATAATATAGTCATGGATGGTCTATGATGAAGATGGATCTTTGGCTCAATCCACATTATTTATGCACCTAAATCAGAAGACAATCTGAAACTTAAAATATATATACATATGTAGGAAGCATTTTTAAGTTTGAATCAAGATGATACAGTGACTCACTCGTATGATTCACCAGGTGGGGGAAGTAATTCTGGTGCTACTTGTGGACTTTGGAAATGAGAGTCCACCATGTCGCAGAGAGAATCTTCACAATACAGAATCGTACGTCAATTATTAGACCTTAAATGGTCTCGGCAGGACTGCAGGATACCTGGTCCCATAGGTGGAGTGGAAAGGATGCCTAGGCCCACGGACACCACCTGCCAGAGCCAGCACAGCTTTGTCCTGGCAGTGGAGACAGAGACGCTCAAACCCAATTTCTATTTCCCTTGCCCTGGGTCCAGGAGGCTCATCCATGGGAAGACAACACACCGGTCATGCACGGCGATCAGAATGTCCAGTTGGCTAGATACGTTTTCTTTCTTGATTAAAAAAATAATTTATATATATATATTTTGGTGAAAATGGAAACCCTGGTGGTGTAGTGGTTAAGAGCTACAGCTGCTAACTGAAAGGTTGGCAGTTCGGATCCACCAGGCTCTCTTTGGAAACTGTACGGGGCAGTTCTACTCTGTCCTATAGGGTCGCAATGAGTCAGAATTGACTTGACAGCAATGGGTTTGGTTTTTTTTAAAAAAATTTTTGGTGAAAATATACAGAGCAAAACATACACAAACTCCCCAATTTCTGTCTGTACAGTTCTGTGGCACTTTGTGCTACCGTTCTCACCATATTAGATGCATTTTCATGGTAAGGTGACAGACTGGCATTGGTTTTTTGCTGTTGTTCTGTTTTTAAAAACTTTATTTTGGATCCCTGGTGGCACAGTGGTTAAGCATCCGGCTGCTAACCAAACGGTCGGCAGTTCGAATCCACCAGTTGCTCCTTGGAAACCCTACAGGGCAGTTCTACTCTACAACCAGACCTGGGCTGCCCCTCGGGCTCTCGCACTATGTGACTGACCCCAGGCAAGTGTTCCAAGCACGAGAGTCCTTATCTGAAAAATGAAGACTACCGGCTGGCTCTCTGAGTTGTGGGGGATTAAAACAAGATAAGGTTATTACGTGAAGTATTTGTTTAGCAGGACAGCTGCTGTGTGGGAGAGCTGCTTCTCCTGACTTACAGCTTACCTTTCACAGGGTCAGAATCACGTTCAACACCCAAACCCTCGCTCTGACAAACATCTGTGTTCAATCTGAACTCTGGAAACCACTGCTCTAATTACTCTAGTGGGGCGAACGTGTCTCAATGCCAACTTCCTTTTCTGTGAAATACAGATGGGGAGAAACAATAGGCATTTGTACCACCTTGTGGCAATTTATATAAATGTCCAACGGAAACTTAGAAACTCGATACTGAAGGACTCAACCCTATACCCTTCTTCTACAATCTCAAATGAGTTTATTTGCTCATTTTAGAATAGTGGCTTTCAACGTTGGTGCTCAACCATGGCTGTGTATCAAAATCACCTGGTAGAGTTTTAAAAAAGCACAGATGTCCAAGATTCACGACAGATTTACTGTATGAGACCCCACGGGTAGGATGGTGGTGTCTGTATTAATAACCAAAAAAAAAAAAAAAAAAATCAGTTGCTGAGTTGACGCCAACTCATGGTGACTCCGTGTTTGCTGGAGTAGAACTGTGCTCCATAGGGTTTCAGCAGCTGATTTTTTGGAAGATCACCAGGCCTTTCTTCTGAGGTGCTTTTGGGTGGACTCGAACCGCCAACCTTTCGGTTAGTAGCTGAATGCTTAACCGTTTGCACCACCCAGAGACTCCATATTACTAACAAACAACACTAAAAACGAAAACAAAGCCCCAGCTGATGTCTGGTTTGGGCCGAGCACAAATGCAGTGAGTGTCTACTCAGGAAGAAAACGAGCCACGGAAATGGTGGAGAAAAACCTCACTACGTCACTACTTCATTTGGAAAGAAAAACATGAAAGATCAGGTCTGCCGGTTATGTTAAATCATGGTTTGTGGATACCTTTCATTAACAATTATCCAAAGCTGAGATTTTTCCAACCTCCCTGCTACAGCTAGAACCACTGCAAGTATTTTTATGAAGGGAGGTGCTGCTCCAATCTAACTGAATTAAGAAAAAACATTCTCGTTTTCTTGGGATAATGTTTATTTAAAGTTACATTTCAGAGTAAACCAACTCCAGGAAGGCATACGGCCCTATACCGGCTACTGCAGTACGTGTAGAAATTTTATAAAATATTCCTGACATAACAAATAACTAAGGCACTACAGAGAGGCACCTTTATCACACACATCTTCAAATATTTTTAAAAGTTAAAACTATGTATTAGTTGATACTTAAAAGGGTAAAGCCCCCCTGACAAAATAAGCGAATGGGTAAGAACGTGACAAAATGAGATCCTTGTGTCATTGAGCCGTCATCAGCATATTCATTAAAATACCATTTAAGATTCTCGACTACACTGTCCAGCTGTTGTCCGGGGCCTCGTCATGATAGCTGTACAAGGCTGCAAATCACCAATTACACAGGAAAGGACATATTTCAAGATGGCAAGGGCTGCGTCATCATTTTTTCCAGTTATGGACTGTATCCGAAATCGTTTAGAAAACCGTGAAAGGGATTTAACCTCTCAAGGCTATTCGGTTCAGGCACTATCCTTAAATGCACTGCTTCTCCTGCTGCAGTTTGCTCTCTCTCCATTAGACGGCAGTAATACACCATCTCTTCCTTTATACACGGTTGGAAATAAATAAACGGAAGGGAAGGTCCATTGAAGTCTGAGTCTAAGTCAAAGTTAGTGGGATACAAACAGTGGAGATGAGAATAAAGAGTGATTTTAAAGAGATCATAAGGCCCAGCTAATCTTGATAATGAAAAATAAGAGTCAGCTAATGAATGAGTGATATTGGTGAGAATGGTATCAATGAAATTCTGCTGAATGTCTAAAGGATCTTGAACAAAGAGAAGGGAAATGGAATCTAGACATCAATTTTTTTCCCCCTAGAATGAAAGAAAAATGAGGCATTAACCTTTGACTAAAACAGAGCTTTTTTTTTTATTGTTGTACTTTAAGTGAAAGTTTACAATTCCAGTTAGTCTCTCATACAAAAAATTATTATACACATTGTTATGTGACCCTAATTGCTCTCCCTATACTGTGACAGCACACTCCTCCTTTCTACCCTATTTCCCGTGTCCATTCAACCAGCTCCTGACCCTCTCTCTGCCTTCTCATCTCACCTCCGGACAGGAGCTGCCCGTTTAGTCTCTTGTATCTACTTGAGCTAAGAAACACACTCTTAACAAGTATCATTTTATGTCCCATAGTCCAGTCCAATCTTTGTCTGAAGAGTCGGCCTCGGGAATGGTTTTAGTTCTGGGTTGACAAGAGACTCTGAGGGCCATGCTTTCTGGGGATCCTCCAGTCTCAGACCATTAGGTCTGGAAAAACAGCATTTCACTAAAATAGAAAGGTACCCTCATTTAGAGGGCAGTGGCAGTTCAATAAGCCTTGGTAGCACAGTGGTTAAGCGCCCGGCTGCTAACCAAAAGGTTGGAGGTTCAAACCCACTAGCCGCTCCGTGGGAGAACGATGTCACAGTCTGCTTCCCTAAAGATTACAGCCTTGGAAACCTTATGAGGCAGTCCTACTCTGTCCTACAGGGTCGTCATGAGTCGGAACTGACTAGACGACATGGGTTGGGTTTGGTGGTAGAATTCTCACCTTCCATGGGGGAGACCTGAGTTCGATTCCCAGCCAACGCACTTCATGTATGGCCACCACTTGTCTGTCAGTGGTGGCTTGGGTTTTTCTATGATGCTAAATAGGTTTTGGTGGAATTTCCAGACTAAGACGGACTAGGAAGAAAGGTTTGGTGACTACTTCTGAAAATCAGCCAATAAAAACCCCGTGGATCACAATGGCCTGATCCACAACTGATCATGGGGCTGGAGCAGGACTGGGCAGCATTTTGTTCTACCGTACATCGGGCTGCCATAAGTCAGGGGCAACGTCAGGGCAGCGAACAAAAGCCAGCAACTAGGAAAGTAACTGAAGAATGTCTCAAATGCTCATAGTTGTTCTTCTGAATTAAAATACTATCGGTCAGTAATAGACCAACAACATAGTTAAATAAGCCAATCAACAGTCTCGGGCTATTTTTCCACCTGCCTCCAAACCTCCCCATCCTCAGATAGAGGCCAGTAAGTGACTAACAATTCTGCAAAGTACAAAGACTTTAAAAAGAGCAAAGAATAAAGGGTGTTATAAATGCTTCTTCGGATTACTTAAAAGGACACTTCTGTCTCCAGTAGCGCAACATTTACCTTTTTGTTATTTACACATATTAACATTTCTCCATTATTTTATCCCTACTTTAAATACACACAAGGCCAGTGGGCGAAATCATTCTGATAAAAGCAGCTATGACATCAGAGTAAACAGAAATGTCCTTTCTCCTTTGTTCTCCCAGGCCTGAAACTACCCAACGAAACTCACCCAGTAACCTGGGGCAGAGGGTTTTTTAAAGGGGGTGTGATTAAGGAGAAAGAACACAGACACAGCAAGCTCTACGGATGCTACGTTCAAGGCGAGTGAATACTCAGTTCCCTAGAAGACATTATTGTCTCCAGAAAGAACCAGGAAATATTCTGGGAGAAAGAATTAACTCCAAAGAATGAAGACCACAGGAAAATGATTATATCAGGACAAAATGACAAAAAGCCAAAGCATTCAGAGCTCAGAGAGGAAGCAAGTCACAGGGCTTCAGATCAGCTGACCCAGGAGGCTTCACGAAGAAGCCATTAGGGGCACCCTGCTGGGCCGGATTGTTTTGAGAACATGTGGTACTTTGTACCACCACCCAGCTGTGGGTTCCCTGCTTTTGTCAGTTTGTGGCAGAACCTTAAGAAGAAAAGAGCAGTTTAACCCCCTTCCACTAATTTACTATATTTCTTCTTATAACCTCCTGTCCAACTGCAAAGCAACTGGACCGCATATAAACTACACATCTCCTCCACTTTTAATGTATAAAGAAAACAGTGTGACTGGCACAGAGAAGCAGCGTTCAGGAAGCACGATACTGGACATATAATAGAAGCTCAGTAAATACCTAGTGTATCGGGCCTGCTTTCAAAACGTTATTTCATTATACATTCATCGCAGTCGCTGGGTATGGGCCAAAACTCATTTAGTGCACAAGGAAAATTTTATAAAAGCTTCTAGCATTTATTAAAATTAGGATAACTGCGTATTCCTTGGTAGAACAAGGTTAAGTGAAAAATAAGGTTTAGTTTATAGAATGTTGAACTAAAAATACGTTTAACATAGTGAATTATTTGTAAATGGAAGACACTTAATATTGGTTGAATGGAATTGAAACTATGAATGCCAAAAATTCAGAAAAACATCTTGTTCTAAAGATATAGCATGTGAACCAATACACATTTTAAAAACTCTATGAGTACTTAAAAAAAAACTCTTTATTAATAAAATCATTGAGATCCAGTGAGAAAAAAAATTCCTCTCAAATTTTTTTAAATCAAAGATCACACAACCCTTTGGTTAAGATTTTTACTGAATAAAGCAGCAGATTTTAATAACTTCTAAATCATGATAGTAAATGATAACTAATAACTAGAAAGATATGCTTCCCTAAAAAGGTAACCAAACTGACATATTTCATGTGTTTAAAAGAAACGACAAGAGTTAACTTTTTGTTGATGACAGTCAGCACATTTGCATCTAGACCAGTTTTGAGAACCCAATTACAAACCCCAGAATACAGGAACATCTGCTCAGCCTTACTCACAGAGCCACCTACCACAGTATTCGCACAGTATGCCATTCTCATGATTTTGCCTTTTTCACAGTAAGTTCAACTGGCATTATAACTTCACGATATACCATAAAGATAACAATACTATGAATATTAATTTAGTATCTTAAGCAATAGTAGTTAAGAGAAAACCTCCAAGTCTTTTAAAATACTGTTGTACAGTCTGAACCGGACTACTCCGTACAGAATGACAGAATCTTTGCAGGCTAGGTATGCAGTCAGATCCCAGAGTTGTATTTAAAAAAAAAAAAAATTTACTAAAAATACAAAGCAAATCTACTTTTAGTGACAAAACTATAAAGCGAAATCGGTAGCAACCAGAACACACGAGGACAGAACAAAAAGTCTCGGAAGTTCTGTATGATTATCCGACAGGAAAACGGTTACTGAGCTTTGTAAATTTTCAGATGAAGAATCAGAAATAAAAGCTTTGTTTTCTATTTTATTCTGTAATTCAGAATTGTAATAATGCTGCCAATGGTTAATTATACGCGTAATTCTTAAAACTGGGACATCTTCCTTCATAGTTACGTTTACTATCACTGATTTGCTGAAAAATAACGAGAAAGTCCACAGCGCTGGAGAAAACACCAATTTCCTTAGGCGGCCAACCAAAACCATCATCCTTTTACCAGACTCTAGAGTTGGGAATTTCACAGACTCTAGTGCTGAGCTGGGGCTTGACGGAGAGGGATAACTTTCTCCAGCGTGTCCACCCTTCACATTTTCCACTGTTCATCCATGTCCCCAAGAAGGGGACAGGTAGTATACATTCTTCTGGTCCACGTTATCATTTTTTATTGTCTTATGCGAAAACCAAGGGTTATATGACAAAGTGATTTTTTTCATTTGTTTTGAGACCGGGTCCTCCAAGTAACAACCAGCACATTTCTGGAGAACTTCAATGCTTCACAGCAATGATGAAACCAAGGCAAAAAGGATGTTATCTTTTCTGAATTCTTGACTTACCTTTCCTGAGGGGCACACCCCAAACAGAAACACCCGCCTCCAGAAAGTGCAGGCAACTGCTAAGTTGGGATTTCTTCCTGTGGAACTATTCAGCAGAGAGAAAAGGGACAGGTCAGTAACCAAGTGTCATTATATGGACTTAAGGCCAAAGGCTTTTGATTGTTAAGTGAAGACTCCCACTTCCTGCTAATGATTCAGGAGAAGTCCAGCCCTGTCCAGGGAGCTGCTGACACCCTCTGAGAAGCGGGAGGCCCAGCTGCTGGGGGCTGACCCTTAGTGTAGCTTGTTGAGTACAGGGTGGAGTAAGGTCATGTGTTCTGCCCCTTTGAAAGGCAACTTCTCATTGGAGTAATAGTGTACCACTTCGGGGATGCTGTCAAACACGGCGCTCGTCTGATTCAGCGTGTATTTGTTGTCTTTGGTCTGAGCCACTATGATGTGGACGCATCCCTGACTAGTCCTGTAACAAAACAAAAACGTGAGGAGACATGAATGCACGAGCCTCCCCGCTGGGAACCATCCCAGTCAGGTTCACAACAGGCTGATGGGCTCTCATCCCTTTCCGGAATTGTTCTGTACGAACAGAATGCATTCGCCATCCAACAGCCCAGTGGAGCTCTCTGAAGCTTCACAGCCCTCGGCTAAATGTGTGTCATCCTTGAATTGTTTATCTTGATACAAGTCATCAAGTACTGGACCAAGAAGAAAAACTAACAAATGAAAAAAAGGAAGTCCCTACTTGCCCCCAAACTGCCAAACCAGTGCTTCAGCCCAAGAACCCGGCCACTGTGGTGAGGTTTAAACTCACCCTCCTCACCATAGCTAAAAGACACAGGTGAGCCTTCCTCCTCCTCCCTCTAAAAGGAACACATGAATATTCATGAAGTACCCATACAGGATCATATTGACAACAGCAACTCGAAAGGTTAGATGAGAAGCTTAAAGGGCCGTGAACTTAGGTTAACGGTGGAGGAATGATTTGGAAAAGGATTGCAACAATGGTTGTACAACTTGAAGACTGTAATCAATGTCACTGAACTGTACATGCAGAAACTGAATTGGTGTAAGTTTGCTGTGTATATTTTCTCAAAAAAAAAATTATAAAAACAAACACAAAAGGAACACAAGAATTAAAACAAAACAAACCAAAAAAATCTCCTGTGTCCCCCCATGTCTGGAAAGGCCGTTCCTAGCTGTGTATAATGACAGCTGGCACCGAAGGCTTGGAGATCTAATCCACAAGCATCAGTTTCAGAAACAGAGCAAAAGTATTCCTGGTATTGTATATCTGGCGGCCTATCCCATTTTCTGAGCCACAGTGCTCAAACACTCCCCCCTCCACCTCTTTCCCCCTCCAGTCTGATTGTTTCAGCTGCAGGGGCTCAGCTTCCTCAGGAAGGAAACGCTGTTAGGGCTCTTGACAATGATCCTCCAATATAGCACCACTGAACGCGCAGGGCAACGAGAATTTCCATGATCGAAAGTGCACCAGGCCTAGCAGGCAGAAATGCGTTTTCTGTGTGCACCCAGACAGGGGGAGTGATGGGCCAGACAGCATTTCCTTCTTCACCAGAACAAAGTAGGATCAAAATTACCGTTGGCATTTTGACAATCAAGGGGTCTGATTTCTTGAAGTTCAAAGGACTATGGAATAAAAGAACAAATGAACTATCCTATTAGGAATTATCCTTTTTACTAGGAATCATTGCTCTACTGAGAGGTCCTGCTGTTAGATCAGCTCACGAAAAGTGGAAAGGGACTCAGAGGCAGGATCCTCGTTATCCTGAGAGTTCCTCGGGCGTTTACCCAATACCAATTCTGCATTCTAGTCAGAGCATTTCACATTCTGCTGCCTAATAAGCAAATGTACCTTATTTTCTGGCAATGTGGGCACCTTCAAATCATATGTTTTTTGATTGGTCATCCACCCATGATTGGAAAGACTGTCACAGTGTACCCATCCTATTGTCACTGCTGGTTTGCCATCGAGTCTGACTCATAGTGACCCTATAGGATAGAGCGGAACTGCCCCACAGGGGTTTCCTAGGCTGAAATCCTCACAGGAGCAGATAGCCAGGTTTTTTCTCCCATGGAGCAGCTGGTGGGTTCGAATCGCCGACCTTTGGGTTGACAGTCGAGCATTTAACCACTGTGCCACCAGGGCTCCTTGTACCCCTCTTCACACACACCTACTGCTGTCGAGTCTATTCCAACTCACAGCGCCCCTACAGGACAAAGCAGAACTGCCCCATAGGGTTTTCAATGCTGTAATCTTTATGGAAGCAGACTCCTATATCCTTCTCCCTGGGAGTGGCTGTTGTGTGAACCACTGACCATGGGTTAGCAGCCAAGCATTTTAAGCATTGCGCCACCAGGGCCCCTGTACCTCTCTCCTAGAGACAGGGAAAGCCCAGGGGCTTAAATACTTACTTTAGTGCAATGGAGTACCTGCTGTTCCCTGACTCGCTATTCCGAACCAGGTAACCAGCTTCTTTGCAGGGCTGTAGTCGACTCTCAGCCTCTGCACGGGTGATGGCACCATGATACCAACTGAAAAACAGGGGTGGGGAGTACCAGGGGCGTCAAAATACACATCAAGGCAGGGCGCGATTCCATGCAGCGTTATTTGAGATGAATTCTGGGCGGATATGCTCAACAGCCTAAACTAGGTCCCGCTTCCCGTCCAGAAAGGACGGCACGCGGTCCTGGGTAATCCAGGATCACAAAGCCCACCAATCCTACAAGTGAGTTAGCGGGGCCGGTGTATTCTGAAAGTGTTCACTCTGTACAGAAGAATAAAATTCAAAATAAGGTTCTTGTGATGCGGCGCCCTTTATGCTCTGCTCAAAGCCCTGGGCTTTAAAAATGGGTTTCCGTTAATGGGCCCCGCCCAGGAAAGTGTCTGTATTGTGTCCCCCCAAAACATGTGATGGGATCCTAACTCCTATCCCTGTGGTGTGGAGGTAATCCCATTTGGGAATAGGGTTTTCTTTTTTATGTTAATGGGGCCATACAGTGTGGAGTGTGTCCTAAACCTAGTCACCTCTGAGTTATGAAAGCAGCAGATTAGATACAGCTGCAAGCACAAAGGCAGGAGGGCAGGTAGGGGCCACGGAGGGATCACCAAGGAGGAACCAAGGAATGCTGGTGCCACAGAAGCTGAAAGAGGCAAGGATTTTCCCCCAAAGCAGACAGAGAGAGACCGCACCCCTAAAGCGGGTGCCCTGGATTTGGACTTGCAGCCTCCTGACTGTGAGAAAATAAATGTGTTTGTTAAAGCCACCCCCAATACGAGGCTGTCAAAAGCTCCCGTCTGCTGTGTACAAGTGTCTACAGAGGACTCACGGCTGCTTCTCCAGGGGCAGGGCTGGGTCCACTCGCTCGCCCTCACTGTGGTCGGAGAGGGTTGGCTTCAAGATCTTCTGGGTCCAGCTCTTCTGTCGGTGGTGCTGCCTCACAGGCTCCTCCCTGGCGGAAGGTCGCTCAGATCCTTCAAACTGGACTGGAAGGAAGGCTCCGTTTAACATCAGAGGCCACTGAAGTGATCGATGCAAACCTCCAAGGAAAAACCTTCTTGCCTGTGTCAGCTCAGGAAAGAGCCATTTCTCCCCTTTAATGCAAACTATCTATAAAACACCCTGGCAGAACGGAGCCTCCTGCTAGCTTTGAGATCAAATCCCACTGCTAGCAGCCCACGTGAAGCCACGTTTTCTGTAAGACAGTCATCAGTATAAAACAGTTTTAGAACATAAGAGGAAACCACTTCAACGTATTTCAGCATGGACTCCTGAAAAACTCTTCGTATCAATATTTTTAGAATAAAAGAAGAAACACAGTGACAGATGATGATTTCTTGCAAGAGTATGTATTGTTCTAGGAAACCAAATGAACAGTTTTTACTAGAAAAAAAAAAGAAAAATCAACAGAGAAACTACTGAATAATGCCGTAAAAAAAAAAAATGCTATGACATCTACTCAGGAGAGAAAATAAAGGAATAAAATGAGAAACAGCTAGTATAGTACTGAGAAAACGGCAGATGCCCAACAGGGATTTGTTGGGGAAGGAAGAAAACAAAACAAAACAAAAAACCCCCCACAAAACCCAACTAAAACTGACTCAGATGTTTGCTATCAAAGATATTAATCTAAAACCTAATGAGTTGCTGTCAAGTCGCTTCTAACTCATGGTGACCCTGTGTGTGTCAGAGGAGAACTGCACTCCACAGGATTTTCAATCGCTGATTTTTTGGAACCAGATCACCAGGCCTTTCTTCTGAGCCACCTTTGGGTATGCTCAAACCTCAAACCTTTGCGTTAGCAGCCCAGTACATTAAGCATCTGCGCCACCCAGGACTCCTCTATTATCCCTTTACATTCCTATACTTCTAATTGCAAACCTAGCTTTACTGTTAAAGGGAAGAGATATCCCTAAAATTTTAATCAAAGGTAGAAGAAATTATGTGGCCAGCCAAGGAGAAAAACTAGGTCCTCGGGGAAGCAGGCAAAAGGATTAACTCCAATATCTACTGACAACCTACTTATCAACTTTCTCTTAAGTTATTTTAAAATTCTCGCTTGAAAAACTGATTCCTTTAGGAGGATTTTTGCTAAAAAAAGCCCGCTTCATTCAGCTTCCCAGCAACCTCTACCTGTAATCCATTTTATCCAGTATTGCCATTTTATAGAGATTTTAACAGATTTCAGGAGTAGCATCAAGTAAGAGTTAGAAGAGGTTGCTCCCAAATTGATGGCTTCAGCGGTGGCGACATAAATAGTCAGCTTTAAAAAAAAATAGCCCTTTAAGGCTTTTCCAAAACAACAGCACATTGCAAAGAGAAAGGAAAATAATAAAAAATAAATGCAACGTTAAGAGCTCAACCTGGTCTTCCAACCAGAGCCCAGTGCTTATTTCCGGATATCAAGGCCCTTGGAAAAAAGATCCGTGCAGTGAGGAGCAGAAGGAAGACCTGCTTGGCTGAAAAGCCAGAGGGCAGGGCGCGTTTGGCCAGCGTGTGATGAATGTACCGGCCCACCTGGCAGCGCGCGCCCGCCTGGCAGCGCGCGCTCTCCCGTCTGGCAGCGCGCGCCCCCGCCTGGCAGCGCGCGCTCACCTGGCAGCGCGCGCCCACCTGACAGCGCGCGCTCACCTGACAGCGCGCGCACAATCTGCTCCTTCTTCCACTCCCACGGCTGCTCGTACTCGGCCGCCGGCCTCTCGTCGTTCTCAGGCAGCCGGCCGTCCCCGGGCCGCGCCTCCGCCCGCGGGCCTCCTTCAGGAGTGTCGTACAGCTGAGGCGGCTTCCCCAGGAGGTCCTTGGAGCTCTGTCTTCGGGCCAGCGTCTCGGATTTCAGGCCGTTCTCCCCCGGCTCGCAGGGGCTGTCCAGCAGCTGAAGCGCCTTGACCAGAGGATCTTTGGAACCCCGTCTTCTAATTTCTGAAAACACAGAGGGAGTCAAGGCACCCAACACACGTTATCCACGAGACCTTGAAAGAAAACGTGCCATGATGGCCCCGTAATGACCCGAATTACCTCTTCACCTCCGACGTTTGTCTGGCTGAAGATGGCAAAGAACTCCAAGATCGTTCTTTAATGGGCTGCTTACCACCCAGCTGTGCTCTAAAGGCGTGACGAGCAGCAAAGGAAGGTGCCTAGAGCATCCTTTCTCCAGTTGCCTGAACCAGATAATGCGATCAAGGCACACTATTAGGGATTACACCTGAGAGAGACAAGAGCTTCTCCAGGGTGCCTCTTGCAGTTTGCAAGAAGCAGAGTAAGATCTGACCTCGGGGCAACCTGCCTCACACTTTCTGGTCTTAATGTCAGCTCTGAATCTGCATCTGGTTCACCTTCAAAGTTTTTGCATTTTGTTAGGAAGCAAAGATCAATTTTAATAAACACCAGCTGAGTGTTTACTATATTCGAAGCTTTGCGCCACTTATACTGAGGGGAGGTATTTATGTACATCAGATGTAACTCCTGACTTATAATAATCAGTTGCCGTGAAGTGGGCTCCGACTCATGGCGACCCCATGTGTATCAGAGTAACACTGTGTTCCCTAGGGTTTTCAAAGGCTAATTTTTCAGGAGTAGATTACCAAGCCTTTCTTCCTAGGTGCCTCTGGGTAGACTCAGACTGCTATCCTTTCTGTTAGCAGCCGAGCACATGAACTGTCTGCACCCCCCAGGGACTCCTTCTGACTTCTAAAACCAAACTAAACCCATTGCCGTTGAGTCGATTCTGACTCATTGCGACCCTACAGGACAGAGCAGAACTGCCCCATAGTGTTTCCAAGGAGCAGCTGGTGGATTTGAACTGCCGACCTTTTGGTTAGCAGCTATAGCTCTTAACCACTACGCCACTAGGGCTCCTTCTGACTTTTAGGCAGTGTTGATATAGTGAAGAAGCCAGACACATTCACAAATACAGTATCAGGCCAATAACTGCAAGGTAAACCAAAGCAACAGTGGTGTTATGGGGGTGAGGGGGAAATAACAACAGCAGCAGTAACTAAACACCTAATACTTATCAATGACTTACTGTGTTCGGCACTATTCTAAGTGCTTTGTAATTGCCACGACCACCCTGTGAGATGGGTACTAATATTAACATTCCTAATATCACAGAAGAGAAAACGGAAGCACACTTTAAAGAAATTGCCCAAAGCAAATAACTGGCAAAGCCTGGATTCAAAAGCAGGAAACTGGGCTCTAGAAACCATACTCTTAACCACTAGACTTGGATGGCCTCCAAGTAGAAGAGAAATGGAAGATGAGTCGACTTTGATAGAGAAGGTCATTTCCAGCGGAGGAAACTGCATGAGCAAAGATACGGAGGTAGGAATTATACAGGCCTTGTTCCCATAAGGGTGAGTTGAGAGATAAGTTGAAAGGACATGAGGCCAGGAAAGGAGAGAGGTAGTAGTGGAAGCTGGAAAAGTAGGCAGGCCGGGCACCAAAATGTAGATGTTTTAAAAGCAAGGATAAAAAGTTTGGATTATTCTGGATGCTATGGAGAACCATTAAAAATTTTCCAACAGGGAGTAACAAACGTATTTGTATTTCATTGGAAGTTAACTCCAACCACAGTGTACAGGATGAAATAAGATAGAAAAGTTAGGTCTGAGCTGAGGCATAGAAATGGATGCAAAAAACCTGTGCAAATCAACCAACCACCAACTAACCAGCCAGCCAGTGGGAAGGAAGCTGGGAAGGAATCAGCATTGTCCCTGGACTTCCTGGCATTTGGCCCAGGGGCCTTAGCAGATTAAGACTATTCAGAGTTTGGAAAGCAGACTGGCAATAACAACCATGGAGGAGAATTCAGAAGCATCATGTTGCTAGTCTTTGAAATGTCCACTGGGAAGCCTCCAATCTGTCCTCCACC
This sequence comes from Trichechus manatus latirostris, assembly GCF_000243295.1. Taxonomy (NCBI): domain Eukaryota; kingdom Metazoa; phylum Chordata; class Mammalia; order Sirenia; family Trichechidae; genus Trichechus; species Trichechus manatus. The sequence goes on along the minus strand of NW_004444149.1, from coordinate 2,641,803 downwards.
TGGTTACAGTCAAGGAAGAAAGGCTTTTCTAAACCCTAATGAGCTCATCATTTAATACCTCATAAGCTGTTGACAAAGTGCAAACTGCTCAGAATGGCACAGGAAGCCTTCTATGACCAGATCACCGTCTCCCTCTCCAATTTCTTCTCAACACCACCCTGCCCCTGTCCCTCCACAATCCAACTCTTTGCTCCAGCCAAACGGAACTTCTGAAGTTCCTTGCACACTACACCTTCTTATGCCCACCAGTGCCCTGATGACCTTCTAATCCTTTGAAATCTAACCCAGCATCTTCACCTTTCCAGAGAAGCTTTTCCTGCTCAACTTCTCCTCTGCCTACCCACAGAGTTGATCACCCCACCTCCCCACCTTGGTGCTACTGTAATGCCTTGTACTTCTCCCGCTGTATTGAACTTATTTGTTGGTGTGTCTGTATTTCCAATTTGGTGGAGACTCTGCCATGGCAGGGACTACCATGTCTTGTCTATCTTGACAGGGCACAGTTGTGTTAAATTACTGATGGGATGATTGGATGGATGGAAAGATGGCTGAGAGGAGAGAGGGAGGGGAAGGAGCTCAGGAACTTCTCCAGGCAGGTGACAGTGTGGATCTGGAGATCAGCAGGGACATGAAGGTCAGAGGCACACGTCAAGGAGTTATTCACAAACAGATGGTTGTGAATATTGGGAGAAAGAGAGCCATCACGAGAGAAAAGGAGGTCAGATTGAAAAGGAAAGAGAAGCAAAGGCAGAACCTGGGGCTCCTTCAATTAAGGGTGGACAGAAGAAGAGGTCCCAGCAAAGAATATGGAGAAGGAGTGGTCAGGTGAGCCGGAAGAGAAGCAGGGCTGCAGGGCCCTGGAAACAAAGGAAGGAGAGGCTTTCTGTGATGGGTACGGTGAGACTCTATGGAGAAGAATCAGTGACTCAATGAGATGACTCTAATGAGAAAAGAATGAAGATTCAAGGAAAAAGTTATTCAAATCAGAATGCTAAATTCAAAAGGGCAACATTTATTTATAGGGTGAGGTCATAGTTCTTCTAGAAAGGAGCCCCTGTCTGGAGTTGGCTCCAATCCTATAGACTGTGGCTACACACTGGAACTACATGGGGAACTTTAAAAAGATGGATGCCTGGGTGCCACCACTAGATGTTCTGATTTAACGGGTCTAGGGCACAGCCGGGGTGTCAGAGCTGAAGAGCTTCCCAGGTAATATTAACGAGCAACTAAGAAGGAGACCCTGTTCTATAGCTCCTGGGTGCCCACAGTCCCATCTCAGTTCCTCCTGCTCTCCAGAGCTAGTCTTGTCATTGCCACCCCACCCCAAGGAGAAAGGTACTCCCTGTCTTGCAAACGTCTAAATCAGCATCTGAGAGCTAGAAGAACCGCCAACACGCCTTCTCCCCGCCTCCCACCCTGGAAAGGTGCCTAGGGTCATCTCAGGTCACACAAGGAGTGGGTGACTTCCAATCCTACAGCCCCTTTTCTTTGTTGCCTGTTTGAGATGGAGAAATGGAAAACAAGAAACAAAAACTAACTCTGCTCTTGGCTCAATTAAGATAAGATTAGAATTTTTAAAAAGAACTTTTCTAAAGAACTAAGAAGAATAAAAACAGAAAACACAGAAGAATTCAAAGGGTGAATTTAGAAATTTTAGGTTTCTGATTACACCTTATAAGCTCAGCTCAGACTGCCCGGCACAGGCCTGGGAAACCTTTCCCTAAGATCCTCACCTCAATTCTGTCCCAGCTGAAATAAAAAGAGTTCATTCCAACCGGAAGATAGGAGTCCTGCTCACAAGGAAACTTCAATAATTTTGTGTTAAAATGATGTACAGCGATTAGTATCTTATTACACGTGTTTCAGTTTTTATTTTTGAGTGAGGTCCTTGTATTGTTTCTCCTTTGGACAGTCTGTACACTTAGAGTTCCAGAAGGAACACTGGAAAGCATACAATTAAGAATGTTCTTTGGAAGAAAAAATAGGGACAACGCTAGGCACCCCAATACATGGCATAAACACAATACAAACAATAACAATGCACAAACACCAGAAGAGAAACTAGATAACTGGGAGCTCCCAAAAATCAAACACTTACGCTCATCAAAAGACTTCACCAAAAGAGTCAAAAGACAACCTACAGACCGGGAAAATTTTTTTGACTGCGACAAATCTGATCAGCATCTAATCTCTAAAATCTACAAGATACTGCAAAACCTCAACAACAAAA
>NW_004444149.1:2628615-2639473 GCF_000243295.1 Trichechus manatus latirostris | reverse complement strand
AAGATACTGCAAAACCTCAACAACAAAAAGACAAATAACCCAATTAAAAAATGGGCAAAGGATATGAACAGGCACTTCACCAAAGAAGACATTCAGACGGCTACCAGCTACGTGAGGAAATGCTCATGATCATTAGCCATTAGAGAACTGCAAATCAAAATTACAATGAGATACCATCTCACCCCAACAAGGCTAGTTTTAATCCAAAAAACACAATAAATAATGGAGGGGTTGTGGAGAGACTGGTACACTTACACACTGCTGGTGGGAATGTAAAATGGTACAACCACTTTGGAAATCGATTTGGCGCTTCCTTAAAAAGCTAGAAATGGAAGTACCATATGATCCAGCAATCCTGCTCCTTGGAATATATCCTAGAGAAATAAGAGCTGTCACACGAATAGATATATGCACACCCATGTTCACTGCAGTACTGTTCACAATAGCAAAAACGTTGAAACAACCTAGGGGCCATCAACAGACGAATGGATAAACAAATTATGGTATATTCACACAATGGAATACTACGTAACAACAGAGAATAACGATGAATCTGGGAAACACCTCATAACATGGATGCATCTGGAAGGCATTATGCTGAGTGAAATTAGTCGCACAGGACAAATATCACATGAGACAACTATTATAAGGACTCAAGAAAAGGTTTAAACACAGAACATTCTTTGATGGTTACAAGGGTGGGGAGGGAGAGAGAGGGGTATTCACTAACTAGATAATAGACAAGAATTATCTTAGGTGAAGGGAAGGACAGCACACAATACAGGGGAAGTCAGCACAACTGGACTAAACCAAAAGCTAAGAAGTTTCCTGAATACAACCAAACACTTTGAGAAACAGAGCAGCAGGGGCAAGGGTCTACGGACCATGGTTTCAGGGGATATCTAGGTCAACTGGCATAACAAAGTTTATTAAGAAAACGTTCTGCATCCCACTTTGCTGAGTGGCGTCTGGGGTCTTAAAATCTTGCGAGCAGCCATCTAAGATGCATCAATTGGTGCCAAACCACTCGGAGCAAAGGAGAATGAAGAACACAAAATACACAAGGAAAATATTAGCCCAAGAAACAAAAAGGCCACGTAAACCAGAGACTCCATCAGCCTGAGATCGGAAGAACTAGACGGTGCCTGGCTACCACCAACGACTGCGCTGACAGGGAACACAACAGAGAGTCCCTGACCGAGCAGGAGAAAAGTGGGGTGCAGAACTCAAATTCTAGTAAGAAGACCAGACTTAATGGTCTGATTGAGACTGGAGGGACCCCGGAAGACATGATCCCCAGACTCTCCGTTAGCCCAAAACTAAAACCATTCCTGAGGCCAACTCTTCAAAGATTAGACTGGACTATAAGACATAAAACGATACTCGTGAAGAGTGTGCTTCTTAGCTCAAGTAGATACGTGAGACTAAATGGGCAGCTCCTGTCCGGAGGCGAGATGAGAAGGCAGAGAGGGTCAGGAGCTGGTTGAATGGACACAGGAAATCCGGGGTGGAAAGGAGGAGTGTGCTGTCACAGTATGGGGAGAGCAACTAGGGTCACACAGCAATGTGTGTATAAAGTTTTGTATGAGATACTAACATGAACTGTAAACTTTCATTTAAAACACACACACACACACACACACACACACACACAAAAAGTATGTTCTTGTTCCCAGGAATGGGCAAAAGATCTGGTGGCACAATGTTTAAGTGCTCAGCTGCTAACTGAAAGGTGAGAATTGCTAACTCAATTCCCAAACCCAGCAGTTCTGCGGGAGAAAAACCTGGCAATCTGCTTCCGTAAAGATTATAGCTTAGAAAACCCTACGGGGCAGGTCTCCTCTGTCACATGGGATCACTAGGAGTCGAAAGCCGACTTGACGGTACCTAACAACAAACAGTGTTTCATTAGGGGAAAAAAAGGGCTGGCTCTCAGGGCCCCTGCACCGCTTCATACAGAATAACCTCCCAGTCTGTTCCAACACCTGGCTGCCCCCAACCTGAGGGACCACAGAAACAGAAACAATCACGGGGCTGCAAGCCGACCCTTCCTGCAGGGAGAATAGCCCCTGACGTGCAGAGCCAGCTCCGAGAGGAAACAAGCCTGAGAAGGGGGAAATGGCAAGAGGAAGCTACACCCTGGCTGCCGATAGAGGCCATTTACCACGACAGACAACAGAATGCAGGAACAGGCTGCAGACAAACACCCATTTGTAGCCAGGGCTGAAATGGAGCACTGACCTGCATCAGTGGAAATGCTGAAAGGTCTCCCTTCTGATTCCCAATACCAGCTGTGCGAAATTATGCCATTTATATTTAAAAACATGGCCGACGACTAAGACTTTGACTACATTAATTGTAGTTAACGATTAATATTCTTCTATAATTGTCCAGAATTCTCTTTGAAAATGGGATTCTCTCTCTGGAGTGTCTAAAGAATAACTCGTTCCTGGGTGGTGGCGCAAACGATTAAGTATTGGGCTACTAACCAAAAGGTTGGTGGTTTGAATCTACCCAGAGGAGCCTCAGAAGAAAGGCCTGGCGATCTGCTTCCTAAAGGTCACAGCCATGAAACCCTATGAAGCAGTTCTACTCTGACACACATGCGTTCACTATGAGGTGGAACAGACTGGACGACAACTGGGTTTTTTTCATGCGCTAGATATGGAATACCGAGTATCTCAGGGAAGTCCCATAATGCTGTGAGAGACATGTCACCCTCTCTGTCACAGGTGGCTAAGCTGAGGCCACAGCTGTGCAGCAGTGAGGGGATGGGCCATTAACTCCTGACTCCCGAGCCCATGCTTCCTGTATCCTACTACTTTATGCCCAAAAGGAAGGTTTCATGTAAAATGTTAATTATAATTTCTAAAGGACAAATCTTTCCCCTGACCCATTTCACAATGTTTCCCACACATCAAACTTACAGCCTCAGAACGCTGTGGGGGATTTTCCTTATAGATCATAAACGGGACTGCTGGTAACTTTTTTACTTACATCTTTCATCAATGTTCAAGTTTTTTTTTTTTTTAATTTAAACTTACTTCAATAGTTTATCCAATAAATTTAAAGATATGAATAAAAATCATATACAATTCAGAAACCCTGAAATTTAAGTTTAACAAGGGAAGTGGAGACAAATTAAATAAATTAAAAACAGTTCTCTATTTGTTTTATGTGTTCCCCCTATAATAGACACTCTTTTCTTTTAAATGGAGGTCCACAACAATGAGGTTGTCCTTTAGATTTGACTATTTAAAAAAAACCAATAAAACCATTTAGAGGCAAAAATAGATTTTTTAAAAACCACTCTCCAAAACACTCAGCTGGAGCTCAGTAGCTAAAAACCAAAGGTTGTTGGACAAGCAGGCACCTCCACTTTTCAGCTGTGTAATTTGGACAAGTTACTTAATCTTCCTGAACCTTAGTTTCCACAACTGTGAAACAGAAACTTCCAAAGCACACGCTGCAGAGTTATTGTTAAGGAGGTAATCTGGACAGCCTGGGACCTAGCAAGCGCTCAACTGCTGGTAGTAAGTATGATACCAGCTGCAGAAGGCATTCTCATGCTGAATGACGGCTGTCTAGGTAACATCTAAAAAAACCAAATCCGTTACCATCGAGTCAATTCCGACTCATAGCAACCCTAGAGGACAGAGCAGAACTGCCCCATGGGGTTTCCAAGGAGTGTCTGGTGGATTCAAACTGCTGACCTTCTGGTTAGTAGCCGTAGCTCTTAACCACTATGCCACCCGGGTTTCCAGGTAACATCTAAAGACCCTGTCAATGCTAAAGTTTTAATGTGGTGTTTAAAACTTATAATGATAAATGCTGTAGAATATTTCTAATTATTTTAGCTAAAATGTTCATGCTATATTTAGCAATGTGACAATTAAGAGCTTTACATTAATACTGTCTGTGTTTATAGTCATCTTTCTATGAAAACTCCTTTGAGTAAGTCTAAGCGAGAATTTATCACAAAGGTTTTGGGGGATCCAGGGAAGCTGCGTTCTTGCCCCACAGTTAGTTGTCCATAGGAAAGTAATGAGCTCCTCTTAACTTCCGTTTCTTCCTCTGTTCCCTAACCCCGAGGCAGACTGTGGTTCCCTCATCATCCACTTCATGGCACTTAGCACACTGTGCAAGGCCTTTTCTCTTTCACTCTGTTAGGTCTGTTTCCCCTTTAGGCTGTAAGGTTCACAAGGCCGGGACTGTGTGGGTCTTGTTCCCTGCCGTGTGCCCAGAGCCCAGAACGGGGCCTAGTACATGGCAGATAAAGGTTTTGTAAGTATTTGGTAGATGAGTAAATACCTCCCTCTTAGGCTGCAAAGGAGTCCTGGTGGTGCAGTGGTTAAGCATCTGGCTGTGAAGCAAAAGGTTGGCAGTTCAAATCTACCAGCTGCTCTTTGGAAACCCTATGAGGCATTTCTACCCTGTCCTATAGGGTCGCTATGAGTTGGAATTGACTGGACAGCAACGGGCTTGGTTGTTTTGATTTAGGGCTGGAAGATAACGTCATAGGCAGTATTCTATATACCCAAGGCACTGTTACAATCAGATATTTGTCCTCACTTCACAGGTAAAAAAAAAGGCAGGGCAGAGGTTGGATGCTCCACAGTTCAATCATATTCATGCGTACCCTTTCCATCCCATGCAGAAATGCTGAAACAAACTAAAAAAATCCCAAATGCTTCTCAATAAATATTAAAAAGTCCTGAACTTGGACCTGATAACCAAGCAATCTGAACAAAAAAAGTAAAGGGTCTGAAAAACAAACAAACAAACAAAAAAAACAAAATCCAGCAGCAAATCTTTTATTTCCAGTTTCCGATAACTCATTTCCTGTTATTCTGGCCAGCTGTGTAACCTACGGGTAGAATAAGTTGAGGTGTATTCTCTACATTGAATGAGAAGGGGGTTTGTTATATATATTTTGAATGTAATTTTTTTTAAAGCTGAGAAAAAAGTAACTTAGATTATCAACTTAGAAACTTAGTTATTTAAATTTATAATACATACATTTATTCACCAATTTGAATATATTATTTTTGTATTTCTAGATAAATTTATTCATGTAAATTTACATTTGACTATTTAAATAATATTTACTGCTTAAGACAGAGCCTGGAACTTAATAAACACTCAAGTATTAAAAGCCAGTTATTATTATTATTACATTTGTTTCATGTGGGACAATCTTGACTTTTGACTACAACTTTCTTTGTGCATCTGAGCAGAAAAATGGCTTACTTCCGTGTAAAGTATAAAGTGTTCTCCCATATATCGTTTCAAAGCTTGGTGGAGAGGGCAGACCACTCAGTCAGGAGTGGGAACACCTGGGTTCTAATTTCTGCTCTGGCCCTTAAAAAGTCTTGTGAGCAGAGGCGAGTCTGATTTTTTTTTCCTGTAACCAGGGGATAGTATTGTCATCCCTAGCTTACAGAGCTCCTGTGTGTGTGTATGTTATGTGTGTGTGTGGAGGGGGGAATATGTGAAAAAAAAAAAAAAGATAATCATTTTTAAAAAGCATAGCACTTTCCCTATTATCAGCGTGGCCCCACAAATCAACAGCGGGTATAGTGCAGATAAACTGCTCATTCCAGTTAAAGAGAAAGAAAAGACAAAAACCAAAGGACAAAGAAAGGGGAAATCAAAATGAAGCTTTAACTCTTTTTTTAGAAATTCCTTTTCCTCAATTTTACGTAAAATGAAACCCATTTTCCTATTCCTTTCCAACCTCCACTATTTTTTAAATTTCTAACTCTGTTCATTTTCATTTCCTTTCATTCACAGATTTCACTGGGGTCACCCGTGCAGGGGCCTGGCCAGGGTGCACCCTCCCCGAATGCACACCTTATCTCTGTCAGCAGAGAAGCAGGAAACAGAGCTGTGTTTTCCTGCAGCAGCTCATTTCGACGTGAAGCCTGTCCTGACCCTTCCTTCCAGGCTGCTGCACTTCGCCTCGGCTCCCCTGCTCTGAGACTACGCTCTGGGAGCCTGGGCTGCGCAGCTTTGCAGTTTGTGGTCAAACAGAAGAGACAAAGCCTTTAATGTGTGACCAATTATGTCCTTCCCAGGCATGAAACCCAAGACACTGGAACAAGGCTCCCTTGAGTCAGCATTCAGAAACTATGGTTTTCATCACGGATCAAAGAATGTTTAAGGAAAATTAGGTGAATAAATAATTTAAAATCCACAAATAAACCTAAGTAGCTATGTTCCATTTAAATATCATCTACACCGACTGAACAGGTGAATAAAAGGAAAAGGTTTGACATCAAAAATGATAGCAATGGCGTAGCTCGCAAGCTGGAGTCAGGCCAACTTGAAAAATTACAAGATTAATCGACTTTGGGTTGGGGTGATTTGCCTCGACGGGCTTGTTCACACCAGTGATTAGGAAGCCTTCCTCAGTAATTAAACTTTTTGCTCCAATGTTGTACAGCTTGTTCAGAAATCAATCTTTTACTACAATACAGAGGATCACGTCACGTTTACATCTTTCAACAAATTAAAATCCTTTAAGCGTGTATTTGTCCCTTGGTACAGATTTATGACTCCTATTGTGGATGTCAAAAAGGAGCCCTGGTGGTACAGTGGTAAAAGCACTAGGCTGCTAACCGAAAAGGTTGGTGGTTCAAAGCCACCAGCCGCTCCGTGGGAGAAAGATGTGGCAGTCTGCTTCTGGAAAAGATTTACAACCTTGGAAACCTTACGGGACAGTTCTACTTTGTCCTATAGGGTCATAAGGAGCCCTGGTGGTGCAGTGGTTAAGAGCTTTGCTGCTAACCAAAAGGTCAGCAGTTCAAATCCACTAGCCGCTCCTTGGAAACCCTATGGGGCACCTCTACTCTGTCCTATAGGGAATCAACTTGATGGCAATGGGTTTGGTTTTTGGATAGGGTTGCTATGGGTTGGAATCAGCTGGGGGCAATGAGTCTGAGTTTGGATGAATGGATGCCAAAGTTTCTAAAAGTGGTCAAGAAATGTATACAAATAATCTTAAAACCTAAGATCACGTTCTGTGCAGACCTGCAAACTCACAAGTGCCATCTTGTCTAGAATTAGAAAAACTTAAAGACCCCTGCAAATTCTAAAACTCTGCAGGATGCAAAGCCATAAAGGAATTTAATTATATATTTTAATCTTATTTTTGAGTCTAATTTCTGTTTCCTTCAGTCAGTAGGATATGGTTAAGTTCCTTTATCCCTCTTCCCCAAATATACACAGGTTAAGGTTAGTATCGAAACCCTGGTCATGTAGCGGTTAAGAGCTACAGCTGCTAACCAAAAGGTCCGGCAGTACGAATCCACCAGGCGCTCCTTGGAAACTCTATGGGGCAGTTCTACTCTGTCCTATAGGGTCGCTATGAGTCAGAATCGACGCGACAGCAATGGGTTTGGTTTCTGAAAGGTTAGTATAGGAGTCCCTTGGTGGCACAAATGGTTACGCGCCGCCAAAAGGTTGGCAGCTCAAACCTACCCAGAGGCACGCTGGAAGACAGGCCTGGTGATCTGCTTCCAAAAGGTCACAGCCTCAAAAACCCTATGGAGTTCTAGTCTGCACACACGGGGTCACCACGAGTCAGAATCGACTCAAAGGCAACTAACTACAACAAGGGTTATTACATGACAACGCTCAATCCAGCGCGAGATTTCGGTTTTCATCAAGCAACACCTGGGTACTAACCTGTTATCATCTGCTGGGCATCGTAGGGTTCCATGTACCCATCATTCTCTCCTGCTCTCTCTGCATCCCTCTGACCTTTCGTCCGTTTGGCATCATAGGGGTCAGCGTAGTCTTCTAAAATGATGACCTGTCAGAGAGCGAGAGAGGAGAGTTGCTAAGGATTATCATATACCAAAATGTCAATGGTATCCAAGTGACTATGGAAATCTCCTGGAGACCTGAAGAGAGGTCAAAATTGCCAACCAGTTCTGGATAGCTTTTGTGCCTGAACATGTTATTAACCCAGTTGGACAAACGTCGGATTTTTTTACATGTCTTCACGGCTCTTTCTGACCTCCCTTTCCCTCCTCAAGCAATAAAGCATTTGCTGGGTTACAGGGTGGCAGGGGTGGGTGGTGAGGAGGGCGGAGTGTCTATGACTTTGGAACATGAAGAGATGAACGGGCCTACCATGTACCCCATGAGCAGAGCAATGCAGTCATGGTGGGTCAGTCGATCACCCAGTAACTACTGAATATCCACTCGAAGGAATCAGCTGAGGCACCCGGGGGAGTCAAAATAAGCCCAAGGCTGCTTTCTCTCCTCAAGGAATTTATAAAAGCCCTGGTGGCATAGTGGTTAAGAGCTCAGCTGCTAACCAAAAAGGTCGCCAGTTCAAATGTACCAGCTGCTCCTTGGAAACCCTATGGGGCAGTTCTACTCTGTTCTATAGGGTTGCTATGAGTCGGAATGGACTCAATAGCAACATGTTTGGTTTTTTTTTTCCCCTAAAGAAACAGGCTTCATAAACAAGCAATACTGAACAGCCCTGTGGGAGTTCTAGGTTCAATAACTCGTAGACAGACTGATTTGCACGGGCTACAGTCAGAGTTTTGATCCCTATCTGTCAGAAAACATCTATCCTTCCAAAAATAGGGAGATGCTAGAGAAGCAGTGTGTATGGAATAGTCCTGTTCTGCAGAGGCTGGGAGAAAACCCTCAGCAGAGAGGAAGCTCCGGGCCTGCTCCACAAAAGTGAGGAGGAGGGAAAAGCCTGAATACTCAGAGGAGATGGTCTAAGAAACCTCGGATATCCAGAAGCGATATCCGTGAAAATAACCAGGCAGCCACTACAGATGGCTGTGATTGCACTCATTCACTGATCCATTCTTCCTGACTGCCCACTACGTGCACTGCATTTGCAAGGCACAGCGTGGAACATAAAACATGATACTCAGCCCTGCGCTTCTGGGTGCCTACGATGTAGTCAGAGAGTCAAGTAGAGCAGCGACTAACCCATGAACTGCGTCCTCATCCATCTTCCCATGGCTCTGCCCTCAGTACCTGGCACAGGGTAAGCATGCTGTAAATATGTGTGGCAAGAATGAATGGAGGAATGAACAAAAGTACCCAACGCAGACAACACAGCCTGTGCTGCGGGCTTCAGGTGGGCAGCATGTTTGAAGCCTGGGCAAGAGAAAATTAAAGTTTCCATGACAGGAAGTGGTTGCCTGAGCTGGAGTCTGAAAGCTGGGTTTGAGCTCTTCTCTCTCCCCCTGTCAGGCCGGAGAGGCAATTAAATAAACCAACTCATCCTGTAAGAATGGAGCACGTCCCTCCTTACACTGCTTTTCTGAACTTTCCCACGTTGGACAGCACCCAGAAAGCCTTCAGTGTGTAAAAACCAGGAAACACCTTCTCTCTTGCTCTGCAATTTCCTTAAGGGCACTTCCTTGTCACATTCTGTGTCCCCCACAGCCCTTAAGGCCCTGTGGCCCTTTTCCTATGTGACTGCTCTCCACATATGTTCATGGAATGAATGAAAGGGGGGTTGTCTTGGAGAGGCTTCTTTACTAGGTAAAGAAGGATGGAGCTTCCAAACCAACAAAGAGGTGGGGTGGCTAACTCATTCACTGAAACTTTGAAACCCACACTTACATAGTTTAGAGTTTGCCATTCTTTATACACAAGAATGATAAAAGTTATATATAATTCTAGCTTTGCAACTTCCCCTGGATATCAAAAGCAAAATAAACCACAGTTATAACCAGTAACCAGCTGCTGTCCAGTTGATGGCAACTCATGGTGACCCCATGTGTGTCAGAATAGAACTTCATTCCCTAGAGTTTTCACGGGCTGATTTTTCAGAAGTGGACTGCCAAGCCTTTCTTCCGAGGTGGACTGGAACCTCCAACCTTTTGGTTAGCAGCTAAGCCAGTTAGCCATTTGCACCACCCAGGAACGCCAACCATATCTATAAGGTCAAATTTAACAAGAGTATCTCATTCAACTACTAACTTCTAAACTGTTAACAAAAGTAAATGGACAGTACAGCTCTGCAAAATACCCCACCCCTAGAATGATTTTTCAATATAAAGTCTCCTAAGTCACTCAGGAATCGTTGAATTTAAGACCTTCAGAAACACATTCTCACTTTCTGCTGGATATAAAGGACCCTATCGCTAACTCTGCTCTCCTCCCACTGTTTCACTTCTTGTAGAGGAAAACTGGTCCAAGGGACACTGGATTCTTACCGTTTCTTGCTGTTTAATAATCCTGCCCTTGTCCAGTTCAGGGCCCAGAGAAGAAGACGGGGAAGAGGACGCCGAGGAAGATCTGCTGCTGCTGCTGCTGCTGCTGCCGCCGCCGGGGTAGCTGCTCTTCCCATTCTTCTCCTGGGTATCCACCTTAATCAGCCTGTTGATGTAGGTGCTGCAGCCTGAGCTCTTGGCCGCGCCCCGGTGGGGCTCCTCCTCTGTGGCCCGGGAGTTCTTGCGACCCTTGCCCGCGGCGGCCTGCATCAGCCCCTGCAGGCTGTCCCGAGACAGCCGGCTGTCCTTGGGGGGGCCGCCCGCCCTGCCGCCCCCCAGCTCGGCTGCCGAGTTCTTACGGCCCTTGCCCGGGGTCGGCCCGGCGCCACCCGCCTCGGAGTTCTTGCGCAGTTTGCCGCCGCCGCCGCCGCCGCCGCCGGGCTTGGCCCGCTCCGACACGGTCTTCAGGTTCAGGGGAAACTCCTTGAACCACTTGGCCGCCATGAGGGGGCCCCGGCCGGCGCGGCTCAGGAGCGTCGTGGCCGCGGAGCAGGCGAGCGAGGAGGTCCAGCCCAGACACGGAGAGGAGCCAGGGGCCGGGGGCCACTGCATTCCCCGGGGCTGGGGCGCTGGAGGCCGCGGCCAGGCCCCGCGAGGGA
>NW_004444149.1:2601000-2628515 GCF_000243295.1 Trichechus manatus latirostris | reverse complement strand
ACGGACGGCGACAGGCACGACGCACCGGGGCACCGCCCGGGCTCGTCTTCGGCGCCTGCACGGCGCGGGGGGTCCGCGGCTCTTCGGAGGCGGCGGGCGCCGGGGACTTCCCCCTGCTTTTTCCTCCCGCGGTGGGAGAGGTCGGGCCCACGGAAGCCCCCCGACAGCCCTCACACTCCTAGGGACGACAGGGGACGAAGCAGAGGCGGCAGTAATGTCCTTGGCGCCGCAGCGGTAGATGGACGGACGGCTGCTGCCCACCCTCGCCGTGCGCCCCTCCCCTCCGAGGATGGCGCCTCCCAGCCTGCCACCTCCCGCCCAGATCCGGGGGCGGCGGGGTAGGCGCCTCTGGCCGGCTGGCGACGACCTCCACACCCCGGGAGAGGCGGGTCCGAGGGTGCGTGCTCGGGAAAGGTGACAACAGCTGCACGTGCTGGCCGGCCGCGCCCTGGCGAGCAGAGTCCCGCACTTCTGCACAGACCGATCTCCATCCGCACAGAGCGGCTCTCGGCCGTGCGCTGCCTTCAAACGGCCCGAGAGTGCGCCACGTGCGCCTCACCAACCCAGGAAGAAAGCCCCAGCGTCCCCCAAACTCCAGGCGGGCCGCAGCCACTCACTCCGCTCTTTGTGCAAACACTTTTTATTTGGGGGACTTGGGGTACAAGGGCGGAGAGAGCGGCCACTCGCTCCTGCACAGGTCCCGCGGCTCTGCGAGGGAGCGGCCCTGAAGCCAAAGGATCCAGCTCTTCCCGCCCGGGCGGGGTGGTGGCCGGCCGGGGATTGGTTGCGGAGAAGCGGCACCGCCCCGCGCCCGTGCGGGTCTCCGAGGAGGCGGAGCGCGCAGGGGAGAAGGCGCGAAGGCCCAGCGTCTGGCTGCAGTGTGGTCGCGGAGGGCCAGGAGAGGTACGGCTTGTTGGTTCCCTGGTCCCAGGCTGCCGGGCGACAGGTCGCGGGGTCGGGGTGTGGGGAGGCAGCTGTGGAAATTGCACGCCCCATTTCCACTTCGGCGGTGAAAGGGCGACCACTAGGGCTTGTCGCTTGCTTGCGCCAGATGCGTCTACAGAATTTTTTGGTGGGGCTGGTGAGGAGGGCTTTGTGCAGAAATGTGGTGCTCTTTACGGTACAAGACGCCTCTGCCATCCCCCTTCACTTCAGAAGCAGTTTTTTTTAATGCCTTAGTTTTTTTTTTTTTAAAAAGTAAGCGTGCTGCCTGGGCACGCGGAAGATTGTAAATCCGCATATACAAGCTATGAGAACTGAATGATCCCGGCCACCCATCCGCTCCATTTGTGTGGGTGGTGGTTGGTGAAGTGGGATGGGGCAAGAAATGCATGTCACACCAGCCATTCTTGAAAATGCGTCTCGACTTTAAAAAAAGAAAGAAAAATCTTTATTGAAATATAATTAACCTGTTTTACATGTACAGTAGTTTTTCTGTGGTTTTCCGTATATTTACCGAGCTGACCAACCACCAGCACAATCTAATTTTAGAACATTTACGTCACTTCAAAAAGAAGCCTCGTGGGCATTAGCAGTCCCTGGTCGTGTCCCCAGCCCTAGGCAGCCGCTAATCTACTTTCCATTTCTGCAGATTTGTCTGTTCTAGACTTTGTATATATGTGGAATCATGCAGTATGTGGTCTTTCGTGTCTGAGCTCTTTCTCTTAGCCTCTTGTTTTTGAGATTCATCCAGGTTGTAGCATGTATTATTAGTGCTTCCTTCCTTTTTTGTGGCTGAATAGTATTCCATTGTATGGCTGTAGGGAGCTCTGGTCGTGCAGTGAGTGGTTAAGCGCTGGGCTGCTAACTGAAAGATTGGTGGTTGGGGAGGAAGGACTGGCAGTCTGCTTCTGTAAAGATTTACAGCCTTGGAAATGCTGTGGGGGCAGTTCTGCTCTGTCTTGTAGGGTCTCTCTGAGTTGGAATCCACTCGACCATGGCGGGCAAGGTGGGGAGTTAACAAGTACGGATATATCACATTCATTCATCAGTTGATTTCCGCTTTTTGGTTATTATGAACAATGCTGCTGTGAACATTCGTGTACAAGTCTTTGTGTGGACACACGTTTTTATTTCTCTTGAGTAGACATGCAGCCATGAAATTGCTGGGTCTCATGATAACTCCATGATTAATGTTTGTGAGAAACTGCCAGACTTTCCCCAAGAGGTTGTACCATTTTACATTTCTACCAGTAACGGGAATCCTCAGCACTTGTTAAGGTCTGTCTTTTTGATTCCAGCCATCCCTAGTGGGTGTGAAGTGTTGACATTGTGGTTTTGAGTTGCATTTCTCTGATGAAGTTGGGCATCTTTTCATGTGCAAGTTGGCCATTTGTATATCTTTGGGGAAATGTCTATTCAGATCCTTTTCCCGTTTTAAAAATTGGTTGGTCTTCTTGTTATTGATTTGTAAGAGTTCTTTATATATTGTAGACATCTTTTTTAAGCATAAATAAGATATTTCTCTAGACCACAAGATAGAGTGGGCGGCCCAAGACTTTGGAGTCAATAAGGTCTAGAATTAAAAAGCAAAACCAAACAAAAAAACCCAGGCTTTTCCATTAATGAGCATAGATACTAAGTGATCTTGGACAGATTACCAGATTATTGCCTTTGAGCCTTCAGGAGATCACCTGTAAAATGGGATAATAACGCCTTTTAGGAGCCCTGGTGGCGCAGTGGTTAAGAGCTACTGGAAGCTACAGCTGCTAACCAAAAGGTCTGCAGTTCAAATCCACCAGGCGCTCCTTGGAAACTCTATGGGGCAGTTCTGCTCTGTCCTATAGGGTTGCTAAGAGTCGGAATTGACTTGACGGCAACAGTTTTTTTTTAATTTGCAGTGAGGATTAAATGACACAATGGGTATTAGCTGCTTAGGATGCACCTGGCAAAAGGTAGGCCCTTAAAGACGTATGTAATCTTCCATAAATTGGAAAATTTATGCAGAGCTTTGCTCCAGAAGCCCATAGACTTCCAGGGATAACCATGAAATTGGCACTAACACCCCGTGGCTCTGATTCTGCCCATAAACCTGTTTTTATTCATCCATACCTAAGTCTTTTAACCATCTTAACCACTTTGCTATTTAGATTTAATGGAGCTAAAGCTATTTCTTCCTCCCACAGCTGAGAACAATTTAGAGGAGTTACTGTCTTATTTAAAAATTTAACATTTTAATTTGTTTCTCCTAAAGTAAAGGAAAAAAAAAAAAAACCGTTGAAAACGACTTTGACAGTCTTCTTATCTGTAGGGAAAAGACCAAGACTTCGGAGTCACGGGCCCGAGTTACCTCAGTGTCTTTTGTAATCTTAGGCAAATCATCTGATGTTCTGAGCTTTGGTTTTCCCATCTGTAAAATGGGATGACAGTACCCCATAGTTTAGTAACAATGTGTCAGTGAAAGCCATACAAATAAACATAATGGCTACCATTTCCTGAACTCTTAATATGTGGCAAGTGCTTTGAGTTCAGTGTCTTCACCCTTGTGATCTATACCATAGGTGTTTTGATGCTCCCTTTACAGACAAAACTTGCCCAAGGTCTCTGGGTTGGACTCAGAGCTCTGTCTGCCTCCTCCAAGGGCCCTGTTCTATGCACAGGCCGGCCACTGTGCAGAGGTAAGTGTGTTTTTCTTTTGTGTAGTAAAATATATATAACAACATATTTGCCATTCTGACTGTTTTTAAGTGTGTAATTCAGTGACATTCATGACATTTCCAGTGTTGTACAACTGTCACCACTGTGTTTCCAGAACTTTCTCATCACCCCAAATAGAAACCTGTACCCAATGAACAGTAATTCCCGTTCTCCTGTACCCCCAGCCCCTGTAACCTCTCATCTACTGCTGTCTCTATGCATTTGCCTATTCTAGATATTTCATGTTAGTGGGTTTATATAGTATTTGTTGTTTTGTGGCTGCCTTCTTTCTCTTAGCATGTTTTCGAGGGTCATCGTTTCCCTTTATGGCTGAATAATCTTCCATTGTGTGTGTTTACCACAGTGGGTTTATCTAGTCATCTGTTGATGGAGGGGGGTGTGGTTTTAAAGTTGCTCGTTGTCATGGTTTGAATTATGTCCCCCAAAAATGTGTGTATCAATTTGCCTGGGCCATGATTCCCAGAATTGTATGGTTGGCCTCCATTTTGTGATTGTGATTTTATGTGAAAGAGGATTCGGGTGGAATTGTAACATCACCTTTACCCAGGTCACATCCCTGATCCAATGTAAAGGGAGTTCCCCTGGGGTGTGGCCTGCACCACCTTTTGTCTCTCAAGAGATAAAAAGAAAGGGAAGCAAGCAGAGAGTCAGGGACTTCATACCATCAAGAAAGCAGTGCCGGGAGCAGAGCGTGTCCTTTGGACCGGGGTCCCTGCGCAGAGAAGCTCCTAGTCTGGGGGAACACTGATGAGAAGGCCAAGAGAAAGCCTTCCGCTGGAGCTGACGCCCTGAATTTGGACTTTTACCCTACTTTACTGTAAGGAAATCAACTTCTCTTTGTTAAAACAGTCCACTTGTGGTATTTCTGTTATAGCAGCACTGGATGACTAAGACACTCGTGATTCCTGTATTAGTTTTCTGTTTGCTGCCGTAACAAATGACTACGGACCTAGTGGCTTCAACAACACAAATGTATTAGCTTACGACTCTGTAGGTCAGAAGCGCAACACAGGTCTCGCTGGGCTGAAATCACGGTGCAGCAGGGCTGTGTTCTTTTCTGGAGGTTCCAGGGTAGAAAGTTTCCTTGCCTCTTTCAGCTTCTAGAGGCCGCCCGCATTCCTTGGCTTAGTCCAGTTCCGTCTTCAAAGCCAGCAGCAGCGGGTCAAGTCCTTCTCACATCACCTCCCTCTAATCTTGCTTCTTCTATTGTCACCTCTCTTTTTCTGACCTCTCTCCTGCCTCTTTTCTATTTCGAAGAACCGCTATGATTATATTGGGCCCACCCAGACAATCCAGGATAATCTCCCTATTTTAAGGTCAGCGGATTCCAAAAGACAAAAACCAAAACCCGTTGCCATCGAGTTGATTCTGACTCATAGCGACCCTATAGTTCAGAGTAGAACTGCCTCATAGAGTTTTCAAGGCTATAAATCTTTATGGGAGCTGACTGCCACGTCTTTCTCCCACTGAGTGGCTGGTAAGTTCGAACTGCCTTTCGGTTAGCAGCCCAGCTCTTTAACCACTGCACTACCAGGGCTCCTTGTCAGCTGATTAGCAGCCTTAGTTGTCCCTTACCATGTGTGTTAGGTACCTAGTGCCGCTATAGCAGAAATACCACAAGTGGATGGCTTTAACAAACAGAATTTTATTTTCTCACAGTTGAGGAGGCTAGAAGTCCAAATTCAGTGTGCCACCTCCAGGGGAAGTCTTACTGTCTCTGTTGGCTCTGGGGGAAGGTCCTTATCATCAATCTTCCCTGGTCGAGGAGCTTCTCAGCGCAGGGACCTTGGGTCCAAAGGACACGCTATTCTCCTTGCTCTTGTTTCTTGGTGGTATGAGGTCCCCCTGTCTCTCTGCTCGCTTCTCTTTTATATCTCAAAACAGATTGACTTAAAACACAACCTGATCTTGTAGATTGAGTCCTGCCTCATTAACCTAACTGGGGACCATGGCCTAGTCAAGTTGACACATATTTTTGAGGGACACAATTCAATCTATAACAATCCACCCTTTAGCCTGCCAAAATTCATGTCATCGCCACGTGTAAAACACTTGCACCTCATCATATCACAGCAAAAGTCTTAATTCAGCTCCAAGTCCAAAACCCAAAAATTCCTCATCTGTGAAATCTAGAGTATAAATTATCTGCTTCCAAAGTACAACGGTGGAACAGGCGCAAGTAGACATTTCCATTACAAGTGGGAGAAATCAGAGGGAAAGAAGGCATAACAGGCACCAAGCAAGGCAGCAGAACACATTACATTAGCCCTCAAAGCTTGAAAAACATCTTCTGTTGTCTGAGACCATTTAGACAATGGCCCTGCCCTCCTGACTCTGGGTGTTGGCCACACTCTCCAGATTCTGGGTGGAGGCCCCTCGGCCCTGGGCTTCAGCTCCACCTTCCAGGCCCACTGGGACAGCAACTCTGCTCCCTCAGCTTTAGGCGCACCATTCTCCTAGTCCATCTGAGTGGTGACTCCACTCTCTGAAACCCCAGAGGTCGTGGCTATACCTTTGAGACTGAGGCAGCTCTGCTTCCTGTGTTCCTTGTCTCTTCAGCTTCTGCTTTCTGGTTCCTTGGCCTCTCGACCCCTTGGGCGGCCCTCATCTGCCCTGCTGGGGCAGGCATCCCAAAGCTCTTCAGCTCCACTGATAAGTGCCTGTAGGCACCCCACTCCGCTAGGAAGCCTCCTGCACACAGGCGCTCAGTGCTCTTGCTCCGAGGGTCAGCTCCAGTGCTGTCTGGTGCTGGTCTCCTGGTTTTCCTGCTGCTTGCTGTCTACGCCGTCTCCAATGTAACGCTTCTCCCCAACAGTTGTTTCAGGGCAATCTGGACTTTTACTGTTAGACACTTTAAAACTCTTCCAGCCTGTATTCATTTACAGTTTTAAAACTGCTTGCACTTTCAGGTATCCGTCAGAGCAGCACCCTATTCCTGGTACCATATTCTATCTTGGTCATCTAGTGCTGCTATAACAGAAGTACCCCAAGTGGATGGCTTTAACATAGAGAAATTTATTCTCTCACAATCTAGTAGGCTACAAGTCCAAATTCAGGGTGTCAGCTCCAGGGAAGGCTTTCTCTCTCTGTCGGCTCTGGGGGAAGGTGCTTGTCATCAGTCTTCCCCTGGTCTAGGAGCTTCTCAGCGCAGGGACCCCGGGTCCAAAGGATGCACTATTCTCCTGGCTCTTGTTCCTTGGTGGTATGAGGTCCCCATGTTTCTCTGCTCACTTCTTTCTTTTATATCTCAAAAGAGATTGACTTAAGGCACAACCTAATCTTGAAGGTTGAGTCCTGCCTCATTAATATAACTGCCGCTAATCCTGCCTCATTAGCATCATAGAGGTAGGATTTACAACACGTAGGAAGATCACATCAGATGACAAAATGGTGGACAGTTACACCATACTGAAAATCATGGCCTAGCCAAGTTGACACATATTTTTGGGGGATACAATTCAATCCATAATACCATGTAACCTAACATATTCTCAGCTTCTGGACATTAGGACGTGGACCTCTTCTGGGAGGGAGGCGTTATTCTGCCTCTCACAGTATCTATTCAGTAGTGGTGTGATGGAGAATTATGCTGGTATTCTCTGTAACTGTGCCTGGTTGGCTTTGCAGGAGATCCTGTTAGAGAGGAATGGCAGCATGTAAGCTACTGATAAACAGGCCTCCCCCCACCCCACCCCTTACCCAAAGCCTTCTCTTTCTCCTGCCTTGCCATGCTCAGAGCTTAGGGGTCCCCCTCTGCATGTCTGCCTGTCAGTTCTACCAGCTGTAACATATTTATACCTAAGTGTGCTGTAACTGTTAGAGACTAAAAAGGTCCAGTGGAGGGCTTCCTGGCATGGAACCTGAATCTTGGGGAGGAAGGGGGCATGGAGGCTTATGTAGGGCCTGTCTGCCTATGCCCGTTGTATATTTCAGGGCCTCTACGCCCATCTTATATTTCTTTTTGTCGGAATCTGGGCTTGGGAGGTGCGATGCTCACACCTGAGTCTGACAGGTCCTGGTGCAGCAGTGACTTCCAACCCACTGCTAAATGGTTTGGGAAGAATGGAGCGTTGGTGCAGCAGAAATCTCCGGGTGAGTTGGCTGGGGGCGTTGGCTGTGCGGGGACCCTCAGCCTGTAGCTGTGATCCTGGTTCATGATGCCCAGTCCAGCCAGGTTCTGTTCAAGCCCGAAGCTTGGGATCCACCCAGATTCTGCTCTTCCTCCAGTCAGCTACCATGTCTCCTTTCCCTCACTGGAGGGGTCCCCCTGCCATTGCCACAGTGCAGACCCTCCGTCACTGTCGCATTTACTCTTCCTAATTATTTGTACGTTCTTTGTTTCTTACCCTTGCGCCATCTCTAAAGTGATCTTTCTAAAACAGAGATGTATTGATGTCACCCCTGGTTAAATGCTTTCACCCACTTCTCACAGCCTGGGGAACAAGCTTCTGAGAAGAGCCTTCAGTGGTGGCATGACTGGGCCCTGCCTGCCCTTCCAGCCTCCTCTCACACACCCACATGCAGCATGCAGTTTTGTTCCTGACCACGTGAACCTGCCCAGCGTGCCAGGCTCTGTCATCTCTCCATGCCTTGGCATGTGCCGTTCCCTCCACCTGGGTCCCCTTCAGCCTCTCTCCTGCACGACCTCCCTCCCTCAGCTTCCTATTACTTACTTCATATTACTTCTTTCCAGAAGCACTGGTTCCTCATGTGCCGATGACACTGTCTCCCTAGAGAGTGAGCTCCTTGAAGGTGGTGACATCGTGGCCAACACTTAATACTGGGCCACCTCTGTGAATGATAATATGACATTGATGGGTAATTGCTGAACCATTAAGTACACTATACCCATTCAATGTTCACGAGGGGAGGAACGTTTGTAGAGGGATGTGTGTGTGTGTGTGTGTGTGTGTGTGTGTGTGAATGTGAATATTTCAACATTGAGGACAATATGAGTCACTTATCACATGTCCTAACTCTTCTGAATCCTCTAATCTTATGCCTGCCTTATTTTTATACTGTTTTTCTTCTCAGGATTCGAGAAAAGAGACACAGAAGTGTATGCTGGCAGTCTCCCGCCAGATGTCTGTGAAGTATTCCTCACTGTCTGTGAACAGCTGCGTTTTATCTTCCTTGGTGTCCCCCGTAGGACTGTAAACTTAATTTTACCGGTGTGAGCAATCATTAGTTGGTGACCCCCTCATCTGGGTTTGCCCTGGACTTACCCAAATTTAACAGTGAAAGTTCCACATCCTGGATGGTTTAAAAAAACCCAGTAGCCGTCAAGTCGATTCTAACTCTTGGCGACCCCATGTGTGTCAAAGTAGAACTGTGCTCCATAGGGTTTTCAGTGGCTGATTTTTTGAAAGTAGATTGCCAGGCCTTTCTTCTAAGGCATCCCTGGGTGGATGTCATGGATTAAATAGTGTCCCCCCAAAATATCTGTCAACCTGGCCAAGTCATGATTCCCAGTATTGTATGATTGTCTACCATTTTATCATCTGATGTGATTTCCCTGTGTGTTGTAAATTCTATCACTATGATGTAATAAGATGGATTAGCGGCAGTTATATTGATGAGATCTACAAGATTAGATAGTGTCTTAAGCCAATCTCTTTTGAGATATAAGAGAAGCGAGCAGAGAGACAGGGGACCTCATACCACCAAGAAAGCAGCACCAGGAGCAGAGCATGTCCTTTGCACCTGAGGTTCCTGCGCTGAGATGCTCCCAGACCAAGGGAAGACTGATGTATCACCAGGACCTTCCTCCAGAGCCGACAGCGAAAGCCTTCCCCTGGAGCTGACACCCTGAATTTGGACTTGTAGCCTACTAGACTGTGAGAGAATAAATTTCTCTTTGTTAAAGCCATCCACTTACGATATTTCTGTTACAGCAGCACTAGATGACTAAGACAGCGTACTTAAACCTCCAACCTTTTGGTTGGCAGCTGAGCACTTTAACTGTTTGCACCAGCCAGGGACTCCCCTGGATGACTGATCACCCTACTTATCCCTTCCATCCCTTCGAATTGAGGGGCTTCAGTGAGGTGGTTTCTCTTTAGGAAGGGGCCTTATTAGGACTCAGCTGCTGGTAATAGGGTGCAGTCGAGTCTCAAGCAAACGCTACACCTACTTGACTTGGAAATGAACCATTTTGGTCAGTTGCTTGCGTACTTAAAGAGTAGAACATAAATGGTGGTATTTTTAACCCCAGGAATCTTACTGTTCGTTTCGGGAGGCTAGACCAACAAACCTAAAATAATTATGGCATAGCATAAATACTTAAGTTTTTTAATAAGTACATTTGAAGTACAGGTGGAAGGAAAACGGAACTGTAGTCTGTTGAACTGAAGCATCCTCTGACTTTTAAAAATTTTTGTGTATCTACTTTATGCAAAATAATGTGCCAGAGGTTTCGTATGCTTGAAGAGAAATAACCTAGTCCTTGCGTTCAAGGAGCTCAAGCTTGGAAGAAAGGTGAGAGAAGCTAACCTTTGTGAGCCCCTCCTGTACGCCGAATATTTCCTGAAAAATTCCTGGTCTCCAAGCTCCCTCCCTAGCTAGTCACACTCAATCCTCTCTGCCCAAGCTGTACCTTATTCGTTTTACACCACCTACTATATTATCCTTATCAGGCATGTGCCAGGAAATAGGCTAGATAGTCCACTAGCATAGTTTCATGAAAGTCTTCAATAACTCTGGGTGGTTGAGTGGGGTCCTGTTTTGGAGATGAGGCTCTGAGAGGTCAAATTTCTCACCCAAGTACACAGACCCAGTGAGTGGTCAGCCAAGAGCTGAATCCAGGTCCAGTTATCCGTAAATCTCATGTTCTTTGCCTTGTACCAAACCACATAACTGATAAGACATGTAAACAACTCACAATAATAGAAGATGGGCTTATGATGTTTTTAATCCGACAAAGAGAGAAGAAAAATGGCACTGGAGCACAGAGAAGGAAGTAATCATTTTGACCCAATAAATGAAATCCTATTCAGTCAAAGGCGCAGTTTGGGGGACTCTTGGCACCTGATGGAAGAGAGTTTGGGGGCTGGTTCCCCTGCCTCACCGTGGCAGGCTGGTATAACCTGGTAACTTGACAGTGACGTGGGGAGGGGAGCCCCTGAGGGCAGTTCCTGCGGTGGTCTGGGGAGCAAGGTACTGAGTAGCTCTGCCACCTTTCTCCAGTAGACCTTGTTGCAAAGCCCAGCTCCTGGGGCTTGCTTGGCCATGCTGTCCCACAGTGGTTTAGGGACCCTTGGTCCTTGTCCACGGTGTTTTCTTTCAACTCCCCAACCCAGACCAGCCTCATAGAAGAGGAAAGACTTGAAGTAGGCTTTAAAGAAGTAGTAAGATTTTTAAAATTAAATTTTTGATTATAAAATTAATGCCCTGTGAAGAACTGTGAAGTATTTGAGACTTTTTTCCTGCTTGCAAGCTAGCAAGTTAGCCTTGCTGGTAGAAGACACAAAACTCCTGGGTCCGAGATGAAAGACTACTTATTACTCCCAGCAATAACAGTAGCCAACATTTTTTGTTATTATTATTTTTTAAATAGCATTTTTATTAAGATTGTTACTTTTTGTTAGTGTTGTGGTTACAACATAACATAAATTTTGAGTGGTTTGTTTTTCCCATAAATCATGTTATTTTTAGTGCATGATTTTTCAGAACACAATAATTTTTTTAGTATTTAATGATACATATAATTGCATTATTGCAGAATACCTCTATATGATTAACAAAAGCCTCAAAAATTAACCAGCAGTTCTTTTTTTATTATTGTACTTCAGATGAAGGTTTACAGAGCAAATTAGTTTCTCATTAAACAATTAATGGACATATTGTTTCGTGACATTGGTTGCCAACCCCTTTGTAATTATTTTTTACTTTTCATTGTATCATTGATTGTATTCATCTCTTGTTCTTGATTGAGATGTGATTCACATACCATCAAATTCATTTTAAAGTCTACAATTCAGTGGTTTTTAGGATATTCACAAGGTTGTACAACCAAAACCACTAATGCCAGAACATTTTCATCACCAGCCCCCCGCCCCCCCCCAAAAAAAACCCTGTGCCCATTATCAGTCTCTCCCCTTGCTCTTATTTCCCCAGCTCCTGGCAACCACTAATCTGCTTTTTGTCTCTATGGATTTGCCTGTTCTGGACTTGTCATATAAATGGAATTATACAATATGTGGCCTTTGCTGTCTGGCTTATTTCACTTCGCATAAACGTTTTCAGGGTTCATACATGTTGTAGCGTGTCTCAGTATTTCTTTTGATTGCCAAATAATACAGTAAAACCAGCAAAGCTCGAACCCATGTAAGGCATTAACCTGTCAGAGACAGAAAACTCAAATATTTTCCACTAAAATGAGTGATAGAAAAGTGGTAAGACCACCTTGTCAAAGGTGGAAAACTTGGGAGACCCAGAAAAACAAGGCAGTCCCGTTGAGTTCTGGCTCTCACAGGGTTTACTGTATTTTCATTGTATGCTAGACCATATTTTGTTTATCCATGCGTCAGTTGATAGTCATTTGGGTTGTTTACACTTTTGAGCTATTATGAATAATGCTGCTATGACCATTCATGTTCAAATTTTTATGTGAACATATGTTTCATTTCTCTGGGGTGTATATCTAGGAAAGAATTCTGGGTCATGTGGTAACTCTATGTTTAACTTTATGAGGAATTGCCTAACTTTTCCAAAATGACTGGACCATTTTACATTCTCACTAGCTGTGTATGAGGGTTCCAATTTCTTTACTTCCTCCCCAGCACTTGATATTGTTTGTCTTTTTTATTATAGACATCCTGGTGGGTATGAAGTGGTATGATTGTGCTTTTGGTTTGCATTTCCTTAATAACTAATGAATATCTTCCATGTGCTTTTTGGCCACTCGTATATCTTCTTTGGGGAAATGTCTGTTCACATGCTTTGTTCATCTTTTATTTGAGCTATTTGTCTTGTTATTATTGAGTCATAAGGTTTTGTGTATAACCTGGATACAAATCCCTTACCAGATACATGATTTGCAACTATTTTCTCCCATTCTGTTGTCTTTTTACTTTCTTAATAGTATTCCTTTAGGGCACAAAAATTTTTAATTTTGCTGAAATCCAATTTTCTGTTTTTCCTTTGGTTGCTTGTAATGTAGATGGCATATCTAAGACACCATTGCCTAATCCAAGATCATGAAGATTTACGCCTATGTTTTCTTCTAAGAGTTTTATAGTTTCAGCTCTTATATTTAACTCATTAATCCATACACAAGTTATTTTTTTGTATGTGGTATGAGGTCGGAGTCCAACTTGATTCTTTTGCACGTGGATATCCAGTTGTCGGAGAGGCCCTGGTGGTGAAATGGTTTAAGCGCTTGACTGCTAGCTGAAAGGTTGGTGGTTTGAACCCACCCAGTGGCTCTGTAGGAGAAACCAGGTGATCTGCTTCGGTAAAGATGACAGCCAAGAAAACACTAAGGGGCAGTTCTACTCATCACACGGGGTCACCGTGAGTTGGAATTGACTTGACAGAAGCCAGCAACAACAAGAACAATCCAGTTGTCCCAGCACCATTTGTAGAAGAGACTATTCTTTCCCCATTGAAAGGACTTGGCACCCTTGTCGAAAATCAGTTGGTCACAGATGTAGGCGTTTATTTCTCAATTCTGTTGCATTGGTCTATATATCTATCCTTATAACAGTATAATAATGTTTGATTATTATAGCTTTGTAGTATGTTTTGAAATTGGGAAGTATAAGTCCCCCTACTTGTTCTTCTTGTTCAATATTGCTTTGTCTATTGAAGGCCCCTTGCAATTTCATATGAATTGGAGGATCAGCTTTTCCATTTCTGCAAAGAAAGCTGTTGGAATTTATTTTACTTTATTTTATTGTTATACTTTAAGTGAAAATTTACAATTCAAGTTAGTCTCTCATACAAAAATTTATACATACATTGTTTGTGACCCTAATTGCTCTCCCCATACTGTGACAGCACACTCCTCCTCTCCACCCCTGATTTCCTGTGTCCATTCAACCAGCTCCTGATCCTCTCTGCCTTCTCCTCTCACCTCTGGACAGAAGCTGCTCGTTTAGTCTCATGTATCTACTTGAGCTAAGGAGCACACTCTTCCTGAGTATCATTTTATGTCCCATAGTACAGTATAATCTTTGTCTGAAGAGTTGGCCTCGGGAATGGTTTTAGTTCTGGGCTGATAGAAAATCCAGGAGCCATGCTTTCCAGGGTTCCTCCAGTCTCAGTCAGACCATTAAGTCTGGTCTTTTTACTAGAATTTGAGTTCTGCACCCCACTTTTCTCTGGCTCCATCAGGGGCTTTCTATTGTGTTACCTGTAGAGTGGTCATTTGTGGTAGCTGGGCACCATCTAATTCTTCTGGTCACAGGATAATGCAGTCTCTGGTTTATGTGGCCCTTTCTGTCTCTTGGGCTAATACTTTTGACTTTGGTGTTCTTCATTCTCCTTTACTCCACGTGGTGGAATTTTTTTTTTTGTATTTCACGTAAATCTTTAATAAATTTTAGTTACAGTCTTAACTACATGTATTATATATATTTATTGTACTTTAGATGAAGGTTTACAGAACAAATAGTTTCTCATTAAGCACTCAGTACATGTATTGTTTTATGACATTGATTAACAACCCCACAACATGTCCATGCTCTCCCTTCTCAACCTTGGAGGACCTTTTTTTTGGTGAAAATATACATAGCCAAAGTTACACGATTTCAAAAGTTTCTTCACATACAATGCAGTGACATCGATTACATTCTTCCTGTGGTGCTGCTATTCTCACTATCCTTTTCCAAATTATTCCATTGCCATTATCGTCAACTCACTGCCCCCTAGGCTTCCCATCAAAACTTTTGAGTTGCTGTTGTCGATTTGATCTCACATAGATAATAATTTTTTTTTTTTGTACCTTACATGAAGGTTTACAGAACAAATAGTTTCTCATTAAACAGTACACGTATTGCCCTATGACAGTGGTTAACGACCCCACAACATGTCAACCCTGTCCCTTCTCAACCTTCGGTTCCCTATCACCAGCTTTCCTGTCCCCTTCTGCCTTCTGGTCATTGTCCCTGGACTGCTGTGCCTCATTAGCCCCGTTTTGTTTTATGAGGCTGTCCAATCCCTGGCTGAACGGTGAACCTCAGGAGTGACTTCACCACTGAGCTAAAAGGGTGTCTGGGGGCCATACTCTTGGAGTTTCTCCAGTCTCTTTCAGGCCAGTATATCTGGTCTTTTTTGTGTGTGTTAGAATTTTGTTCTACATCCTTTTCAAGCTCTGTCCTGGACCCTCTGTTGTGATACCTGTCAGAGCAGTCAGTGGTGGTAGCCAGGCACCATCTAGCTGTACTGGACTCAGTGTGGTGGAGGCCTTGGTAGTCCATTAGTCCTTTGGACTGATCTTTTCCTTGTATCCTGTTCTCTTCATTCTCCCTTGCTCCCAAAGGGATGAGACCAGTGGAGTATCTTAGACGGCTGCTCACAGGCTTTTAAGACCCTAGACGCTGCTCACCAAGGTAGAATGTAGAACATTGTCTTTATAAACTGTGTTATGCCATTTGAGCTAGATGCTCCCTGAGACCATGGTCCCCACAGCCCTCCGCCCAGCAATTCAGTCCCTCAGGGAGTGTGGATGTGTCTAGGGAGCTTCTATGACATTTCCTTGTACAAGTTGTCAGGTGGTGGAATTTTGATAGCGATTACATTGAACCTGTAGATTGCTTTGGGTAATACTGACATCTTAACAATATTTAATCTTCCAATCCATGAACATGGAATATCTTTCCATTTTTTTAGGTCTTCTTTAATTTAATTCAGCAATGTTTTGTAGTTTTCAGCGTACAAGTCTTTGACCTCCCTCGTTCAGTTTATTCCTAGGTATTTTATTCTTTTAGATGCTATTGTAAATGGAATTGTATTCTTCATTTCCTTTTTCAGATTGTTCATTGGTGGTGTATAAAAACAAAACTGGTTTTAATGCTTTGATCTTATACCCTGCCTTTGCTGAATTCATTTATTAGCTCTAGTAACTTTCTTGTGGATTCTTTGGGATTTTCTATATATAGGATCATATCGTCTGTGAATAGAGATAGTCTCCAATTTGGATGCCTTTTATTTCTTTTTCTTGCCTAATTGCTCTGGCTAGAACTTCCGGTACAATGCTGAGTAGCGGTGATGAAAGCAGGCATCCTTGTCTTGATCTTGATCTTCAGGGAAATCTTTCAGTCTTTCATTCAGTATGACATTAGCCATGGGTTTTCATAAATGTCCTTCAACATGTTGAGGAATTTCCCTTCTCTTTCTAGTTTATCGAGTATTTTCATCATGAAAGGGTACTGGATTTTGTCCGATGCCTTTTCTGCGTCAGTTGACATGATCATGGGGTTCTTTTCCATCGTGGAAAGAGATTTATGTCATTCTGGATCACAGCCTTAGAGCCTGGGTTTGATGAAGGAGTTCCTGCAAATGTTATCTCCCAGCTCAGTCCTGTGCGTGCCCCCATCCCCTGAGGGACTGAATGAGGTTTCCAGTCGCCTTTTGACCTGGTGGTCTTTCTGAGCCTCTGCTCTCCTCATTTCCATGGGAACTGCAAAGAAGGTTGTTCTTGGTCTCTCTGTCTCACATGGGTCAGTAGAAGCCTGTGTACCAGCTGGAAAGCAGAAGATTAAGTCCTGGAGGCACCATATCTATCTCTAGAGAATCGCATCCCTCTTTGATCACCCCACCCACCCCATTCTCAAGACCTTTTGGCCTTGCCCTCCAAGGAAGGATAAGATGGGCCAAGAAGCCACATCCTTCCGTTTCTTAGCTCTGGCAGCTCACCTGGGGGAGGGGTGAAGGCTTTGCTGAATCATATTCTGTAATCAAGAAAGTATCCTAAATCAAAAAACCAAACCCATTGCCGTCAAGTTGATTCCAACTAATAGTGACGCTACAGGACAGAGTAGAACCGCCTCATAGTGTTGCAAGGCTGTAATCTTTACAAGAGCAGACTGTGGGTTCGAACTGCCGACCTTTCAGTTAGTAGCCGAGCACTTAACCATTGCACCACCAGGGCTCCTTGAAAGCACCCTGGAGGAATATAAAGGGGTGTTTTCTACAAGAAGGGGTCAACATGGGAGAAAGCAGGAAGGGAGGCAGTGGAAGAAGTGGGAACCTGGGTCAGGGAGGGAAAGGTTAACAAGGAGCTGCAAAGACAAGTCTTGGAAGCAGATGGCAGCTCAGGGTCTCACCAGGGGTTTGGGCACTTCCTTCACCAGAAACCTTCTCCATTTCCTAGGGAGAAAAGAGAAGGTGCCACTTGGGCAGGGCTGTATTTACTTTATTGATTTTACATTGAATCACTCCAGGTAGATTTTGAGGCAGGATACGGAGCATCAGCAGCTCCCGTTCTGACACAGACTCAGCTGACTACTCAGACACCGACCCACTTTCTCGCTGGGAGCCCGAGCCAACCCAAAGAAAACCATTCAGAAATGGGGAAGGGAGGTAGGGAGGCAGCCATCAGGGAGTCCTCCATCAGCATAGCTGCAGAATGCGCTGCACACACGGCCCTCCCCAGACAAGGGCAAAGGGCTCCTGTGGGTCTGCTTAGCTTGCTAGATCCCTGCTGGCACTTTTGGAGGGAGGAAGAGGCGTGTGATGGTTAAGGTTGTGTATCAACTTGGCTGGGCCATGATTCTCAGTGGTTTGGCAGTTATGATGTAGTTTGGCAGTTACGTAATGATGTTATCACCTCCATGATGAGATCTGATATAATGTAATTTCTTCCATGATGAGATCTGCTATGAGCAGCCAATCATTTGAAAGGGAGTTTCCTTGGGGGTGTGGTTTGCCTCCAATACATATGGACTTCCTGTCAGAGCTTGCTGGCTTTTGCTTACTCTGGATCCTGCATCCAGCTTGTCATCATCTGACCTCTGGTTCTTGGGACTGGAGCCAGTGGCCTGCCATATTGCCTGCCAATCTTGGATTTGTCAGCCTCAGCAGCCATTGAGCCAGCAGCATGCTGTCTGACCTGCTAATCTGGGGTTCATCAGCCCCTACGGCTACAGGAGTCAGAAGAAGCCTCCAGACTGATGCCTGACCCATGAACTTGAGACTTGCTGGCCTCTACATCCACATGCGCCATTTCCTTCAGATAAATCCCCACCCTTGTCTCTTTCTCTCTTTATATATATGTGTGTATATATATATATATATATATATATATATATGTACGCTTCAGTGGTTTTGTTTCTCTAGAGAACCCAGCCTAAGATATTTCGTACTGAGAGTTGTTCTAGAGAAACAAAATTGTAAAGATGAGTTTTCTAAATTGATTCTCAAGTCTGCTTAGTCTGAAAGATGTTGACGCCTCTGCTTCCAGTAGTAAAGAGGGCACTGCTAATCCATGGTGTGAGATTGCAATAGAAATATGCAAAATATCACCACCAGTAGATCAGGTATTGGTGAGCGGTGAGGCTCTGGGTGATCTTATGTTAGATACTTCTGTACAATTTTGTCAGAATGAGAAGGGTAAGGAAGCTGGTTGGTTGCTTCTGCTTTCGCTACACAAAGGGTGAAAGAAAGAGATGAGCTCAGGGCTTCAGAATCAAAGCTCAGACAGCAGATAAACAACCTCAAAGTTGCTACTTGTGCCCTGAAAGAAAGCCTTATTTCTTGTAGTAACAGAGCTGGTATTGCCAAAAAACAAACCAAGATTCTTATTGTAAGAGTGGCTGAATTACAACATCAAATGAATTCTCAACCTCAAATGGTGTCTGAAGTTAAAGTGAGGGCATTGATTGGGAAGAAATGGGTTCCAGAAACTTGGGTTGGGGACATATGGGCAGATAATAAGGAAGCTGGGGACACTGAACCCCTAAATTCCATTGAATCATTCCTGCCAACAAAACCATTAGCCCCTCCACCCCCATCTGATGAGATTAAACCAGCTGTGTCTGAAGAGCCTTTGTCTGAGATGTTGCCTGGGGAGGTGTCTGAGTCATTACCTGGGGCATCGCCTCAGGCAGATGCCTTACAAGACAATGCTGAATGTTCTCAAAACACATCCCCACGACCCATTTTAGCTTCTAGACCTATAACTAGACTTAAGTCCCAGTGAGCCCCAAAACGTGAACTTCAAAGTGTGACCCAGGAGGAGGTACGCTATACTCCAAAAGAACTGTTGGACTTTTCTAATACGTACAAACAGAAACCTGGGGAATATGTGTGGGAATGGCTATTAAGGGTGTGGGACAATGGTGCAAGGAAGATAAAGTTGAATCAGTCTGAATTTATTGATATGGGCCCACTAAACACATATCCTTCATTCTATGTTTCAGCTTGAGAGGTTGGGAAAGAATCCAATAGTTTACTTGGTTGAGTCACTGAAGCAAGGATTACGTGGTGGCCTACATTAAATCAAGTTGAAGTTCCAGATCTGCCTCGGTATACCGTAGAAGAAGGTATCCAAAGACTTAGGGAAATTGGCATGCTATCAGGTTAGACCCACAAACCCACACATGGAGCGCCCAGAGGACATACCTTTTACTACAACGGTGAGAAAGAAACTTGTGAAGGGAGCCCGAGCATCCTTGAAGACGGCTGTGATTATTATTTTATATAAATCAGATTTCACAGTGGGAGCTGCCTTAACTGAATTAAGACTCCTAACTACAGTGGGGCTGATTGGACCCCATGGTGGTAGGCGCCAAGTGGTGGCACTCAATAGACAAAGACAAGGTGGGCGTGGTTACCATAATGGACAGCAGAGTCAAGGCAGTAATCAGAATAGTCTGACTCATAGGGACTGATGACATTGGCTGCTTAGTCATGGTGTCCCTCAGAGGGAAATAGATGGGAAATCTACTAAATATTTACTTGATCTGTACAAGCAGAATTCTAGGTCAAGTGAATGACAGTCGAAATCAAATTGCCAGAATAGAGAGTCACGACCTCTCATCAGTTCCTAGACTTGAGCTAGTTTACAGACCCACAACCCCTTGAATGAAGAGAAGACCAGGTCCTCTTGAAAAAGGACCCCACGACACTGCCAAAAATTTATACTGTTAATCTTTTGCCCAGCCTTCCCCCAAAAGGCTCTATGGCGTTTTACAAGTGTAACTGTTGATTGAGGAAAAGGAAATAATCAGACTTTTCAGGGATTGCTGGATACTGTCTCTGAACTGACACTAATTCCAGGAAACCCAAAATGTCCCTGTGGCCCACCAGGAAGAGTAGGGGCATATGGAGTTCAGATTCTTAATGGAGTGTTAGCTCATGTCTCTCTCTTAGTGGGTCCATTGGGTCCCTGAACTCATCCTGTAGTGATTTCCCCAGTTCCAGAATGCATAATTGGAATAGACATACTCAGCAGATGGAAGATCCCTCATATTGGATCTTTGACATGTGGAGTAAGGGCTATTATGGTAGGAAAGGCTAAGTGGAAGCCATTAGAACAGCCCCACCTAGGAAAATAGAAAATGTAAAGCAATATTGTGTTCTGGGAGGATTGCAGAGATTACTGTCAGTCTTAGTTATCTAGTGCTGCTATAACAGAAATACCGCAAGTGGATGGCTTTAACAAACACAGATTTATTCTCTCACAGTCTAGGAAGCTAGAAGTCTGAATTCAGGGTACCAGTTCCAGGGGAACACTTTCTCTCTCTGTCAGCTCTGGGGGAAGGTCCTTGTCATCTGTCTCTCTCTGGTCTAGGAGCTTCTCAGCACAGGGACCCTGGGTCCAAAGGACACATTCCGTTCCTGGCTCTTCTTGCTTGGTGGTAATGAGCTCTCTCTCCTCTCTGCTTGCTTCTCTCTTTTATATCTCAAAAGAAGTTCAATCAAGATACAACCTAATTCTATAGATTGTATCGTGCGTCATTAACATAACTGCCTCTAATCTTGCTTGTTAACATCATAACCCATTGCCTTTGAGTCGATTCAGACTGATAGCAACCCTATAGGACAGAGCAGAACTACCCCATAGGGTTTCCAAGGAGCAGCTGGTGGATTCAAACTGCTGACCTTTTGGTTAGCAGCCAAATTCTTAACAACTGTACCATCAGAATTCCCATTAACATCATAGAGTTTAGGATTTGCAACACATAGGAATATTACATCAGATCACAAAATGGTGGACAACCACACAATACTGGGAATCATGGCCTAGCCAAGTTGATGCACATTTTGGGGGGATATAATTCAATCCATAACATTCCACCCATTGGCCCCTAAAAATTCATGTCCTTGCCACATGTGAAGCACATTCAACCCATCATATCATAGTAAAAGTCTTAAATCAACTGTAAGTCCAAAATGTCCTGGGGCAAAATCATTTTCATCTGTGAAATCTAGAATACAAGTTGTCTGTTTCCCAGGTAAAATGGTGGAATAGGCACAAGGTAGACATGTCAATTACAAATGGGAGAAGAGATGAAGGGCACTAAGCAAGTCCAAAAAACCCAGCAGAATAATTTGCATTAGCTCTCAAGGCTTGATAATAATCCTCTGTTCTCTGAGACCGTTTAGGCAATGACCCTGTCCTCCAGACTATGTGTGTTGGCCACACTCTCCAGGTGCTTGGAGGCCTCTCAGCTCTGGGCTTCAGCTTCATCTTCCGGACCCACTGGGATGGCAACTCTGCTGTCTCAGATTTGAGCGTCCCCATTCTCCTAGTGCGTCTGAGTGGCAACCTGACCACCTCAGCCCCGGCAGGCCCTATTCTTCTGCCCTCAGGAATGGCAGCCCCATCCTCTCAAGTTTGGGCAATGAATCTGGCCCCATACCCCTGGCACTCATGAAGAGCAACCCCACACTCCAGAACTGAGTTGGTGAAGATCTGACTCTTTGAACCTAGGAGGCCATGACCCCACCCTTTGAGATTTAGCAGGCCATGTTTCCACCTTTAGAGGCCCCAGAGGTTGTGGCCCTACCTTTGAGACCAAGCAGCTCTGCTTCCCGTGGTCCTTGTCTCTTTGGCTTCTGCTTCCTGGTTCCTTGACCTCTAGGGCCCACCCAGTGTCTGCCCTGCTTGGGCAAGTGTTCCAAAACTCTTTAGCTCTACTGATAAGTGCCTGGTGGTGCCCCATTCTGCCAGTAAACCTCGGCCAGAAGGCATTCAGTTCTGTCGCTCCATGGGTCAGCAAGCTTAGCTCCACCGATAAGTGCCCAGAGACATCCCACTCCACTGGGAAGAGTCCCACCTGAAGGCACTCAGCTCTCTTGGGTTGGCTCCTGCACCGTCTCGCTCCGGTCTCCTGGTTCTGCTGTTGCCATTTCTCTGCTGCTGCTGCTGCTTGCCATCTGCACCATCTCAGGTGTTACAGCTCTCCTTACTTCCTTCTGAGCCCTCACTGGCATTCTCTTTGACGTCTGTAACTCCACCAGCAGTCTCTTCAGGGCAATCTGTTGTTGTTAGGTGCTGTCGAGTCAGTTCCAACTCATAGCAACCCTATGCACAACAGAACAAAACACTGCCTGATCCTGTGCCGTCCTCACAATCATTGTTACGCTTGAGCCCATTGTTGCAGCCACTGTGTCAATCCATCTCATTTAGGGTCTTCCTCTTTTGCGCTGACCGTCTACTTTACCAAGCATGATATCCTTCTCCAGGGACTAGTCCCTCCTAATGTCCAAAGTATGTAAGAGGAAGTCTAAAAGTCTTGCCATCCTTTCTTCTGAGAAGCATTCTGGCTGTACTTCTTCCAAGACAGATTTGTTCCTTCTGGCAGTCCATGGTATATTCAATATTCTTTTACAACACCATAATTCAAAGGCACCGATTCTTTTTCGGTCTTCCTTATTGTCCAGATTTCATATGCGTATGAGGCGACTGAAAACACCATGGCTTGGGTCGGGGGCACCTTACTCCTTAAAGTGACATCTTTGCTTTTTAACACTTTAAAGAGGTCTTTTGCAACAGACAGGCCCAATGCAATGCTTTGTTTGATTTCTTACTCCTGCTTCCATGGGCATTGACTGTGGATCCAAGTAAAATGAAATCCTTGACAACTTCAATCTTTTCTCCATTTATCATGATGTTGCTTATTGGTCCAGTAGTGAGGATTTTCGTTTTCTTTGCGTTGAGGCGTAATCCTAAGGCTGTAGTCTTTTATCTTCATCAATAAGTGCTTCAAGTCCTCTTCACTTTCAGCAGGCAAGGTTGTGTCATCTGCATATCACAGGTTGTGAATGAGTCTTCCTCCAGTCCTGATGCTGCATTCTTCATATAGTTCAGCTTCTTGTATTATTTGCTCAGCATACAGATTGATTAAGTATGGTGAAAGGATACAACCCTGACGCACACATTTCCTGAGTTTAAACCCTGCAGTATCCCTTTGTTCTGTTCGAATGACTGCCTCTTGGGTTAAGTACAGGTTCCTCATGAGCACAATTATGTGTTCTGGAATTCCCATTCTTCACAATGTTATCCATAATTTGTTATGAGCCACACAGTCAAATGCCTTTCCACAGTCAATAAAACACAGGTAAACATCTTTCTGGTATTCTCTGCTTTCAGCCAAGATCTATCTGACATCAGCAACGATATCCCTGGTTCCACATCCGCTTCTGATCCTGGCTTGAATTTCTGGCAGTTCCTTGTTGATATACTATTGCAACTGCTTTTGAATGATCTTCAGCAAAATTTTACTTGTGTGTGATATTAATGATATTGTTCAATAATTTCTGAATTCTGTTGGATCACCTTTCTTTGGAATGGGTACAAATATGGATCTCTTCCAGTTGGTTGGCCAGGTAGCTGTCTTCCAATTTCTTGGCATAGACGAGTGAGCACTTCCAGCGCTGTATCCGTTTGTTGAAACATCTCAATTGGTATTCCGTCAATTCCTGGAGACTTGTTTTTTGTGTCTTCAGTACAGCTTGGACCTCTTCCTTCAGTGCCATTGGTTCTTGATCATATGCTACCACCTGAAATGGTTGAACATCAACCAATTCTTTGGTACAGTGACTGTGTATTCCTTCCATCTTCTTTTGATGCTTCCTGCGTCATTTAATATTTTTCCTGTAGAATCCTTCACCATTGCAACTCGAGGCTTGAATTGTTACTTCAGTTCTTTCAGCTTGAGAAATGCCGAGCGTATTCTCACCTTTTGGTTTTCTAATGCCAGGTCTTTGGACATGTCATTATAATACTTTACTTTGTCTTCCTGAGCCACCCTTTGAAATCTTCTGTTCAGCTCTTTTATTTCCTCATTTATTCCTTTCACTTTAGCTACTCTACGTTCAAGAGTAAGTTTCAAAGTCCCTTCTGACATCCATTTTGGTCTTTTCTTTCTTTTCTTTTTAATGACCTCTTGCTGTCTTCATATAGGATGTGCTTGATGTCATTCCACAGCTCATCTGATCTTCGGTCATTAGTGTTCAGTGTGTAAAATCTGTTCTTGAGATGGTCTCTAAATTCAGTGGGGATATACTCAAGGCTGTACTTTGGCTCTCGTGGACTTTTCTTATTTTCTTAAAGCTTCAACTTGAACTTACATATGAGCAATTGATGGTCTCTTCCGCAGTCAGCCCCTGGCCTTATTTTGACTGATGATATTGAGCTTTTCCATTGTCTCCTTTCCACAGATGTAGTCGATTTGATTCCTGTGTATTCCATCTGGTGATATCCATGTGTAGAGTTGCCATTTATGTTGTTGAAAAAAGATATTTGCAATGAAGAAGTCGTTGGTCTTGCAAAATTTTGTCATGCAATCTCTGGTGTTGTTTCTATCACCAAGGTCGTATTTTCCAACTACTGATCCTTCTTCTTTGTTTCCAACTTTCACATTCCAATCATCAGTAATTATCAATGCATCCTCACTGCATGTTTGATCAGTATCAGACTGCAGGAGGTAGTAAAAATCTTTAATTTCTTCATCTTTGGCCTTTTCTTTCCACAAGACGTCACACTGGGCATTACGTTGATGATGTTATGCTGATTGCACTGGGTAAGAAAGAAGTGTCAGTGACTCTGCATTTATTGGTAAAACATTTGTGTGCTAAAAACCCATTGCCGTCGAGTAGATTCTGACTCATTGCGACCCTATTTGTGTGCTAGAGGGTGGGAAATTAATTAAACAAAAATTTAGGTGCTTTCCACTTCAGTGAAATTTCTAGGGGTCCAGTGGTGCAGGGCATGTCGAGATATTCCTTCTAAAGTGAAGGATAAGTTATTGCATCTGACCCCTTCCACAACTAAAAAGGAGGCACAATGCCTAAAGGACCTCTTTGGATTTTGGAGGCAGCATATCCCTCATTTGGATGTGCTACTCCAGAGTATCTATCAAGTGACTTTAAAAGCTACTAGTTTTGAGTGGGGCCCAGTACAAGAGAAGGCTCTGCAGTAGGTTCAGGCTGCCATGCAAGCTGCTGTGCCACTTGGACCATATGATCCAGCTGATCCAATGCTGCTAGAAGTGTCAGTGGCAGATAGAGATGCTGTTTGGAGTCTTTGGCAGGTCCTGATTGGTGAATCACAGTGCAAACACTTAGGATTTTGGAACAAAGCCCTGCCATCCTCTGCAGAAAACCACTCTCCTTTTGAGAAACAGCTTTTGGTTCATTACTGGGCATTAGTAGAGACTGAATGCTTAGCGAGGAGCCACCAGGTCACCATGTGACTTGAACTGCCCATCATGAACTCGGTGTTGTCTGACCCACAGAGCCATAAAGTCAGACGTGCACAGCAGCACTCCGTCATTAAATGGGAGTGGTATATATGAGATCAGGCCTGAGCAGGACCTGAAGGCACAAGGAAGTTACACGAGGAAGTGGCCCAAATACCCATGGTCTCCACTTCTGTCATATTACCTTCCATCTCCCAGTCTGCACCTATGACCTCATGGGGAATTCCTTATGATCAGTTGACTGAAGAAGAGACTACTCATGCCTGGTTTACAGATGGTTCTGCACGATTTGCAGGCACCACTCAAAAGTGAACAGCAGGTATAAGAAAGAACACAACATGGCACTATAGGCAGAAGCACCATGCTGTCCCTCCACAGAAAAGATATGAAAACTAAGCCAAACAGAGAAAACGGCAATCCTGAAACCCTAAGCATCAAATGAAGAGGTAAAGAACTCAGACCAGCACCAAATGGAATAAGAAACTGACAGAGAACAGAGAGCGAGGAGAGATACATGCAGAAGTCCCCTATTAGCTAATGCAGCATGGATCCGCCATCTTGGACTCCTATCAGAGACCAGCGAACAGAGGGTACAAGAAAGCAGCTTCACAGAGCTTCCAGCAGGAGACAGAACAACTGGTAATCAGTGATATATGCTTTCCCACCCCACCCCTCTTCATCCCCATTCGGCCTCCTCTGCTTCCTGTGGCCACAGTCTCGTGGCCCGGAAGCATCGGCTTCACCCTGGTATCGCTTGGATCCCACCTGCCCACACTGGCCGCTCCCTAAGTGCCATTTGTTGACTGCTGGTGTTGCTTTTTTCTGCTTCTTTAGATTTCTTCCTTACCTCTCACCACCTCCCCCTCCTTTCTCTCAAATACATCTTTGCTTCTTCCTGAAAGGCTGTGAAATGCCACTCGAATGTGAGACTGCTTCCCATCCTGTGCTGCCACACTGGTGGGATCCCGGGGCCTTTCTTTTTGTTTGTTTTGAATTGTTTGTTTCTTTTCTTTTTCTATTCCCGAATTGGGAGCCCATTCTAGGTGGGCAGTACTGCACGGCTTGAGACCTACCCCCTCATTTTGTGCAGACAGGCAGAGGGATCCATGAGGGAATTTCTTTTTTCTTGTTTTTTTGGGGGGGGTTTCTTGCTCTTTTTTAAAAATTTGTTTGTTTTGTTTTGATTTCCCTTTTTCTCTTTCTTCATTACTCAGTTTCTTGTCTCTCTATACTTTCTTTCTCTTCCTGTGCCCTGAATACCTGGTGCTGAGTGACACGTCTATGCCTTCTAGCCAGGCTGTACTTCACAGCCTGGGAGCAACTTCCCCAGACCTCGTAGTCACACCAGTGGGATCCCTGGGAGTTTTGTGTTTCTTTTTTCTTTCTAAATTTTTATGTATTCATTTTTTCTTCTTCTCCTTTTTGTTTTTCTCCATTTCGTAGTCTCTCATCTCTTCACTCCAACAGCAAGCTCCCCTAGCACTCCTTTTGTTTGTATGTTTTTGGCTTCTGTTCTTGTCTCCTCTCTCTCCTGTCTCCCATACCCATCCTAGCACCACGCATCACAATCTACCCCCTCCATCCTGCCTACCTGCACTGTGCGCTGAACATCACACCACCAAGCAGCCCAGGCACAGCCTACTGGAACCTGCCCTGCACTGATTACCAGCCCTCCCTGGTGGCTATAGTAAGTGCAACAAACAATCCATCCCAGCAACTCCTCTTCAGCTAGAGCTCCCCTGCTGTACCATATCTGAGTGACTGACCCTGCCAACTGGAGAAGGAGGCAAAAAGTATCGTGCCCACAGACGAGCAAATAACAAAGAACACACAGCCCGCCTGCTCAGACATAGCCACATAAAACAATAAAAGGGCAAAATAAACAAATCTACAATCAATAAATGAGAAAAATAACTACTGAATGCCACAAAGACAGCAGAAATATCAAAACATTTACAAAAACAGGACAGGATGGTTCCAGTAGGTGTCCAAAATAAAACACCAGATGACTTTCCAGTAGAAGAAAAGGCACCAGAATTACCTGATAGGGGATTCAAATCTCTAATATTCAGAGCTATCAAAGAGTTGAAGCAAAAAGCAGACAAAAATGCGGGAAAAATAGACAAATTCATGGAAAAGGCAGACAAATTCATGGAAAATACAGACCAAAAAAATGGAAGAATTCGGGAAAATAATGCAGGAACAAAA
>NW_004444149.1:2585319-2596228 GCF_000243295.1 Trichechus manatus latirostris | reverse complement strand
GTAACAATCTTTGTTGGTTACCAGGGATGGAAGGGGTGGTGGGGAAATACTAAATAGGCAATAGATAAGTGGTAACTTTGGTGAAGGGTGAGACAGTACACAATACTGGGGAAGCCAGCATAACTTGTACAAGGAAAGGTCATGGAAGCTCCCTAGACACATCCAAACTCCCTGAGGGACTGAATTGCTGGGTGGAGGGCTGTTGGGACCATGGTCTCAGAAAATGTCCTTTTTTTGAGGCGTACAGTGAAGTATTTAAAGCTAAAATGACACGATACTTGGGATTTGCCTTAAAAGACTCTAGCAAAAAAAAAGGGGTTTAGAGATAGGTGAAATAAGTGTGACAAAATGGTGGTATTGAAGCTTGGTGACAGATTTGTGGGGGCTCAGTGTACTCTCTATTTCTGTATATGTTTGGAATTGTTAATAATAAAAGTTAAATATATCTAGTGTCATGGATTGAATTGTGTCCCCCAAAAATGTATGTCAACTTGGTTCGGCCATGACTCCCAGTATTGTGTGATTGTCCACCATTTTGTCATCTGATGTGATTTTCCTATGTGTTGTAAATCCTACCTCTATGATGTTACTGAGGCAAGATTAGAGGCAGTTATGTTAATGAGGCAGAATTCAATCAACAAGATTAGGTTGTGTCTTAAGTCAGTTTCTGTTGAGATATAAAAGAGAGAAGTGAGCGGAGAGACACCTCATACCACCAAGAAACAAGAGCCAGGAGAGTAGCACATCCTTTGGACCCAGGGTCCCTATGCTGAGAAGCTCCTCGACCGGAGAAGATTGATGACGAGGACCTTCCCCAAGAGCCAACAGAGAGAGAAAGTCTTCCCCTGGAGCTGGCACCCTGAATTTGGACTTCTAGCCTCCTAGACTGTGAGAATAAATTTCTCTGTTAAAGCCATCCACTTGTGGTGTTTCTGTTATAGTAGCACTAGATGACTAAGACACCCAGAATATGAGCACTTCCCATCACCCCACTGCTCTCACCCAGGTCCAAACACCTCATAGCTCACCTGGAGTATTGCAAAGGCCTCTTAGCTTGTTTCATTCTTTCTGCCCTTGCTCTCCTTCAGTCTAATCACAGGGCAGCCAGAGTGAGTCTATAAAATGTTGAGCAGATCTTGGCCCCCCTCTACTCAAAAACGTCCAATGGCTTCCCCTCTTACTTCGGAAGGGCTGAAGTCCCTGGTGAGGCCCTGTGTGAGCTGTGACCCTGTGCCCACATCACCTGCACCCCCTCCCTTACTCACTCCACTTCAGCCTCACTGGCCTCCTTGCAAGACCTGGAACCTGCCTTCAGCCCTTTGCACCTTCTGTTCCCTCTGCTTAACATGCTCTTCTCCCAGGTGTTGGCCTTCTTCTCTCAGATGTCACCTCCTCAGAGGGCCCACCCTGGCCGCCCTCTCTAGATTGCAGCCCCCACTCTTCCTGTTCCTTTTCCTGCTTTATATTTCTCCTTACCACTTATCACTGTCAGACTCACCACATACATTACTTATTCATCTCACTGATGGTTTGTCTTCCACGAAGAAGATAAGTCCCACAAGAGGAGGGGGTCTTTGTCTACCGTGTTCACCGCACCTAAAGCATTTTCTAGCAGAGTAGGAAATTAATAAATACTTGTGGGTGAGTGAACGAATGAGAGGGAATGAAGACAGTGACTATAGGCAACTTTTTCAAGGTAATAAACCCAAACCAAACCCATTGCCATCATGTCGATTCCAACTCGTAGCAACCCTATAGGACAGACTAGAACTGCCCCATGGGGTTTCCAAGGAGTGGCTGGTGGATTTGAACTGCCAACCTTTTGGTTAGCAGCTGAGCTCTTAACCACTGCGCCACCAGGGCTCCAAGGTAATAAAGGGGAGTAGAAAAATGGGTGGCAGTGGGAGGGGGACGTGGGGGGAAAAGGAGAAACGTGTATGTAAGTATTTACCAAAAACCAAACCCGCAATACCAACTCATAGCGACTCTATAGGACAGAGTAGCAGTGCCCCATAGAGTTTCCAAGGAGCACCTGGCGGATTCAAACCGCTGACCTTTTGGTGGGCAGCCGAGCTCTAAACCAGTGCACGGCCAGGGCTCCATATAAATATTTAGACGGCAGGTATTAGAGCGTGTTTGTATGCATCTCCAGCAGAGAGGAGATAGCTCGGCAGCAAAGACCTTGAGAAGGAGAGAGGGAGGGACTCGGTGCAGGGGGTCTTCGTGTGGAGGGCTGCATGCGGACACAGGAAGGTTGACAAGTGGTGGGAGGTGTGGAAGTTCCCTTTGGATTGCTGCTCTTTTCTCCGTGAAATAAGACTCAGGATCATCAGCTGAGTAGAGAGAAGGCGTGGAAGCAGAATGCAGCTGTGTTCTCTGGGAGAGGGGGGAATGGATTGATAAGCAGTGGGAAACAGTGAGACGCTCTACATGAGGAAGTGATTACAGTCATAAACCATGGCTTCTGGGCTGGGTGAAAGGCGAGCGAGGGCATGGCGGGCTGGGGTGGGGCAGAACGGACACTAGAAGAAGGGTAGAGTCAGGGATTTGCAGGGTGGTGGAAAAGTGTCAGGGTCTGGAGGGCCACGGTGCCAGAGAGCGGAGTTGAAGAACCAGAAGCACAAACAGGAGAAATGGCAGGTGACGATCAGAGAGTGCAGGACTTGAGATTGCCGTTTGGGGGTTGTACAGTCATGGGTCATGACAAGCTCTACGGAGTGCCACAGAGTCCCTGGGTGGTGCAAACAGTTACCGCGCTCAGCTGCTAACCAAAAGGTTGGAGGTTCGCGTCTACCCAGAGGCACCTCAGAAGAAAGGTCTGGTGATCTCCTTGTGAAAAATCAGCCATTGAAAACCCAATGGAGCACAGTTCTACTCTGACACCCATGGGGTCACCGTGACTCAGAATTGACTTGTCGGTGACGGTTTTGTTTTGTTTCCTGGGGGGAGTGCCGAAGGAAGTAGAGAGCCGACGTGAGCTGAGGTGAGGGGAGGTAGCTGTTGGTCCCTCTCTCCCCTCTGGGTATATTTTTCTGTGGTTTGCTTTTAGCATTCCTCATGTTTAAAAAATATATCCCAAGGTGGCATCTGCAGCTCTAGTTATTAATTCTAGCTGTTATATAATATTCCTTTATTGGAATCTACCCCAGCAGGTTTACCTGTAATAGACATAAGGTGCTTAGGTTGAACCATATGAAATTACTGGTATTCGACTATTTTTTATCTGCAAAAACATCCATTTCACTTGCTTTAAATAAGTATTTTCCAAGTCGTTGCTACTCCAGACAGCGTCAGTGAACCGACTTGTACGTGTGTCCGTGTGTGAGAGTGTCTCTAGGACTTGCACCCAGGTTTGGGATTGCAGGACCACACAGTACACACATCTTCAGCTTGATCAGGAGTTGCTAGGTTGCTCTCAAAGAGGTGGTACTGACTTCTGCTCCCACCAGCAACGTAAAAGTCCCTGCAGCCTCATCCATGCTTGGTGCTGTCCGACTGCTAAATCCATGCCAATCTGATGGGTGTGACATTGTTTGGC
Organism: Trichechus manatus latirostris; assembly: GCF_000243295.1. Classification (NCBI taxonomy): domain Eukaryota; kingdom Metazoa; phylum Chordata; class Mammalia; order Sirenia; family Trichechidae; genus Trichechus; species Trichechus manatus. The sequence goes on along the minus strand of NW_004444149.1, from coordinate 2,592,690 downwards.
ACGTAGGTGACCACAGTAGTCTCCTACCTGTCTGGCACAGAGTCAGTGCTCCATAAATGCTTGTGCCATAGTGAATAGCAGGCTCTGGAGCCCTTAAACAATGTTGGTGATGATTGACTGAAAGGGATATAGTATTAAGTGAAGCAGGCTTCAAAGCATAAGGTATCACGTGATCCCATAATCTTGACGGTAGAGGTGTAGTACGCACGTTTTGGCGGTACGATTATGAGTGATACTTCTCTTTTGCTTATCTGTGTTTTTTAAAAATATATTTCTACAATAAACATTTAATGCTTTTGTTATTTAAAAAATCCTAGTAAGTTATTTTCATTATTTAAAAGATGTAAAAGATTCCCCATGGGGCATGAGCAATTTCAACTTAATGTCCCGAGCCTCTTGTCAAAGCTGTAATGGATCAAAAATTTCTTAAATAAACAAATTAACCTATTAAGAGGCAGAACAAGGTCACAATTAGGGCATGCCTTCAGATTTTAGGAATTCCTAATGATAACGCTCAAGAGTAATGTCATCTGCTGATGAGATGACCTCACAGATAAGACTGGTTGGAGTAAGTTCCATGGAGGAAAGATGTTGGCAGTGATTTTGTATTGAAGGGTGGGGTGGGCAGAGGGTGTCCTTCTGTCCTCTCATCCTCAAGCACATTTTCTGAAAACTAGTATTTTCTGAATCAGCTTGATACTATGCAACAGTAGTTTTTGACCTTGGCTGCACATTAAAATCATCTGGGCAGCTTTAAAACAATATTGATGCTTTAGTCCCAGCCCCAGAGATCCTGATTTTATTCTTCTGGGGTGGGTCAGTAAATGAATAATTTCTTTTATAGGGATCAGCACAAAGTTGGTTCCTATGAGGTGGAGGTTAAAGATATCCCAAATGTCCAACTTTTTCACTCTGCTGTCCCACTCCATCATCTGTGACATCAACTACTCCCCCTCCCCTCAGTACTCTCCCTCCTGTCTTTGGCTTCCATAATTCTCTGCAAGCTCTCACAAAACTCATGAACAGTATCAAGGAAATGGCTCACGAGGTTTTGGAAGGTGGCAAGTCCCAAATCTGTGGGTCAAGCGTAGGCTTCTCCTGACTCGTGATGCAGGGGCTAATGAACACAAATCAGCAGGCCTGACGACAGGCTGCTGGCTCACGAGGCTGCGGAAGCTGTTGAATCAGGTCAGATGATAGGCTGTTAGCCCACGGGGCTGCGGAAGCTGGTGAATCCCAGAATCGGCAGGTCAGACCGCAGGCCACTGGTTCAAGTCCCAAGAACTGGAGGTCAGACAATGACCAGCTGTACACAGGATCCAGATGCATAGAGAGAGAGAGCCCTACCAGAGTATCCACATATATCCATTGGATGCAAGCCACACCCCAGGAAAGGGTGTAACTTGAATAAGGGTGGGACTTGAGTCATGCCCTCCTACAAGGCTGTGACTCAAGATACATCCCACACTAATCTTGCCTCACTAACATATAAAGGTTAGGATTTACAACATATAAAGTGGAGTATAATTAGGATAATTACATCAGATCACAAAACGGAGGACAGCCACACAATACTGGGAATCATGGCCTAGCCAAGCCAACACACACCACCACCCATGATGCTGTGTTAGAGTTCCATGTACCTTGTTTGCATGGTTCCACCCAGTCATTGTGTGGAAGTCACAAAGACTATGACTACAAGGGCACTGTTAAGTAATTCACTGCACCACAGTCAGGCATTGCATTGACAATTAAACCAAACCAACCAACCAAACAAAAAACACAGCAACTCTCCAGCTGAGTCTCATTTGCAGCCAGAGTTGGGAAATTGAGATCCATTGCTGTCCAACAAGGGTCTGCAAACTCTTTCTGTAAAGGGTCAGATAGTGAATATTTTGGGCTTCGTGGGCCTTATAGGTCCCTGTTGCAACCTTTCTGCCACTGTAGCATGAAAGGCACCATACACAGTGTATGAACAAATGTGCATGACTGTGTTCAAATAAAACTTTATGAAAAAGGTAGCGGGCTGGATTTGATCAAAGCTGTAATTTACTGACCCCGGCTATACCAGTTGCCATCAAGTTGACGCCAACTCATGGCGACCCCATGAGTCTCAGAGTAGAACTGTGCTCCGTAGAGTTTTCAATGGCTGATTTTTAAGAAGTGGATTGGCAGGCATTTCTTCTGAGGTACCTCTGAGTGGACTCGACTCTCCAACCTTTCAGTTATCAGTCGAGCGCGTTAATCATTTCTACCACCCAGAGACTCCATTCCTGCTGTAGAACATACAAAAATATTAGTTTCCTGCTTTGCTATAATAACGGTAAAGCTTGAGTAGAAAACTATGATGTTGTATGATACAATGAAAAGAATGCAGGATTTGAAGGAATTAGAAGGCCTGGGTTCAAAGCCTCACTCTTTAAGTTGTCTGTGTAATCTTAGAGAAGTCACTTAACCTCTCGGATCCTTGTTTTATGCCTCTGTACAGTGGGGACAAAAAGAATGTATACTAACAGGGGGGTTATGAGGAGCAAATAGTGTAATGCATGTGAAAGTGCTTCATAAACTGAAAACGCTAAGCACGTATTCCTTGTTCTCACAAATTGCTTGTTGCTCAGCATCTTGTAGATCCACGTGTAATACACATTAAATATTTAAAAGTCAAGCCAGTTAGAAAATTTGAATTTAAATGTAATATAAACATGAAGACGGAGAAAAACGAGTTATACATGATGCATTTTTGCTTTCCTAGGCCAACAAAAGTGACTTCAAATTAGGGAAAAACTGCCTTTAAAAGAAGATAGTATAAGTCTACATTTTTCCAAAGTAGAGTTTTCCGAGGAAGAATCTGTCTTCATCGTGGTTGTGAAATTTTACAGCCGTAATGTGTTCGCGGGGAAGCTAAGGCAGGAGGAAGCGTGGAGAGATGCAAGTAGCCGTTGAAAGCACCGAGGTCTGAAGAAAAGGCATCCTAGTGGCAGCACGGGGCGCCTCTGTGACCTTCCAGGAAGCATTTTCAGTGGGGACAGGAACAGAAGCCAAAGGCAGGCAGCCAGACGGCACTGGGCGGAGAGGAAGTCAAGGCATTTGGCCAGATGGCTCTTTCTACAGGTTTGACAGAAAAGAGAAAGATAGGGCGGAGCTCAGAAGGGCATCAGCGTTCTGTAGAAGATATCTCCAAGCGGGGGAGGACGCACATGTGTGGGGACAGGAGCCCAGCCCAGCAGGGTGGGGTCCACAGTGAGGGAGCCAGCCCAGGGGAAGGCGAGGAGCAGGAACTGAGAATGGGTGTGGAAACATGTCCTGGGATGGGGAAGGTGGCCATATCCCTGGGCAGTGGAGGCTAGGCTACTGTTGAGAAACAGTGGGGAGGGAGACTTGCAAAGAAAGCCTGGCAGATGTGAATAGTGGATAGGAGGCTGGCAAGAGGCAGTCATGAGACTGAGTCAGCATGGGCAGGCAGCCTTCTCTAGTAAACCAAACCAGTTGCTGTTGAGCGGGTTTCCACTCGTGGGTGTTGCAGACTAGAACAGGGTTTTCAAGTCTGTGACCTTTCCGAAGCAGATCGCCAGGACTTTCTTCCAAGGCTCATCTAGGTGGGTTTGAATGGCAAACCTTTCGCTAAAACTGTTAGTGCCACCCAGAGACTCCTCCAGAATAGGGTAGGTTAAAGCAAGCCTGCCCCTGCTCCCGAGCAGTGATGAAAAGGTGACAAGAGGTAGGCAGGATAGCTAGTAGATGAAAAGTCACCTCCTCCTGGAAGCCCACCTTGACCACCTCCCTTCCCTTCAAATCTGGATTAGATAACCATGCTGAGCTCCCAGAGCCGTCTGTACTTCCTGATTGTGAAATTTATCGCCATGATGAACGGGCCTGTTTCCCTGACTGTCTCATCTGTATCTCCACTCGACAGCTGTATCTTCCCTGCCTGTCTTTATATCTGCAGCACCCAGCACAAAACCTGGCACACATAGCACATAATAGATTCTCATTAATAGTGTGTTAAATTGAGTACAGATTAGCTGTCTGGGGATCTAAAGCGTTGAGAACTGGTTGTAAATGATGCCCCTCAGCTTCTCTCTCGTTTAAACCTTGTCACTGTAGGTGGAAATTCTGAATTTTCTAAAGGACTTCAGCCCTCTCCGTGTCCACAAAATCCAGAATGGCTGCAAATGGTAATGACTGTTCTTCCTTTGTTTTCTTTGGGAAGCAACTGCTTTCCTCTTTCTCGGTTTTGCTGATGCACTGATGTTGCAGCCTAGCCCAACAACTCCCGAGTCCACACCCTCTGATTTGGCAAAGTGACGCTTGGGAAACCCCCTTTCCGTATTTAACCCTCTGACTCGGCAGCTAACACTGTCTGGTCAATACAACCCTGGATTAGAAGTCCTGAGACTGAGGTTTATTTTTGGTTCGGGTCCTGCTCTGTCCTCTCTTTGGGTGAGTTACCACATCTCCCTCTGCCTTTGCTGCCCCTGAAAAATGGACTTACCTGTATTTTCCTTTTCTTATTTTCAAGGCAGTAAAAGTGCTTTGAACTTTTGGGGGTAGTAGTGTTAAAGAGCGGGGCATTGGCAGTTCAGTGGTACAATTCTCGCCTTCCATGCGGGAGACCCAGCTTCAATTCCTGGCCAAAGCACCCGCCACCTGTCTGTCAGTGGAGGCTTGCATGCTGCTTATGATGCTGAACAGGTTTCAGCGACGCTATCAGACTAAGACTAGGAAAAAAGGCCTGGTGATCTACTTCCAAAAAATCAGCCAATGAAAAACGGATGGATCACAACGATCCCATTGTACATGGGGTCACCATAGCAGTCAGCTAACAACAACAGTGTTAAAGAAACCCAAAGCTTAAAAAGACTAGACTTAATGGTCTGACGAAGACTGGAGGAACCCCAGAAATCATGGCCCCCAGACTCTCTGTTAGCCCAAAACTAAAACCATTCCCGAGGCCAACTCTTCAAAGATTAGACTGGACTATGGGACATAAAATGATACTTGTGAAGAGTGTGCTTCTTAGCTCAAGTAGATCCATGAGACTAAATGGGCAGCTCCTGTCCGGAGGCGAGATGAGAAGGCAGAGAGGGTCAGGAGCTGGTTGAATGGACACAGAAATCAGGGGTGGAAAGGAGGCGTGCGCTGTCACAGTATAGGGAGAGCAACTAGGGTCACATGGCAATGTGTATATAAATTTTTGTATGAGAGACTAACTTGAATTGCGCAACAATGTAAACAAACAAAAGAAACCCCAAAACTGTAGACACATGTCATGTAGTGACAGCATCCACTCATTCCTTCTGTCCCTGGAGGCCCTGGACATTCTCTCTTACTGCCCAGCCCAATCCCCAGTCTGGCATAATTTTGGCTTGTTGGTGATTTGGAATGGCCCCCCTTCTGCGGTGGCAGAAAAGCGACAGGAGACTTCTTAGGGCTCAGGCCTGGTGGCCTCCCTGCCACTCAGGGCTTTGGAGAACCCTCACAGCAGCCTCCCTTTCCTCTTTAGCTTCGCTTTTGTAGAGCTGGGCTCTGTGCAGAAAGTGGTACTTGCCGTTCAGGAGCTGAATGGAATGCTCTTCCACAAAAGAAAACTGTACATGAATTCAAACAAAAAGCTCCCCAGGAGGAACCCTGGCCTGGCTGACAGTCCCCTGGAGCTGCCGGCATGTCTTCTGCCCTCTTCAGGCTCTGGGTCACTTTGTTTTCATGTTTTGGTGCTTGACCGACTTCACTTTCAGTTTCTCATCCTCCTCAGTTCCAGCTGGTTTGGAGAAGGCAGGGGCTTGGATGAAATTAGGGACCACTCATGACCTTTAACAGTCAGGTGCAAGGTCAGGTGCAGACAACTTTGAATGTTTAAATAAAAGGAAGACTGTATTCTTGACAAGGGCCAAAAAGGTCATTAGGCAATTGCAAGGGAGCTTTTCCCACCTGGGATATTAAATTTCAGGTTTTCACTTGTTTCATGTAGCAAACATTGAGTGTCTATTGTATGCACAGCCTTGTTCTCTGCTGGTATGAGGTGTAAGACAAAGGCGAATAACATCTCGTCCTTCCTGGCAGGAAGACAAATATTGCCAAATCTGAGATGTGGAAAGGGGAAGTCAGAGGTGTAGTGCATGGCGGGGGGCTGCCTGAATGGGCAGAGAAGGGAAGGGCCGTAACTACCAAAACCACACCCAGGAGCCTTCCTCAGGAGAGGTGGGCCTATTCTCAGAAGGTGGAGGGCTGTGTCCACAGCCTGTATTGTTAGAGCTTGACTTGGCTTCGCATACAAGGAAATCTGAACAATGGTGCCTTAAGCAAGTCAGCTATTCGTTTTTCTTTCCAGTGGAAGAAGTCAGGAGGCAGGGAGTCCAAGGTTGGTATGGGGACTCCATGATGTTATCAGGATTCCAGGCAGGAAGAAGGGGAGAGACAAAGGACAGAAGGGGCCAGTGTTCTCTTAAAAAGTGCATTCTTAGAAGCCCCACTGACAATTCTGCCTGCATTTCATTGGACAGGACTGAAACACGTGGCCTTCCTGGAGCATTTGCAAACGAGGCTGAGAAATGTTGTTCTATTAAGCAAGGCACATTGTCGCTAAAATTGGGGCTCTGACAGCAAAGAGGAGTCCTGTGTGGTACAAACGGTTAACACGCTTGGCTGCTAACCAAAAGGTTGGAGGTTCAAGTCCACCCAGAGGCACCTGGGAAGAAAGCCTCAGTGATTTACTTCTGAAATAACAAGACATGGAAAACCCTGTGGAGCACAGTTCTACTCTGACATACATGGGGTTGCCATGATTCGGAATCAACTCAATGGCACCTGGTTGGGCATTAAAAAAAACAACGGAGAAAATACATATTGATAGTTAGCAGCTTCAGTCACAAAGCTGGGGGAACTGCAGATGGGAACCGAGAGGGGGATTGGAATTGCTGGGAGGAGATCTTCAGAAGTGGCTCCTGTTGCTAGTTCCAAAATGGTTCCCTTCCTTCCTCATTAAGAACCTTAGCTCTTTGGAAGGGCAAGCTGTCAGATTATACTATTTTTGTTTCTTTCCTTTTTTTGAGATAAAACTGGTTTTATATAATATTACAAAATGAAACAAACTCAGTGGATGTAGCCATGATTGTTTTACTTGATATTGTAGCAGTTTAAAAATATAACCGGGCCAGGGAAACCTCAATCCATTCCTCAAATAAAATAAGAAAAAATGTGCAGGCATATTAAAAATTTGCTGAGGTTTTTCATTCTGGTTTTAAAATGGGTGTTAAAAAGCTTACTGGGACCTCTTACGGTATCTGACAAACTTAGAACGTGGCCTTAGGAAGCCCCCTTTCGGAAAAAATCCCTGAGGAAATTTAGGCCACCTATAATTTTTCTCCTAAAATT
>NW_004444149.1:2563494-2583791 GCF_000243295.1 Trichechus manatus latirostris | reverse complement strand
GGTTGTATCATTTTGCATTCCCACCAGCAGTGCATAAGAGTTCCCATCTCCCCACAGCCCCTCCAACATTTGTTATTTCCAGTGTTTTTGATTCGCGCCAGTAATGCCGGGGTGAGATGGTATCTCATTGTGGTTTTAATTTGCATTTCTCTAATGGTCTCCTAAAATTTTAAAAAATATTTTTCTTACTGTGATAAAAAAGGAATCCTGGTGGTGCAGTGGTTAAAGCGCTCGGCTTATAACTGAAAGGTCAGCAGTTCAAACCCACCAGCCACTCTGCAGGGAGAAAGATGTGGCAGTTTGCTTCCATAAAGATTACAGCCTTGGCCGGGCAACATGGCACTATAGTCAGAAGCACCATGTCATCCCTCCACAGCAAAGATCAGAAAAACTAAGTCAAACAGAGTCACACGTCAATCCTTAAACCCTAAACATCAAATGAAGAGATAAAGAACTCAGCCAAGCACCGAATGGAATAAGAAACTGACCGAGAACAGAGAGTGAGGAGAGATACATGCAGAGGTCCCCTATCAGCTACCGCAACATGGATCTGTGATCTTGGACTCCTACTGGAGATCAGCAAACAGGGGGTGTGAGAAAGCAGCTTCACAGAACTTCCAGCAGGAGACAGAACAACTGGTAGCCAGTGGTATAGGCTTTCCATCCCCCGCCCTTCATCACACCCACTTGGCCTCCTCTGCTTCCTGAGGCCACAGTCTCTTGGCTGGGAAGCACCGTCTTCACCCCGGTGTTGCTTAGATTCCACCTGCCTGCACTGGCCGGCTCCCTGAGTGCCTTTTGTTGGCTGCTGGTGTTGCTTTTTCCTGCTTCTTTACATTTCTTCCTTACCTCTCACCACCTCCCCATCCTTTCTCTCAAATACCTGGCTCCGTGAGCCATCTTTGCTTCTTCCTGAAAGGCTGGGAAACATCGCTTGACTGTGAAACTGCTTCCCAGCCCATGCTGCCATGCTGGTGAGACCCCCGGGGCTTTTTTGTTTGTTTGCTCTGATTTGTTCTGTTTTAATTTGTTTGTTTTCTTTTTCTTTTCTCAGCTTGGGAGCCCCTTCTAGCCGGGCAGTACTGTGCGGCTTGGAAGCTACTCCCTTACTCTGCACAGACACACAGGGACATCCCTGGGGGCATTTCTTTTTTCTTTTTTTTGTTTGTTTTTGTTTTTTTCTGTTTCTTTGTTTTCTTTTCTTCTCTCTCTTATTCCTTTTTGTCTTTCTCCATTTCCAGTTTCTTGATTTATTCATTTTTTTCTTTTACCCTTTTTCTTTTTTTATTTTTGTTTTTCCCCATTTCTCAGTCTGTCATCTCTCCACTCCAGTAGCAAGCTCCCTTAGCACTCTTTTTTGTTTGTCTGTATGTTTTTGGCTCCTGTTCCTCTCTCCTCTCTCTCATCTTTCCCATGCCCATCTTAGCTCCACACATCAGAATCTACCCCCTCCTTCCTGCCTACCTGCACCATGCGCTGAACATCACACTCTCAAGCAGCACAGGCATGGCCTACTGGAACCTGCCCTACACTGATTCCCGATCTGCACCATCAGCCCTGGTACATGCCACAAACAACCCATCCCAGCAACTCCCCGTCAGCTGGACCTGCCCTGCTGTACCATACCTTAGTGACTGACCGTTCCAACTGGAGAAGGAGGTGAAAAGTATCATACCCACAGATGAGCAAACAACAAAGAATGCACAGCCTGCAAATAAAACAAAAAAACAAGACAAAACAAACAAATCTACAATCAATTAACGAGGAAAATAACCACTGAATGCCTTGAAGACAGCAGACAATATCAAAACATTTACAAAAACAGGACAGGATGGATCCAGTCGGTGTCCAAAATAAAACACCAGATGACCTTCCAGTAGAAGAAAAGGCACTAGACCTAACTGCTAGGGAATTCAAATCTCTAATATACAGAATTATCCAAGAATTGAAGCAAAAAGCAGACAAAAATGAGGAAAAAATGGACAAATTCATGGAAAATACAGACAAAAAAATGGAAGAATTCAAGAAAATAATACAGGAACAAAATACTAAACAAATTCACAACTAGAACTCATACAAAAACAACAATTAGAAATCTGAAAGATAAACAACAAGATTTCAGAAATGGACAGTGTCATAGAAGGGCTGAGGAGCAGGTTTGAAACAATGGAAGATAGGATCAGCAAAATTGAGGACAAACACTTGGATCCAACTCTGTTCAAAGAAAACTCAGAAAAAAGAACAAAGAAAAATGAAGAGACCCTGAGAATTATGTGAGATACAATCAAAAGCAAAAATCTGCACATGATCGGAGTTCCAGAACAGGGGGAGAAAACAGAAAACACAGAGAGGATCATTGAAGAATTGCTGACAGAAAACTTACCCAATATCGTGAAAGATGAAATGCTGACCATCCAAGAAGCTCAACGAACCCCATATAGGATAGACCCCAAAAGAAAATCACCAAGACATATCATAATCACACTTGCTAAAACAAAAAACAAACAAAGAATCCTGAGAGCAGCTTGAGAAAAACAAAAAGTCACATACAAAGGAGAAACAATAAGACTAAGCTTGGATGATTCAGCAGAAACCATGCAGGCAAGAAGGCAATGGGATGATATATATAAAACCAAGAACTGTGAGAAGATATTTGCAACAATATAACCAACAAAGGATCAGGAAAGAGGTCTGCAAATTTGGGACAGCAGTTCAAATTTGGCCCACCACCTGTTTTTTGAAAAAAATTGCCAGCCAAGAATAATATATCCTGCAAAACTCTCGTTCAAATATGATGGTGAAATTAGGTCATTTCCAGATAAACAGAAATTAAGGGACTATGTAAAAACCAAACCAAATTTACAAGACTTATTAAAGGGAGTCCTTTGATCTGACAACAAACAACATCAGACCACAGGCTGAATATAGGACACAGGATTGTACTAGCCAGACACCAACCTAGGAAACTGTAGATTCACGTACAGTTGTGTGAAATAATACAGAGAGATTCTGTGCACCTTTTATCCCCCAATGTTAACATTTTGCAAAATAGTATCACAACCAGGATATTGACACTGATACAGTCAATCTACAGAACATTTCCATGACACAAGAATGTCTCTCATTGCCCTTTTGTAGCCATACCTACTTCCCTCCTGTCCTACTCCCTCCTTAATCCATGGCAACCACTAATTTGTTTTCATTATTTTAATGTATTTAACAAACAGTTGAGTGCTTGCTGTATGGGAGGCGGGGAAATAGAGGAGAGAGGGAGCATGAACTTTGGAGGCAGGTCTGCCACTTAGCAGCTCTGTGACATTGAGTTATTTAACCTCTCTACTCCTACTTGGTCTTATCTACAAAATGAGGAGAATTCTATCTACCTTGCAGAGTTGTTGTTAGAACTTGTAGTGTCTAGCTGTTATTAATAAGGGCCCAGCACCCAAGCACTTGAACTTGATCCTTGCTGAAGGTGTCCCATTGATGCAGCTGCTTGAGAAGCAGAGGAAATTTTTGGTCTCTTGGATGTTTGCTATTCTGCCTGATATGATAAAGCAGACTGGGGAGAAAAATCTCAAAACCCATATGTCTTGACTGTAGACCTCATAGACTTTTAAAACTTCAAACAGTCTGAAGCTTCATTTTATTCTAGTAATTATAAATCCAAACCAAACCAGTTGCCACGGAGTGGATTCTGACTCATGGCGACTCCATGTGTGTCAAAGGAGAACTATGCTTAATAGGATTTTCAGTGACTGATTTTTCAGAAGTAGATTGCCAGGCCATTCTTCTGAGGTGCCTCTGGGTGGACTCAAACTGCCAACCTTCTCATCTATCTTCCCCCAGATGAGGAGCTTCTCTGCACAGGGACCCCGGGTCCAAAGGACGAGCTCTGCTCCTGGCACTGCTTTCTTGGTGATATGAGACTCATCCAGGTTGTTGCATGTATCAATAGTTCGTTCTTTTTTTGCTGAGTAGTATCCCGTAGTATGAATATACCACAGTTTGTTTAACCATTTACCCATTCAAGGTCATCTAGATAGTTTTCATTTGGATATTATGAACAAAGTTACTATAAACACTCGTGCACAGGTTTTTTGTGTTTCTCTGACATAAATGCCCAGAAGGACAATTACTAGGTCATATGGTAGTTGTGAGCCCTGGTGGGGCAGTGGGTGAGAGGCTACAGCTGCTAACTAAAAGGTCAGCAGTTTGAATCCACCAGCTGCTCCTTGGAAACCCTGTAGGGCAGTGCGACTCTGTCTTATAGGGTCCCTATGAGTTGGAATTGACTCGATGGCAACGAGTTTTTTTGTTCTTTTTTAATGGTAGTTCATGTTTAGTTAAGTGTTTTCCAAGGTAGCTGTACTGTTTTACATCATCATCAGCAATGTACGAGCGTTCCAGTTTCTCCAACTCTTTACCAGCATTTGATAGTATCATTATTTTTCTCATTTTAGCCATTCTGATAGGTTGATAGTGATACCTCATTGTGGTTTTACTTTGCATTTCCCTAATGGCTAACGATGCTCAACGTCTTTTCACGTACTTATTTGCCATCTATATATCCTTTTGGGTGAAATGTCTCTTCTTGTCTTTTCCCATTTTCTTATTGGATTTTTTTTTGCTGTTGAGTTTTGAGAGTTCTTTTATATTCTAAATACTAGTCCTTTATTGGATATATGGTCTATTGATATATTCTTTCAGTTTGCAGCTTGTCTTTTCATCTGCCAGCAGTATCTTTCACAGAGCAAAAGTTAATTTTGATGACATTCAGTTTATCAGTTTTTCCTTTTGCGGATTGTGCTTTTGGCATCAAGTCTAAGAACGCTTTGCCTAGCCCTTCTCCTGTTTTGTTCCCCTAAAAGTTTTATAGCTCTATGTTTTACATTTAAGCCTGTGATCCATTTTCAATTAATTTTTTTATGAAGTGTGAGACTTAGATTAAGATTCTTTTTTTTTTTTTTCTGTAGATGTCCAATTACTCCAGCATCGTTTTTTGAAAAGGCTATATTTCCTACATTGGATTGCTTTTGCACCTTTATAGAAAATCAGTTGGGCATATTTGTGTGGGTCTATATCTGAGTCCTTTATTCTTTTTTTATAGCTTTTTAAAAAAATATTTTATAATGATTTTTGACAAAATTTATGTGGCCAATTAGGTTCTCATTTGACAATTTCTATACATATTATTCAGTGATATTGGTTACACTCTTCAGAATGTGCCAGCACTCTTATTATTTCCATTCTGGCTGTTCTGTTTCCATTAATCTAGCTTCCTTGTCCCCCCCTTACCTTCTCGTCTTTAGTCTAGGGCAAATATTGACCATTACATCTCATTTAGATGATTGTTTAGAGGAGCACAGTACTCATGGGTGATATTATTTATTTTATGACCCACTCTCCCACTTTATTCTTTTTCAGAATTGTTTTAAGTATTCTAGTTCCTTTGCTTTTCCAGATAAATTATAGAATAATCTGATTTATATCTACAAAAAAATTTGCTGGGATTTTGATAGGAATTGAATTAAACTTGTTTAGCAATTTTGGGGGAATTGACCTGTTTACCATGCTGATGAAGATCAAAGACTATAACCTTCAGTATGGATTACACCTCAACTTAAAGAAAACAGAAATCCTCACAACTGGACCAATAAGCAACATCATAATAAACAGAGAAAATACTGAGGTTGTCAAGGATGTCATTTTACTTGGATCTGCAATCAATACCCATGGAAGCAGCAGTCAGGAAATCAAATGATGTATTGCATTGGGCAAGTCTGCTGCAAAAGACCTATTTAAAGTATTCAGAAGCAAAGATTTCAATCTGAGGACTAAGGTGCACCTGACCCAAGCCGTGGTATTTTCAATCACCTCATAAATACATGCAAAAGCTGGACAATGTATAAGGGAGACCGAAGAAGAATTGATGCCTTTGAACTATGGTGTTGGTGAAGAATATTGAATATACCATGGACTGCCGGAAGAACAAATAAATCTGTCTTGGAAGAAGTACAGTCAGAATGCTCCTTAGAAGCCAGGATAGTGAGACTTTGTCTCACTTACTTTGGACATGTTATCAGGAGGGGTCAATCCCTGGAGAAGGACATCATGCTTGGTAAAGTAGAGGATCAGCAAAAAAGAGGAAGACCCTCGATGAGATGGATTGACACAGTGGCTGCAATAATGGGCTCAAGTGTAACAATGATTGTGAGGATGGCACAGGATCAGGCAGCGTTCTTTCTATTGTATATAGGGTCACTGTGAGTTGGAACCAATTTGACAGGACTTAACAACAACAACAGACTGGGAAAAAATCTTTAGCTACAACATATCTAACTAGGGTGTAATCTCTGAAATTTTTGGAAAACTTCAACACCTCAACAACAAAAAGACAAACAACCTAATTAAAAAATGAGCAAAGGACATGAACAGACACTTCACCAAAGAAGACTTTTGGGAAGCTAACAAACACATTATGAGATGCTCTTGATCATTAGCCATTAAACCCGTTGCTGTTGAGTCGATTAGCAATTAGAAAGATGAAAATCAAAACTAAGATGAGATAGACAGGCCCATAAAGCAAATATAATAATACATGTAGCTCCACCATGTATATGAGACTAAATGGGCACACCAGCCCAGGGGCAAGGACAAGAAGGCAGGAGGGGACAGGAAAGCTGGATGAATGGAAATGGGGAACCCAAGGTCAAGAAGGGGAGAGTGTTGACATGTCACGGGGTTGGTATCCAATGTCACAAAACAATATATGTATTAATTGCTTAATGAGAAACTAATTTGCTCTGTAAACCTTCATCTAAAGCACAATAATTTAAAAAAACTACAATGAGATAGGGAAGACATCAAAAGGTAAACAAGAATAAAAGACAACGAAGGTAAATACTATAGCATACACAATCCTACGACAACAGTAATAACAAACAATAATTTATGAGTAGATACATATCTATGCTAAAGAGATGTCGGGGGGGGGGGTATGAGAGTACACCCGTGTGCATATATAGGTTTGGCTGTGGATATTTCTATATATTTGTATGTGCTGCATGTATATTCATATATATATATAATAGAGCACACAGGGCGCACAGTCATGGAAACAGCCTAGACATATACAAACACCTTGTGGGACTGAGTTACTGGGCTTGAAGGCTAAAGACTATAGTCTCGGAGGACATCTATGTCAATTGGTATAACATAGTCCATAAAGACAATGTTCTGCATCCTACTTTGGTGAATAACGTCTTGAGTCTTAAAAGCTTGTGAGCGGCCATCTAAGATACAACTTGGTCTCTTTCTGTCTGGAGCAAAGGAGCATGAAGAAAACCAAAGACTCAAGGAAACAATTAGTCCAAAGGACTAATGGGCCACAGGAACCACAGCCTCCACCAGCCTGAGACCAGAAGAACTAGATGGTGCCCAGCTACCACTACCGACCACTCTGACCAGGATCACAATAGAGGGTCCCAATTAGAGCGGGGGGGAAAAAAAGTAGAATGAAATTCAAATTCATAAAAAAGATCCGATTTACTGGGCAGAGAGAGACTGGAGAAACCCCTGAGACTATAGCAATTAGACACCCTTCTAACTTGAAAATGAAGCCATTTTTGGAGATAACCTTCCAGCCAAATAATAGACAGGCCTATTAATAAACAATAACACACGTGAGGAAAGTGCTCCTCAGAACAATCACCTACATGAGACCAAAAGGACAACACAGCCCCAAAACAAAGGTGAGAATGCAGGAAGGGGCAAGGAAATCGGACGAATGGAAATGGAGAACTCAGGGTGGTAATGGGGAGAGTGCTGACACATTGCAGGGATTGCAACCAATGTCATGGAACAATCTGTGTATAAACTATTGAATAGGAAACCAATTTGCTCTGTAAACCTTCACCAAAAGCACAATAATAAAAAATTAAAAAAAAAAAAAACAAGTCCTAGAACAAAGTAAAGGGCTAATTAACAGCTGCTGATTGATTTGGGCATGAGAGTTCCTGCGTTTGTAGCAACAAGAGAACTTAATTAAAATCGGTTGGTTTGACAGCATTGAGATGCTGCCTTGATTTCTGTAGCTTCTGTGTCGCTCCTTCGGTGTTACAAACACATCCTGAAGTTTGAGGTATGTTTGTGGCTAATGTACCTGCTGTGGCGTTTGGATGATAATTATGTAGATTTTCCTCTGAAACTTAATTTCACAAACTGTCTTAAATCATTAGGGAATAATAATTAAACCAAAAATGGTTTAAAATATTTCTCTATTAATAATTATGTTTAGCTTGAAACTGTTGCTGATAATTGGTTCTTGGGGTTGGTATTTAGAACTTCTTACCAAACCCATTGCCATCGAGTCGATTCCGACTCATAGCAACCCTAAAGGACAGAGTGGAACTGCCCCATAGGTTTTTCAAGGCTATAATCTTTACGGAAGCAGACTGCCACATCTTTCTCCCATGGAGCAACTGGTGGGTTCAAATCACTGGCCCTTTGGTTAGCAGCCAAGCACTTAACCACTGCACCACCAGGGTTCATTGTTGTTGTTGTTGTTAGGTACCATCCAGTGGGTTCCAATTCATAGCGACCCTATGTACAACAGAATGAAACACTGCCTGGTCCTGTGCCATCTTCACAGTCATTGCTATGTTTGAGCTTATTGTTGCAGCCACTGTGTCAGTCCATCTTATTGAGGGTCTTCCTCTCTTTCTCTGACCGTCTACTTTACCAAGCATGATGTCCTTCTCCAGGGACTGGTCCCTCCTGATAATATTTCCAAAGTACATGAGATGAAGCCTCACCATCCTCGCTTCTAAGGAGCATTCTGGCTGTGCTTCTTCCAAGACAGATCTGTTCGTTCTTCTGGCAGTCCATGGTGTATTCAATATTCTTCACCAACACCATAATTCAAAGGCATCAATTCTTCTTTGATCTTCCTTATTCATCGTCCAGCTTTTGCATGCATATGAGGTGATTGAAAATACCATGACTTGGTTCAGGTGCACCTTAGTCCTTAAAGTGACATCTTTGCTTTTTAACATTTTAAACGGGTCTTATGCAGCATATTTGCCCGATGCAATATGTCGTTTGATTTCTTGACTGATGCTTCCACGGGCATTGATGGTGGATCCAAGTAAAATGAAATCCTTGACAACTTCAATATATTCTCTGTTTATCATGATATTGCTTATTGGTCCAGTTGTGAGGATTCTTTGTTCTC
The DNA here is from genome assembly GCF_000243295.1 of Trichechus manatus latirostris. Classification (NCBI taxonomy): domain Eukaryota; kingdom Metazoa; phylum Chordata; class Mammalia; order Sirenia; family Trichechidae; genus Trichechus; species Trichechus manatus. Next base: position 2,574,559 of record NW_004444149.1, on the reverse strand, counting down.
TTTATGCTGAGGTGTAATCCATACTGAAGGCTGTAGTCTTTAATCTTCATCAGTAAGTGCTTCAAGTCTTCTTCGCTTTCAGCAAGAAAGGTTTTGTCACTGCATATCGCAGGGTGCTAATGAGTCTTCCTTCAATCCTTGATGCCGCGTTCTTCTTCCTGTAATCCAGCTTCTCGGATGATTTGCTCAGCATACAGATTGAATAAGTATGATGAAAGAGTACAACTCTGACACACACCTTTCCTGATTTTAAACCATGCAGTATCCCCTTGTTCTGTTTGAAGGACTGCCTCTTGGTCTATGTACAGGTTCCTCATGAGCACAATTAAGTGTTCTAGAACTCCCATTCTTTGCAATGTTATCCATAATTGTTATGATCCACACAGTTGAATGCCTTTGCGTAGCCAATAAAACCCAGATTAACATCTTTCTGGTATTCTGTGCTTTCAGCCAAGATCCGTCTGGCAGCAACAATGATACCTCTCGTTCCACGTCCTCTTGTGAATCTGGCTTGAATTTCTGGCAGTTCCCTGTCAATGAACTGCTGCAACGTTTTTTGAATGTTCTTCAGCAAAATTTTACTGGTATGTGATATTAATGATATTGTTCGATAATTTCTACATTGTGTTGGGTCACCTTTGTTGGGAATGGGCACAAACATGAATCTCTTCCAGTCAGTTGGCCAGGTAGCTGTCTTCCAAATTTCTTGGCATAGGTGAGTGAGCACTTCCAGCGGTGCATCCTTTTGTTGAAACATATCATTTGGTATTACATCAATTCCTGGAGCCTTGTTTTTTGCCAATGCCTTCAGTGCAGTTTGGACTTGAAGGAAGAAGGCCAAGCGCACTGAAGGCATTGGCGAGAAACAAGGCTCTAGGACTGACAGAATCCCAATTGAGAGCTCAGTAAAACTCTCTTAACCCATTGCCCTCGAGTCAATTCTGACTCATAGCCACCCTATAGGACAGAGTAGAACTGCCCCATAGGGTTTCCAAGGCTCTACATCTTTACGGAAGCCAACAGCCACATCTTTCTCCTGTAAAATGGCTTGTGGGTTCAAACCTCTGACCTTTTGGTTAGCAGCTGAATGCTTTAACCACTGCACCACTGGGCTCCTTAGAACTCTGTTAAGAGATTCTAAATTAAAAGGTACCTTACGTACTTGGCTGGAAGAAGACGATTTTTAGCACTGTCACTTTGCTTTGTTGTAGGTAAACAGGCGAAGCAAAATGTGGCTTAGCGTAGAGATTTTACTTGGGTCTCATTGATTGACAACAGTAGCTATGCAGGCTCCGTTCTAATTACTTTCTTGTGTTAACTCATTTGACTACAGCAGGTTGGTACTGTTACTCTCCCGTCATACAGATGGGGACATGTAACTCGCCCAAAGTTAAGCAGCTTGTTGGTTCTAGAACGAGGATTGGACCCCAGACAGTCTAACTCCAGAACTCACACTTTTAATTGCTCTGCCATATAGCTTCTGTTCATTGATACCTTCGGCATGCCATGTCTTGAACAGATAGTACCCCAGCTAAGCCCTCACAGCAAGGCAGGTGCGATGCATGTTATAGAAGAGGATACCAAGGATTCGAGAGTTAAGAGTTTGCCCCAAGTCATTTCTTCATTCATGTAGTCATTCATTCATTCAACATATATTTATTGACAGCTAGGTGTGTACCAGGCACTGTTCTAGGCCCTGGGGTTACCTCGGTGAGCAAGACAAATATGGTTCTTGTTCTCATGATGCTTATAGTCCAGTGGGAAGAGACATACAATAAACTAACAAATGAGTAAGTAAATTAGAAATGATCAGATAGGAGGTACCAGACAGAGAATGAAAATAAGGTGATACAAGTGAAGGTTCTTGAAATGGTTCTTAGGGAAGCCTCTTTGTGAGGAAGTGACGTCTCATTTGAGATCTGAATGACAGCTTAGATCCAGATATGCAAAGACCAGAGGAAGAACATTCCAGACAGAACGATGTCCTGCAAATGCCCCAACCTGTGAGCATGGTGGGTGGAGAGGAGGTCAGTGTGAAGGAGAGTCAGATCATGGTGGCCGTTGTGAGCCAAGATGAAGACTTTGGGGGATTTATTTATAAGACATTGAAGGGTTTCAATCAGGGAAGTAATGTGCACTGATTTGTGTTTCCAAAAGATTGTATTGTCTGCTGAATGGTGATTGGATTGTGGGAGCAAATATGGCAGCAGGGAGCCCTGTTTGGAGGATGTTGCTATAGCCCTTGTTTAAGAGATGGCAATGGCTGGTATTGGGGTGGTAGACATGGCGAGAGAGTAGAGTGGATGGATTGGGGTGTGTTTGGAGGTAGAGATGGCTTGGCTTGCTGATGAATTGGATGTAGGGAGTTAGAGAGAGAGAGATGAACTTGGCCTGAACCACTAGGTAGATAATGTTGCAATTTACTAAAATTGAAAAGGCTGGGGTGAAGCAGCTTGGGGAGAGTCTGTTTTAGACATGCTAAGTTAGTGTGCCTCTCAGCAGTCCTGTTAAGTAGGCATCTTGACATTTGAGTTGAATTCCAGAGAGAGGTTAGGGTTGAACATCCAGATTTGGGAGTCTTGGTGAATCGTTGATACCTAAAACCGTGGAACTGGAGGAGATGAGCTTGGAGAGAAGGTATATGGAGAAAGTAGAGGACCGAGCCCTGGGGTGTGCTCATGTTTAGTGGTTGAGCTGAGCAGGGCCGGCTGGTGGAAGAGAAAGAAAACCAGAAGTGTGTGATGTCAAGGAAGCCAAGGGAAGAAGTGTTTCTGGAAGGAGAGAGTGGTCCCCAGGGTAGAAAGCTGTGAGGTAAATCACAACAGAGACCTGACCATTGAATTTGGCAACGTGAGCATCATTGCTGACCCTGAGTAGAGCCATTTCAGGGAAGTGTGATTGGAATGAGTTGAAGAGAAGATATAAGGTGTGGAGGTAGACAGAACTCCAAACAACACTTTCAGTGAAGGGAACAGAGAAAGGGTAGCAGCCAGAGAGGATGTTGGTTGAGTCAGGGTTTTTTCACAAGTGAATAATAGAGCATGATTTTTTCCTGGTGGGGAAGTCCACCTGGAAGGGAGATAGCAGTGGAGGAGAAAGAGGGTGTGACTGCAAAGGTGATGTCCTTGAAAAGGTGAGATGGACCCAGAGCCTTGGGTGGAAGCAGGTGCACTTCATGTAACAGGAAGGATGGCAGAGAGGGCAGGTGTTGGGGGGATATTTGGCGGTTTAGGGTTGAGAAAATGAGGGACTTCCCTTCTGGTTGATTCTATTTCCCCTGTGGAGAACAGGCAAGTTCATCGAGTGGGGGTTGGTTTGGAGAGGAGGGGGTGGAAAACTGTCCATTTGTATAGTAGGAAGGTAAACTTACTAGAGGAATATGGGGTAGGGTGGGGATATTAGCTTCCTAGGGCTGCCATAACAAATCACTGCACACTGGGTGGCTTCAAACAACAGAAATTTATTCTTTTACAGTACTGGAGGACAGGAATCTGAAATTCAGGTGTTGGCAGAGCCATGCTCCCTCCAAAAGCTCTAGGGGAAGATCCTTCTAGGCCTCTTCTAGCTTCTGGTGGTTGCCAGCAATCCTTGGAGTTCCTCGACTTCTGGCAGCATAACTCCAATCTCTGTCTCAGTTGTCACATAGCTTCTCTCTGTCTCTTCTTATAAGGACACCAGTCATATTGGATTTAGGGCCCGCCCTAATCCAGTGTCTTAGGCTGGATTCTCTAGAGAAGCAAAACCAGTGAAACATGTATATATATATAAACAGAGAGAGAGAGATTTATCTCAAGGAAATGGCTCACGCAGTTGTAGAGGCTGGGAAGTCCCAAGTCTGTGGGTCAGACATTAGGCTGGAGGCTGGTCCTGACTCACATAGCTGCAGGGGCTGACAAACCCAAGATACGCAGGTCAGGCGACAGGCCGCTGACTCACAGGCTGTGGAGACTGATGAATCCAAGATGGGCGGGTAAGATGACAGGCTGCCGGCTCACAGGCTGTGGAGGCTGATGAATCCCAAGATCGGCAGGCAATATGGCAGCCGCTGGCTCAAGTCCCAAGAACTAGAGGTCAGATGATGATGAGCCAGATGCAGGATCCAGAGCAAGCAAAAGTCAGCGAGCTTTGCCAGAACATCCATATATGTGGGATGCAGGCCACGCCCTCAGGGAAACTCCCCTTACAACTGATTTGCCGATCACATCAGATTACACCATGGAGGTGATTACATTATATCACAAAATGAAGGATAACTGCATCATTACATAACTACCAAATTATGTCATTACATAACTGCCAAACCACTGAGTATCATGGCCCCGCCAAGTTGACAGACAACCTTAACCATCACATCCAGTATGACATCATCTCAACGAATTACATCTGCAAAGACCCTATTTCCAAAGAAGGTCCCATTCTGAGGTTCCAAGTGGACGTGAATTCTGGGGGGACACTATTCAACCCAGTACAGTGGGACTATAGTATTGAATGTCCATTTGAGAACAGTGGCCATAAATGTGTTCTCTGGCAACTGTCAATGGCGGGAATGCAGAGATAGAGGCAGGGTGGGCAGATACTTGGGTGTAACCAAGATTGAGGATTTTCCAGGGGAGAACACTGGAGAGAGGAAAAGCAGCGTGTGTTTGGGGTCTGCAGAATTACAGTGGTGGGCAAGACATCCAGGCCGTACTGTCTCCACTACAGCCCGTGTGCTTTCTCCCCAGCCCTAATCCCAGCATAACCATTTCCTCCTCTTCTTCCTTCAAGAAGGGCCAGCAGGGATCTGCTAGCCTAAGCAGGCCCAGATCCACCTCTTGTCTGGGGTGGGCTGTGTGTGCAGCGCATTCTGTGACTACACTGATGGAGGACTCCCTGATGGCTGCCTCCCTACCTCCCTTCCCCATTTCTGAATGGTTTTCTTTGGGTTGGCTCGGGCTTCCAGCGAGAAAGCGGGTGAGTGTCTGAGAAGTCATCTAGAGTCCGTGTCAGAGCAGGGGCTGCTGTTGCTCCGTGTCCTGCCTCAAAATCTACCTGGAGTGATTCAATGTAAAATCAATAAAGTAAATACAGCCGTGCCTGAGTGAAAACTTCTTTTTGTCTTCCTAGGCTGTGGAGAAGGTTTCTGGTGAAGGAAGTGCCCAAAGCCCTGGTGAGACCCTGAGCTGCCACCTGCTCCCAAGACCCATCTTTGCCGCTCCTTGTTTACCTCTCCCTGCCCCACCCAGTTTCCCACTTCTTCCACTGCCTCCCTTCCCGCTTTCCCCCATGTTGACTCCTTTTTGTAGAAGACACCCCTTTATATTGCTCCATGGCTCTGTCTTGATTGAAGAATATGATCCAACAAACCCTTGCCACCTAGCTGAGGATCCAGAGGCTGAGAAATGGGTGAATGTGGCTTCTTGGCTCATCTTATCCTCCTGAGGGCAGGGCCAAGGTCTCCAGGGAGAGGGGTGTGATCCTCTAGGGGTAGATCTGGTGCCTCCAGGACTTAATCTTCTGCTTTCCAGCTGGTACACAGGCTTCCACTGACCCATGTGAGACAGAGAGACCGAAAACAACCTTCTCTGCAGTTCCCATGGAAAGGAGGGGAGCAGAGGCTCAGAAAGACCACCAGGGCAAAGGGTGACTGGAAACCTCATTCAGTCCCTCAGGGGATGGGGACACGGATAGGACTGAGTTGGGAGATAACATTTGCAGGAACTCCTTCATCAGACCCAGGCTCTAAGGCTGTGATCCAGAATGACATAAAATCTCTTTCCACCAAGGAAAAGAACCCCATGATCATGTCAATTGACGCAGAAAAGGCATCGGACAAAATCCAGTACCCTTTCATGATGAAAATACTCAATAAACTAGAAAGAGAAGGGAAATTCCTCAGCATGTGAAAGGACATTTATGAAAACCCATGGCTAATGTCATACTGAATGAAAGACTGAAAGCTTTCTCTGAAGATCAAGATCAATACAAGGATGCCTGCTTTCATCACTGCTAGTCAGCATTGTACCGGAAGGTCTAGCCAGAGCAATTAGGCAAGAAAAGGAAATAAAAGGCATCCAATTGGAAAGACGAAGTAAAACTGTCTCTATTTGCAGATGACATGATCCTATATATAGAAAATCCTTAAAAATCCAGACGAAAGTTACTACAACTAATGAATTTAGTAAAGTGTCAAAGTACAAGATCAACGTACAAAAATCAGTTGTGCTTCTGTATATCAACAATGAATAATCTGAAAATGAAATTAAGAAAAAATTTCATTTACAAAAGCATCCAAAAGAATAAAATACCTAGGAATAAATTTAACCAGCGAAGTGAAAGACTTGTACACTGAAAACTATAAAACATTGCCGAAAGAAATTAAAGACCTAAATAAATGGAAAGACATACTGTGTTCATGGACTGGAAGACTCAATATTTTCAAGATGACAGTACTACCCAAAGTGATCTACAGATTCAACTCAATCCCTATCAAAGTTTCAACAACCTTTTGTGCATCAAGAGACATTATCAAGAAAGTGAAAAGACAATCTACAGAATAGGAGAAAATATCTGGAAACTGTGTATCGGATAAAGGTTTAATATCCTACAACTCAAAAACAAAAAGACAAACAACGCAGTTAAAAAAAATGGGCAAAGGACTTGAACAGACATTTCTCCAAAGCAGATATACAAATGGCCAATAAACATATAAAAAGATGCTCATAATTAGTCATTAGTTGTGAAGTATGAGTCCAGCTTCATTCCTGTGTACGTGAAGATCCAGTTTTCCCAGCGCCATTTGTTGAAGAGACTATTCTTTCTCTGTTGAATGGACTTGGCGCCCTTGTTGAAAATCAGTTGGTCATTGATGTATTAGTTTATTTCTCTGTTCTATTCCATTGGTCTGTATGTCTATCCTTATACCGCTACCACACTAATTTGATTACTATGGTTTTGTGATAGGGAAACGCAAATCAAAACCCCAATGAGCTACTACTTCACATCCACTAGGATGGCTATTGGAGCCCTAGTTGTGCAGTGGATAAGCGCTCGACTACTAACCGAAAGGTCGGCAGTTCAAACTCACCTTCCGCTCCACGGAAGAAAGATGTAGCAGTCTGCTCCCATAAAAATTACAGCATTGGAAACCCAATGGGGCACTTCTACTCTGTCCTATGGGGTCAGTATGAGTTAGAATTGACTCAATGGCAACAAGTTAGGACGGCCACTATCAGAAAACTGGAAAATAAGTGTTGGTGAGTATGTGGAAAAATTGGAATCCTTATGCATTGCTGATGGGGTTGTAAAATGGTTCAGCCTCTGTGGAAAACAGATTTGCAGTTTCTCAAAAAGTTAAACATGGAATTATCATATGACCATTGCCACTCCTATGTATATACACAAGATGCTTGAAAACAGAGACTCAAAGAGTACACCAATGTTCATAGCAGCAATATTCACCATAGGCAAAAGGCGGAAAGAATCCCAGTGGCCATCAACAGATGAATGGATAAACTGCACATGGTATAGGCATGCAATGGAATATTATTCAGCTCTAAAGAGAATTGAAGTTCTGCTACATGCTACAATATGGATGAACCGCGAAAACATTATGCTAAGTGAAATAAGTCAGACACAAAGGACAAATAGTGTATGGTCCCACTTACAGGAAATATCTAGAATAGGCAAATGCATAGGGACAGAGGTAGGTTAGTGGTTACCAGGGGCTGGGGGGAGTTATTGCCAAAAAAAAATGGAGATAAAGGTAAAAAAGAAAAAGTAATATAAATCAAGAAGCAGTATAAGCGTGTCTAGGGATTTGAAGTAAATGCTAAAAGAATTAGCTAAAAGGATAGAAAGTAGTTGGCTCTGGGGGAATAAGGTTAGGAGACTTGTTTTTTTGGAATGGCTGATTCTACTCATGAAACTAGGATCATATGTAGCTTTGATAATAATTTAAAAATAAATAAAATCATTAGGAGAATTTTAAAACTGAAAAATACCTTTTCTTGTTTAAAATGTGGCATCCTAGCGCATGCTCAGCTCTTGAGGATGCCCTGTATCCCGTTTGCCAGCATCGGGCCATCTCCTTCATAATACTCATCCCAGTTGGATTGAACATAATTGATGGCGCGCTTTCTGTTGAATGCCGAAAAAACAATCGGTTTCCACTTCCGTACAGTGAAGGCCTGTGCCCATTCTCTACCTGGATGCCGTGAGATAATCATGCCCACCACACCCGCTTCTCTGTAACGCTGAACACCACACTCCGTGTCTGAGATGCCAGAATCCCCTTTTTGACTTGAGATGTGATCGGATGAGTGGCTTCTCTTGTGTTTTTTGAAAGCGGCAGGTTCGCCTTGCTAACCACGAGTTACTGAGTCAGGTAAGAAAATCAGCGGAGGCTGGCAGGAGGAAGTTTGGGATGTGCTTAAACACTGGGCGGGAGGAGTTATTTTGGGATTTAAAACATATGCTGAATTGTGGACAGACTGCATCTGCATCCTTCAGAGGCTCATGAACCACTTTAATCAAAAAAAAACCCCGAAACTTGTTGCCATTAAGTCGATTCCAACTCACAGCAACCCTATAGGACAGAGTGGAACTGCCCCATGGAGTTTCCAAGGAGCCTCGGGTGGATTCAGACTGCTGACCTTTTGGTTAGCAGCCATAGCACTTAACCACTACACTACCAGGGTTCCCATGAATCACTTTAGCAGGCTCAAAAATCAACCCAGCCAGGGCTTTTGACCATGTCTCTCGAAGGAGTTTCCTGATGTGGTTTTGCTTCTCTCTGCTGCACCCCTCCCCAAACTCTCCAACGCCTGTTCCCCGGCGCGGTGCTTTGTTTCCTCTGTGGTGCGTTATGATTACTGGGTGCTTGTCCAGCCCCGCCCCCAGCCCCAGTGGAAATACTCATGACCTCCGGCTCATGGTGACTCTTGCGCCCATGGCCAGCCCAGCATCCCACAGGACAGGTGTTGGGTGAGTTCACTCACTCACTCACTCACGCGGGTCCCTCGCCCCTTGCTTTCCTTGTAGAGGGTCCTGCCCAGTGCTGCTGCTGAGGGATTGCTTCCCAGACCTGAGCTGGCTGGCCACCGTCCCCCACCTCCGTGGGGAGGTGGGGCTCTGGTGACCAGTGTCATCCCTCAGACCCCATTCTTCTGGGCCATGCATGTTACTGAAGTACAGCTCACGGTGCCCTCGGGCCTCTGTGCATTCTCTGGGGGCCCTCCTGGGTGGGGGGCGTGGTGATGGGGGTCATTCGGCGGTGGAAATCCACAATGACCGCCGTCTGGGCCCTGGTTTCAGCCTCATTCTCCCTCCCACCTCGCGCCTTTGGGACAGGTTAGTGGGACTGAGATAGCAGATGGCATCGGTAAGGACAGGTGCATAGTGTGATGCAGGCAGCAAGGCCACTGTGTTGGGACAACCTCCAGAACCTGCAGCAGGACATGGAGGTGCCATTCAGCACCCTGGCTGAGACCGAGGAGCAGCAGCCTTACCTGAATGGCTCAGCCATGCAGCGCGGGACTGGCTGTGTGGCAGAGTACCTCCTGGGCTTTATGGATGGGCCTGGAACAGATGTGAGCCCGGGCATGGATGGAGGGAGGGCCTGGGGGAGGCCCGCAGGCAGAGCTGCCCTCTGCTTCCAGCTTCTCCTCCTCTGGGCTCTGGTTCCTTTCCTGCTGCTCCTCTCAACATTGTCTGTGCTTATTATCACCTCGCCACCCGGGCAAGGGGAAAGCAAGACACTCGCTGCTGCTCCTTCAGCCTCACCCTTCCAGCCCTCTTTGTTGGGGACCGCTGTGCATGGAGCAGCGTCCTCTCTCCTTCTCCCCTGCCGCTGGCCAGGTGCTGGGTGATCGACCAGGTGGACGCCTGGGCTGTGGTGATGTTCGTCCACTTTGGCTAGTCCGCCACCATCCCCCTGCAGTCCCTGCGCAGCCTGGACAGCGACAGCTTCTGGGCCATCCCACCTCTGACTCAGCCCTTCATGCTGGAGAAAGGTAAGGTGGCCTCCGCCTTCCTGGCTAGGATTTCAGAGGCAGAGATGCGGCCCCTCTGTCTGTTCTTCTGCTCTAACCCAGGTTTTCAGCATCCGCCCTAGCAAAGCTGCCTCTTGAGAAGTAGTTTTTACACCTGGGCGCTGTGAGCCGGGATCCCAGGGGGACCACAAGTGCTGCCCAAAGGCTGAGTTTCTGGATGGGAGGACAGAAGGCGGGCCTCCTATCCTGCTTCCGCAAGAGCCGCTCAGTACCTATCAGTTTTATATATATCAAGTTTTATGTAAGATTTCATTAAAAAGGATTCTGCTGTAGAAGAAAACTAGAATTTGAAAATCAGCGATAGACGTTAGAGCTCTGGACTTCAGGTCTTCTGATTTGCTGTCACTGTAGATCCAGATGCCTGTCAGGTACTCCGTTTCCAAATCCTCGGAATGGAGAGACTCCTCTTTCCCCTGCCACTTCTCAAGACGGAGGTTACGTGAAATGGAAAAGGTTGAAAGCAAGCTTTGCGAGGGAGGTCAGGAGGGGAAGTGGAAGTAAAGCTGGTGAGACACACACACACCTACCTACCTACCTTCCTACCTCCCTCCCTACTGACCTTCCTACCTACCTACCTTTATACCTACCTCCCTCCCTGCTACTTGCCTTCCTACCTCCTACCTGCCTACCTACCTTCCTACCTTCCAACCTACTACCTACCTTCTACCTACCTACCTACCTACCTTCCTACCTACCTACCTTCCTACCTTCCAACCTACTACCTACCTTCCTACCTACCTACCTACCTTCCTACCTTCCAACCTACTACCTACCTACCTTCCTACCTACCTTCCTACCTTCCAACCTACTACCTACCTTCCTACCTACCTACCTACCTTCCTACCTACCTTGCTACCTACCTACCTTCTTACCTACTACCGACTTTCCTACCTACCTACCTCCCTACTACCTACCTTCCTACCTACCTATACCTTCCTACCTACCTACCTACCTTCCTACCTACCTATTTTCCTACCGACCTACCTTCCTACCTACCTACCTTCCTACCTACCTACCTTCCTACCTACCTACCT
>NW_004444149.1:2549913-2562295 GCF_000243295.1 Trichechus manatus latirostris | reverse complement strand
CTTCCTACCTACCTACCTTCCTACCTACCTACCTTCCTACCTACCTACCGACCTTCTTACCTACCTACCTTCCTCTACCTTCCTACCTACCTACCTACCTTCCTACCTACCTTCCTTCCTACCTACCTACCTTCCTACCTACCTACCTTCCTACCTACCTTCCTACCTACCTACCTTCCTACCTTCCTACCTACCTGCCTACCTACCTACTTACTTACTTTCCTACCTTCCTACCTACCTACCTACCTATCTACATACCTACCTTCCTACCTACCTACCTTCCTCTACCTTCCTACCTACCTACCTACCTACCTTCCTACCTACTTTCCTACCTACCTATCTTCCTACCTACCTACTGACCTTCCTACCTACCTTCCTACCTACCTACTTACCTTCCTACCTACCTAGCTACTACCTACGTACTACCTATCTTCCTACCTACCTTCCTACTTACCTACCTACCTATCTTCCTACCTGTTGACCCTCCTACTGACCTTCCTACCTACCTTCCTACCTACCTACCTACCTTCCTACCTACTTACTTTCCTACCTACCTACCTTCCTGTCTTCCTACCTACTACGTACCTTCCTACCTACCTACCTACCTTCCTACCTTCCTACCTACCTACCTTCCCACCTACCTTTCTACCTACTTAGCTTCCTACCTACCTACCTTCCCACCTACCTACCTTCCTACTTACCTGCCTACCTTCCTACTCATGAAGTGATGTGGAAAGGTATCTCCAAAAAGTACTGGGCCCTGGCCCCCGGGATGCTGATGGGCTCTCTGGTCCTTTTGTGCCCAGTGGTCAGGGAGCACCACCCAGAGGTCAGCTCGGGTCACTGCATGTGAGGAGGGCCCCTGATCACAAGGAGTCACAGGGAGTAACTGGGTAGCTAGGGATCCTGATCTTTGGGCAGCCACTGAGAAGAGCAGCCCCCTAGCCAGCTGGAAAAGGTCAGTGTGTCCCCGCCAGATGTGGCCCCATTGCAAGTGTGCACGCGTCTCGCCTGGACTTTGAGACAGCCCCGAGAGAGACATCAGACAGACAGAAAAGTTCCTCCCTTTACAGAGGAGGAACGTAACTCTGTAAGTGAAAGGAGCTTCCTGGTGTTTCAGAGCAAGAAATGGCACCAGCAGGGATTGACTCCAGGGCTGACTCTTCATAGGAGCCCTCTCGGGCACACAGACAGTCCCAGAGTCGGGGGGTGTGGCCGGCCACAGGGAGAACTTCCGGGCAGCTCCCTGGTTCCAGCCTGTGAGACTGCTCACCCATCACGGTGAAGCCCTCTGCATCTCTCAGAGCAGGCTCCTTCAATTTCCCATCCCCAGTAGAGTTTCCTGTTAGAGAATGTAAGGTCTCCCATCCCTGTAATCATTTTAACAACAATAATAAGGCCACCTCCTCTCGTAGGCTTCTACTTTGCCCTCCCCTCACCTCTTCCACACTTACTAGGTCATGTTACCCTCGCACCGAGAAGTCACCGCTAAGGCAGCCAGAGCAGCCCTGGGCAGCCCAGGCCTCTCCCCTCCCTGGCCCCCCCTTGCCCAATCAAGTGCCACGGAGATTTTGTTGTTCGCTCTTGTTTTGTAGACATTTTGAGCTCGTATCAGGTTATCCGTCGCATCCTGACAGGGAAAATCACTGGTGCTTTGAACTTGGAGGTAACCACCTCCGTGTCTCAATCGGCTGGCCCCTCTCCCTTGCCATGCTGGAGTCTCAGCTGGAGGTCACGGCCCAGGCCTGGGGACCAGGGCTTTACCTGCCCTTCCCCGAGACAGCAGAGGATGAGGTAATCTGGGCTGCGGGTGGGCTGGCAGTGGGCACGCCGGCTGCGGGCTTGCCTCCCTTCCCACCAGGATCCTCTCTTCTAGTTGCATACCCTGAATTTGAGGAGTGTAAATGACAGGGCTGCAGTCAGCTCGTCCTCTCTCCTGTCCGCCTCAGAGCCATAGCAAGCCTCCCTCAGCCTCTTCTACCCCTTTAGCCCTTGAGGCCCCGGGGGTGGAAAAGGCCGCACTGGTGCCCAGATGGATTTGATTCCCATTTGTCTTCACCCCTAGCTCACCACTCAAGAAGAGGGTGAAGTCTTAATTGATCACGTCTTCATTTCCCCAATTCAGCAGGGACATTTGAACCAAGCACAGGGAGCTCCCATTAGGCTGGAAGCCTAAGGCAGCCCTGTGTTCCTCCCTGCGTCCCTCCCTGGCACCCCAGGGCATGATCTAAGCTACCCTCATGGATTCTGGAAGACAGAGGGGCCCACTGCCTCGTTTTCCAGGTGTTCCATGTAGAATCAGGTAGAGAGCATTTAACCAGGGAGCCATCCCTTGGCAGATAAACGTTGGTATATTTCATGAGTTTGGGGCGATTGGTGCTTCTTTTTGGCCCCTGGTCCGCACTCCTGCCCTCTAAAACCGCTGCAGGGAGATTGAGAAACTGTTGTGTGCCTCGTCTGCTCATTCAGCTCCCCTCTGTGGGCTCCGGGCCAGGCCCACCCCGCCTGGGCTAGAGACGCACCCCTGAGGTGCAGGGTAACAAGTCTGTTTCATCTCTCCTTGCCCTCTTCCTGGAGAGAAGAAAATCGGTTCATGGCAACAATACGGCCTTGATTCTTTTTTATGCTTTGCAACTTTATTGTAACTTTAAACTTAAGGTCATGAAAGGGAATATTTGACAAGAAAAATGGAGGTTTCTCTCGGTGGTGTTACACAGCTCACAGGAGCTAGCATTCTCCTTCATGGCAAGTGAATGAGAACCCAATTATTTCTTTAAATAATTTTATTAGAGCCAAACTATTTAAATAATTTTGTTTCATCCTTTGGTAGATGAGAAAAATACATTACAAAATACATTATACAGAGGACAGCTCACAGTACATGTGATTAAAAACACAATCTATGTTCCAGCCAGGGCTGGTGATAAGTTCAGAAGGAAGCCAGAGGCCTTGGAAACCAGATCTTGGCTCCATGGAATGAATTCTCCCCTGGTCTCCCCTCTTTATCCCAACCTCAGCACACATTAGCACCCCTAATCCGGTGGGGTGGGTAGAGCAGCATTGAGGGGGACCGGCGAACCCTCCATCCACTGGAAGAAGCAAGATGTTCCCATCCCTCAAAAAAAAAGAGGGGTGGGGTGGGGAATGGCCAGTGTTAAAATGGCTGTGCTCCAAGCATGGCAGAGCTCCTGCATCCTGCTGGCTCTCAGGCAGCCGGCCCCAGTCTGGGGTTTCCATGTCCAGGTCTTCATTTAGCCGTCCCTGGCCTCTGTCATTCCATTCATCATCCAGTCTCGACGCACAGGCTCTCCGGAGAGGCCACCTCAGCTCCAGGGCAAGCTTACGGCCGAGGAGGTGCAGGCGGCACCTGCTCTCCGCTGAAGCCAGGCCCCCACGTTTACAGCAGCACCTACATACAACACAGCGCTGACGGTTCTGAGCCGACGCCCCACCTCACTTCCCCCTCACATCCCCAGAGCCCGGGGTGAGGACACAGGTGTACAGAACAGCCCCTCCCCGCACCGAAGCTAACACCTTCCGGGAGGACCCACGTTGTAGGAGGGGCTTGAGAATCCAGTTCTCCAAACCAAACACCTTCCTTCACACCTGTGCCAATATCCTCTTTTACAAGATGAAATGAAGCGAAGGAGGGAGGTGAGCAGAAGTCACCGGTCACCAGCCGTCATGCTCAGTGCTAGCTAGAGGCCGCCGCCTGGGCCGGAGGAGAAGCGACGGAGACCCCGCCACCCAGCGGCCATCAGAGGAGTCCCCATACACAGGTAGGAGGCCGCCCCCACTCCCATGCGGTTCATCTGAAAGCAATTCTGTGAAGCAGCCTCTTAAGCCTCCTTATTCTTTTTCCTAGAGATTTGAAAACATCTCAGCAACTAGAAAAAGCGTCCCAGGAATTCAGATCACGTCTCGGCCCACAGCTCAGTAGTTCAGCAGGCCAGGTGCTGCCTTCCAAGGGGAACAGGTGCGGCTTGCTCCAGAGGCCTACAGGAGAAATCTAGACCAGGGGGTGACCGAAGCGTGTGCTGCAGCTCCCCCGTTCTCTTGCTTTAGCAGCAAAGTGCAGCCTCTGTCATCTGCAAACCCACAGTGGGCTTGGCACCCTCCCCCACCTCCCAAGGAGTTCAGGGGATGGGTGTGGGGTGGGATATGGGAATAAAAATAAAGATGAGTCAAGACCAGCATCTTCAAATTAACAAACTGTAATTGTTTTCCCAAAGATACATTTTTTCATACACATCCATCATACACTGTAACCAAAAAAAGCAGTGTACATGAAATAAGAGAAAATAAATTAAAAATCCATAGCATAGGTGAGGAGGCTCTGGTCTGGAGCACAGCTGAGTTCCAGCAAGAGAAGGAGGCTCGAAGTTTCTCGTATAAGAATGCCTGCTAGCAAGGGTTCCAGCAAGGTGGTTGGCTGGTCTGTCAGTCAGTCTGGAGTACTTGAGACAGTTGTGTGTGGGTTTTTTCCTTAGCGTTTAGAATAGCCGTCACTGTCCTGCAACAGGCAGAGCTATCACGTCCAGGAAAACCGAGGGAGGGAACCACAGAGGCAGCGTGAGATCCAAATACAGCATTCAAAAGGTAATTGGTCCAGTGGCGCCTGGGAAGGAGGATGGGGTGACGCTCCGGGGTTAGCCATCTTCCTTTGGGGGTGTGTACCAGCCTGCAGACACACAGAACACAGCCCCGTCAGGGAGGCGGGGACTGAAGTCCACCCCCGACCGCTCATCACCGAAGATGCCTCCAGTGTCTGGGATGAAAAGACCCTGGGAGGGCCGTACGATGCGGGGGAGAGCTGGTGCCCGGGAAGCCGAGAAACCACCTACCTGGAGCGCATCAAGGAAGGGAGAAGGGTGTGCCCCACCTGGGCTGACGAAGACTTGGATGAGTCTTTTCAGAGGGTGGCAGGGAGGAGGGGTAGCACCAAGTCTACAGGGACATGGTCACGGGGGCTTTTCTGGGAGGAGAGGCTGTGGACGCTAGCCGCCTCCAGCCCTTTGGAGACCAGGGTGGGCGCTGTGATTTGACGCAGGTGGTAAAGCCCAGAAACCAAAGGAAGGGCTCCTGCTATCTGGCGGGAAGTGGAAGACCCCTGGGCTGGCAAGTGTCCGAATCCCTGAGCGCAGGCTCCAGCCTCACCGTTTTTTTCGTGGATCTGCACCAAGGACTTGTAGGACTGCTGTGCTCTGGTCAGACTGTACTGAGACTGGGGAGAGGGAACCAGCAGTCAGGCCATGGCAGTTGCACTCACACTCCAGACGCTGCCACCCGGAGACCCGGGAGTCCTGGCTGCCAACGCTGTGCTCTGTGGGCAGACTAGTGCCCCCACCTGGGGGGTCCCTTTGGGGCACAGTCCCGCAGGCTTCACCCTTCCAGACCCAGGCCCTTCCCGAGCCTCAGGCTGCCCCTCTGATCCAGTGCCACCCGCCCAGGGGGCCTCATCCTCTCAGGCCCTCAGAGGTCAGCCTGGGCCTGAAACAGCCTGTAATCAGCCAGCCCCGGCAGGCGGGTGCGAGCGCCTTACTTTGTTGGCTCCAAACTGCACCCGCGCCTTCCCCTTCACCAGCGTGGCGCTGATCTGCATGATCACGGACTCTATCGAGTAGGCACTGCTCCAGCCCTGGTAACGGCGACACAGCAAACCCGTCAGGACTGTTCTCCAGGCCAGTGCTTCTCTACAAGAACCCCTGCCCTTTACCCCCAGCACAGCCATCACGTGCGCCCAGGTCAGTGGGGGCAGGCCCTGCCCGGCAGAACCAAAGGGCCGCGTTAACGCCCCTCACCCAGCCCACGGGGGTGTGGATGTGGTAAAGCTCGAGCCGGGCCCTGCCCAGCCCAGAGCCAGAAACAGGCTCACCTGTTTGGTGAGAAGTTCCATGCAGATGGCACCTCCACCCAGGACATACCTGCAGAGAAAGGTTAGTCAGCTGTACCTGCAAAAGTTCCAAGTTCCTTCGTCACCCTCGGCAGCAGGAGCTACCCTCCCCCCTTGCCCGAGCACTCACCCTCCGGAGAGGACTGGAGACACAACCCTGACAAATGGCGGGTCAAAGGGAAAGTTATCCTGAGAGAGACAGAGACAATCATCAGGAGGGAAGGCCAGCGCCGCCCCAGGACATGAAGGCAGAGGGAAGACCAGGCCAGGGCGGGAGGGACTGCAAAGGAAGTATCTTACTTTAAAGGAAAAGTTAAGTAGGATGAAGTCAGCGCCTTCTTTCTCTTTGAGGATCTGGAGATCGTTGTGCAAAGCGCTGTCCTGGTCAACTCTATGAAGCAAGCAGTCTGGGCTCAGGCTCCTGTTCCCAGCCCGGGGGACTCACGACAGCCCCTCGTGCTGCAGGCTGGCAGTAGGCAGACAAACCACTGCCCACACCCACTCCCGGGACACCCTGCAGCCCACAGGCTGGAGGGGACTGCCCTTGAGGCTCCCACTGCTCAGCTTCCTTTCCAGTCCCAGAGTCCCCACTCACTTGAGGAGTTTGACATTCCAATCGTACAGACTGTCATTCACCAGGTCCACTGCATAGTTTCCTGGCGGGAGGGAAGAAGACAGGGTCGCTGGGATGGTCCAGGCGGTAAACAACCCGAATGCAGATCCCCTTCCCAGGCTGAGGGGCCCAGACCAGCAGCACCAGGTTCACCCCAGATGGGCAAGCCACCGACGTCAGAAGCTCCGTTCTTAGCCTGAAAACTTCCCAAGCACCCACGGATCCCAGAAGCTCCTAGGGTCCCTGTCCACCGTCATATCCTCCTTCCGAGAAGCCCCTGTGCCAGCCCCCGAGATGAACTCACCGCCTTTGAAACTCTGTGATCGGTATATATCCCTGAGCTCCTTCATCAGCCGGTCAGTGGCCTGCACCGAGCCAGACACTGCACCCTGCAAGGGAGGGACGGCAGGAACATCCCATGGCCACGTGGGCTGGGACACACGGACTTCGGGAAGGATGAGGCACGCCCGTAATCCGTGTCTGCTCCCCATACTGACATGCAATGGCCTACCACCTCCCAGCTGGCGCCCACCAACCGCTCTGGCCGGCCTCTCTCTGGAAGGCGCGTACGTTTAAGTAATCTTGTCTCTGGTTCTTCTTAATCTTCTCTAGTATGGCCAAGTTTTCCTTCCCGATGCCGTCATCTTCAGACTTCCTGCCCTCGGCTGGCTCTTCCTCTTTCATTTCATAGTGGTCTAGGTCTTCTGTGTCCTGGAGGAGGTGTGGGGTGGGAGTGGGAGAGAGGAGCAAAGAAACCGCAGGTTGGGGACAGGGCCGTCACCTTCCCAGGCCCACGTGGCTGGGAGCCGCCAGGTAAGAGGGCAGCAGTCCCTCTAGCAGCCGTGAACACAACACCCTTTGGCGCTTCCAGGATAACTCGCAGCCCTGCTCTACAATCTGCAAGAACGGGGCAAATTTCTTCTCTTATTCCATTCTCAAGAACTACAGTAAGGACCTAGGGAAAGGAGACAGGGACTTAGTCCTCTTGTTCCCCAGGATGACCTGCTCCAACCATCCTAGAACTCCTCCTTGGCAGCAGAAACCCTCCCCTAACTCCCAGCAGCATGACTCTGGCCTGACGCTGACTCGGAGCTCATGTTTCACTAGGTAACTACTGGACTGAGTCCGCAGGGCCTCAGGGCTGAAGGAGAAACCTCATCACAAATCTCCTCCCCGCCTCCAAGTCCAGGGCCTGGATCAGGCAGGCAGACACACCACTGCCAAGATGGAAGTGAGAAAGGAGCTCCAGGAAGGGAGGGGGCGGAGGTCAAGATTGAGCCCTGACGCACCTGGCTCCGCGTGGGCCACCAGCTCACGGTGTGTGCGGCGCAGAGAGGGGAGGAGAAACCCATGTCCCGGGATATTGGGGGGAGGGCACAGAGGGCTGGCCACCGCCTTGGAGGAATGAGTTTCATGTATCACCAGCCCTGTGTGGCCCTGAGACCCTCACAAAGTTACAGAAGCTGCAGCTCCTGAGACAGAATCCAATGCTAAGAAACAAAGTGGTCTCCTCACTCTGGCAAGAGGAATAACGCTCATCTCCTGTTACATCAGTCCGAACGTTACCGAATGTTTACGACACGTCAGGGACCATGGCAGGTGCTATACACACTAGGCTCATTAACTCTTACAACCACCCCATCATTATCCCACCGTTATCCCCATTTTACAGATGAAAAAGCCGAGGTGCACTGAGGTTAATTATCATGCCCAAAATCATACTATACTCTTAGCAGAACTAAGACTTGAATCAGGTTCTGTCTGGCTCTGAAACTCAAACTCTTAACCATTAAATTATAGTCTCCGAAATTATTAATGTCTATAAAGAATGTATCAGATACATTATTTAGCACTTATCCTGTACTACACAAAGCATTTTACGGGCAACGCCTCACCTAATCTTCAGGACAACCTGGAGGCAAGAGATACTATGATCCCATTTTAGAGATAAGACAATTACATCTCAGTGAGATCAGGCACAACCCCCAATTAACAAAACCAGGAGATCCAGGACACAGACTCAAGTCTTTGTGACCCATCAGCTACTTGGTTTGAACAGATGTGCACTTGCTGATACTTTGTGCTGTCTTCAGTGGCTGGATGTAGATGTCTGTGTCCTCGTCTACACTGGCTGTTCCTCCAGGTCAGTAAGCACATCTTTATGCCTTTGGGACTTTTCTCTCCCCAGTTATAGTCTGGAGCTCTGTATACAGTGGGTGATCCGCGCTGCTTACGGAAAGAACTTCCCGCCAACGCTAGCGCTTCTGCCCCATCAGGGGGCAAGCCTACCTCAGGCATCTCCTCATCTTCATCTTCTGAAGACACGTCTTCCTGTGTGCACTGCAGTGGGAGGGGAAGATGGAGTTCAGAGCACCGGTGGTTTCCGCGAATGCAGCCCCTGCCCTCCTCCCGAGCTCCAGGTCTGGACACTGGGCCTGCCCATAATGCTGCCAGCCTCTCCACCAGCCAGAGTGGCAGCAACAGCCCAGCGAGTGACCGTTGCCAGCCCACTGTTCTCCTACCATATGCCAAAGAATCCAAGGGAAGGAAAATGGCAGCTTCTGTCATTTCCCTCACAAATCCCACTTTAATTTTCCCCAAACCCCTCCTCTACTTGAGTTTCTCTAGGCTGAAATTCATTTTTGGTTCTAAACGAGGGGCCTGGGTCCCCAACGGCCGCCAGCCGCTACTGCTAAGATCATGGTACCAACTCCCACCCCACCGCCGGCAGGAGATGCCGCCCCCGAGAGTGAGTTCTGCTAGGGGAGATGAAGCTGCTAGCGCCCCACTTAGCCAGATTCCCCTCCGGAGGAGACACAGGCTGAGTGTCAGGATGTGTCTGTGTCTGGAGTGGGGCGGGGGCCAGGGGTGGACAGGAACTACTGCAGAGTCTTCGCCATTAACGAGTGTTTATACTGAGGCCCAGATGTGCAGGCGCTCACCTGCTCTGCTGGCAAGGGCTGATCCAGCATCTCCACATCTGGATGCTGAGGGAGGTTATAGAGTTTACACAGGTCGGAGATGATCCTCTTCAGATGCTGCAACAGCTGGGGCAGGGGACACAGTGACATCAAACCCTCCTTCCCCTCTTCAATCTGAACAGGTACACGGATGAGCTAAGAGCTCAAGCCCCAAACCTTACGGACCATGTGGCTGTGGGAATGAGTCTACCGGAGAACCAATCCTGGGGCTGGTGCAGGATCTCCCTTTGCTGCCAGCAAGCAACTCCCGAGGAGACTGCCCCCCCAATGTCCAGCCCACTACACCATCTACCTTCCAGACGTATCTCCCTTTCACAGGATGTCTTCATGACATGGGTCTCATAGGGATCAACGTCTCCCCCACCCCCCGCAAATGCCCCGGCCCCTCACCAGAGTATTCCCTTTCTTTATGTCCACCAGCCTCTCCAAGACGGCGGCCAAATTAGGGTCATCAGACTCCACCGACCAGATAGGGGGCACAGCAGGGTACGACTCCTGAGGGAGAGGAGCAGGGAGAGCAGTCAAAACGGGAGACTCTGGGAAAAGCCAGATTTTGCCTGCCCACCTGCCCTTCCCACGAACACACACACATAAAGGTCCAGCTCAGCAGGTCAGTATCGAACCGGGCAACTCCCCAACAAATCCTAGGCTAAGAGAAACGTCCCTGGGAGGGCCCTTTCCTGCCTTCCTTAAGAGTAAACCAGGAAGAGCGGCACAGCCAAACTCTGCTAATAGAGAAGGAAGCCTCCTGATCTGCTGTGCAGCCTACACAAGTTCCAGACTTAAGGTTCTCTCCACATCGAAACGTCTTCCAACCCTTCTGCTTCTCACACCCCATAACCAGCTCAGGAAGAGATCATCTCATCCCAATCACACTGATGCCAAAAAAGCGCAAAGACTGCAGCTCACTTTAACTAGTTGGGGAAGAAGGGATGCGAACTAGATCGTATCTCCAGAAGCTGAGAGTGAAGGGGTATCAGGAGGAATCTCCCCACTCCATCCCCAGCAGAGCCCCTCAAAGACCAAATCCCCCACCTCCTCCTTGGAAACCTGCCACCCTCTCAGTCCAAGCGTGGGCTGTCAGGCTCCACATGGCAGGCTGGGAGAAAGAGGCCTACGCTGTTGACATTCCCAGCATTCCTGAGCCACGGTGCCAAATACAGCCTGACCAGATTCCCCCACTACCCAAACCAAAGGGGCCAGTTCAGGCCAAGTCTCACTTAGAGGGGCCAGAGGAAGGAAGTCTGACTGAGGACCCTCTCTATAAACGGACTTCCTGCCAGGGAGAGACAAATGGCCTCCGTCCACTGAAAGGGGAGCTAGATGGGGATAATCCCGCCCTTATGGGATTGGAAACTTAATTCAGGAACCAAATGAACTCTTGGGGTTTCCACGCATGCTAAGGAAACTACCCACTTCTACCGGGGATCGTAGCGCTGCTGTGCCTCTAAGCCTCAGTGCTGTGGGAAAAATAAAAAATGCTCAGTCTTCACCCGACTAAGCCCCCCCTAGCCTCTCAATTTAATTCTCTGGTTAAAAAAAGGGGTGGGACAGGGAACAGGACAAGAGTCCTCCTGGGGCACTATCCAACCCAAGCTGAGGCTTGTCGCATGACCTGGCATGTCCAAGTCTGACTGAGGAAAGGGACAGAAAACAAGAACCATGTATCCTGGATTCAGGCCCCCAAATACCAGAGAACTCACAAATCCATCTCTCCCTGGACTACTCCCACTAGCACTCTGCCTGCTGGGATAAAGCACTGCCCCGGCTCCTTAGCTACTGCTCCCGGCAGGGAGAACACCATCCCAGCAAGCAGTATCAACCAATATAGGTGCTGTGCCATGCAGTACCAGACAGTCCCTCATTTCCAGAGACCAGCCTTCTCCAAGGGCTGTGGGAGGAGAGACTAGGTGGGAGACATGTAAGGTATCTAGCTCGCACAGATGCTCACTGGGGAGAAATGGAACTGCTACTGCCCCCGATACACGGGGTGCCCTCGCTCATCACCATCATTACCGGGAAAGGCAACAAGCTAGGGCAACTGAAGATGTCCACGAGGACCAGGAGGGGATTGGCAGATCTGCTACCAGCTGGGGCAGGAAGAGGAGAGAGGTTACACCAAGGGAAAAACAGAAAGGCTAAAGAAGGGAAAGAAGAGTCAACGAACTGCCAACTACCACTTGGTAAAATTCAGAGACCACAGTGGGGCTGCCTGCGGGCTGCCTGGGCAGGGATCCCACAGGTGGTAACATCCGAAGTCAAAGGAACTTCTGAGAAGGTGGCATCACTGAAATGTGTACCAGGCCAGGTCCGTCCAGCTGGGCGGGTAAGTGCAGAGACCTGGAACCTTGAGATGTGAGTGGCAGGAGAAAGGGGCATTCGTAGGTGGCAAGGTAAAGTCGTGGAGTAGCAGCCAAAATCGTGAACCTTGGGATGTGGGTGGGTGGGCTGGTGGAAAGGGGTAGTCGAGGCGCCATATGTCGGGGTGTCTCTCGCTATCAAGGGTCAATGGCAGAGATTCTGGGTGCACGACAGAACCGCAAGCAGCAGAGACAAGTGTAACCTGTGGGAAGGAGCCGAGCCCTAAGACGGGCTTTGGCCTCTCGGGTCCTTCGAGAGCAAAAAGGTATACGGGGTGATCCCTGACAAGGGGCCCCCAAAGAGGCGCACGCAAGGGGGATCCTCACCGTGATGTTGCAGTGTATACGGACGGGATCCCCGGGCACCGACCCCCGTGGGGGCAGATGCGGTCCGGGCGCGGCCCCCGCCCCGGCCCCTCCGGCCCCAGCCAGCAGGAACTCGCAGCTCAGCTCGTCCAGGCAGGCGCTGGCAATGCGGAAGCGCTCGTGGCCGCGGTGGAAGATGGACTCGAGCAGCTTCAGCTCCCGCCTCAGG
>NW_004444149.1:2528260-2549594 GCF_000243295.1 Trichechus manatus latirostris | reverse complement strand
CGCCGGCTCCCCCCGCCGCCGGAAGCGCGCGCCCCTCCTCCTCGTCCGCCTTCTCCTCCTCGGCGGCCCCGCCTCCGTTCCCCGTCACGTGATCTCCCCGGGCTGGCCCCTTTCACGTGATCGCCCTGTCTTTCCCGCCCCCTTGCTCTCGCCTGCCACCCTCTACACGTGACCGGGGCTTCGGGCTCCTCTCGTCCAGCGCCTCAGTGCGTATTTGCGTACGTCGTGCGTCGTACGTCCAGCCGTCTTTCGCCGGCTCTCCCTTGTCACGTGACCCGGTGCCGCGTGCTCCCAAGGGCTACCCGCGCGGGACCCTGTTTCCTGCTGTGGGGGGCTAGGTCTCCGCTCTCAGTCAGCGGCGACGGTGCCGGGAACGCTGTGGGCAGGCAAGGAAGAACGAGAACTACGGTCGTCGCCGTATCGCCTTTATCCTGCGCCCCCCACCCTGGTCCGCGGCGCAAGGGCGAGGGTCCCCGAGCATCTGCCCACCGTGGGAGTGGGCGTGCTGTGTCTCCACACTGAATGAGGGGGTTGTGGTCGATGAAGGAATTAGGGACCTGGATACAAGAAGCTTGGATTCTTGTCCTGGCCCTGCCGTTAGTTCGCTGTGTGACCCTTGGCCAGCCACTTTGCCTCATTGTCCTCATCTGTACGATGACCGATGAGGATGATGCCTGCTTTTCCTACTCCCGATGATTCGTGGCGAGGAGACCATGGAGTGTCGCTGGTCGGTAATATATGATGGGTAGTCGGTCGCCGACGCTTCGTGCTTTTCAGACCCCACAGGTCTGGAGAAGTTTGGGGGCGGGTTGGCGTGCGCTTCCTATACGGAGTCACGGAAGGAGTGTATCATGTCTTAAACTGTTAGCCTGGCGGTAAGATGGAGACAAATTCGGGCGGAACCCATTCCCCGACCTGAGCCTAAACGGCGAAGAGTGTCGCAGTGGTCCGGGCAACTGCCAGAGAAATAGGCAGCAGTGCCTCCAGGCCCTCGCTAGGTGGCACTATCACAAAAGACAAAGCTAGCTGAGGCTCCAGAAACCCGGAGCTGGTGTTCCCGTGCCAAAGGCACGTCTTGCCTTTCGTAGGTGCGGCCTGGGGAATTCTGCAAGGCCAGCCCAGTGCTTGAGCCACTTGGCCAGATGGCCACGGTCCTCTCCCGGACTAAAATGAGTCAGGTTTTGTCGGAAGCTGACTGCGCACGGGCGGTACTGGTGTTGGGCGACTCATTTTATCTATTTACCAAGGTTTGTGGAAGGCCTTCTTTGGCCTGGTTGGGCTATGGGTATTTAAAAATGATTGAAACTTGTTCTCGGTTCACCTGGGGCCGTTTATCTCCTTTGGGGGGCCTGGACAGTTAGCTGCACGTCACCTTTGTGTACAAGCTGGCAGTATAAAAGGCTAAGGAAAGAATTCCCATTTATTCAGCACTTCCTGAGCCAGGGTAGCTTGCAAATATTTCTAAACCAACAACATTGCAAGGTGAGCATGCATACTCCTATTTTACAAGTGGGGAAAAGGAGTGACTGTCCAAGGCCATACAGCTAGTAAACAGAGTTCCTGGGCATACCTCCAAAGTCCTTGCCCTTCTGTCCCCCTCTGCCTTCCTCTGGCGCTCTCTAAAGAGGTTTTTACATGTCACTTGACTCCAGCCCTTACCCAAAAAACTGACAAAATGTAGCCATTTAGAAGCTCCTGAATTACAGGGTTTTAATGAGAAGAAAATAACATGATGAGACCTTCCCAGAATGTTGCAGAGTTTCCAGGTCCCTCAGTGAGGAAATCCAAATGTTAGGGCCAGTAGGATGAGGTCTGTCTCTTCTCTTTCTGCTGATCTGGTCAGTGTCTCAGCTCTCTGGCTGGGAGATCCCTCTGGCACCTAGAAGCCTAGTGGGATGTCTTACCTGGTGTCCTGCTGAGATGTGGCAGGGGCATTAGAAATACAAAGGGGTAGATATATTGAACGAATACCTGGGGGTAAGGAGCCCTGGTGGCGCAGTGGTTAAGCACTCGGCTGCTAACCGAAAGGTTCGTGGTTCAGACCCACCCAGTGGCTCCATGGGAGAAAGACTTGGCGATCTGCTTCCATAAAGACAGCCTAGGAAACCCTATGGGGCAGTTCTCCTCTGTCACACTGGGTCGCCAGGAGTCAGAATAGACAGCATCGAACAATGTAACAGCAACTACTGTGATTACTGTTACTACTACAAAGTCAAGGTACTCGCCATTCAGTAAACATTTATGAAGCTTTACCGTGTGCCAACAGGAGTTTCTGGGTGGCACAAGCAGGTAGGAGACTACTAGCTGAAAGGTTGGTGGTTCAGACCCACCCAGAGGTGCCTCAGAATTCAGGCCTGGCAATCTGCTAGCGAAAGGTCACAGCCTTGAAAACCCTATGGAGCAGTACTACTCTGCACACATGGGGTTGCCATGAGTTGGAATCAATTTGACAGCCACTAACCACCACCACCCCGTGGCCTAGGTATGAGTATATAGCAGTAGATGAGACAGAAAAGATCCTTGTTGTCTTAGTACTTCCATTCTTGTCAGAGGAGTCTGGCCATAAACAAATGAAGAAATAATTAGCAGACTATCAGACTGGTAAGTAGATGCAAGGAATTAAAGTAGAGTCATGTAGTAGAGAGTGATTGGGGTTAGTTCAAGTCCAGTAGTCAAGGAGGGTCTCCCCGGACAGGTAGTGTTTGAACCGAGATTTGATGAAGAGGAGGAGGCCTGAGAGGGACTGGGGAAGAGCATTCCAGGCAGAGGTAGTGTGTGGGACAAAGAACTCCATTTAGCCTTTTGTCTCTAGTTCCTGAAAATAGCCCTTGAAATTCCCCAGCAATCCAAGGTGTCTTTGTTTTTCTAAACCACAGAGGCAAACTTAAACATGTACAAATGAGGTAGGAGCCCAAAGACCATGCCTGGGGCATATACACTGAGGCCCCAATAACTGTTTAAAGGACCCTGACCATGGAGCTTCCTTTTGAGCTTCCGATTGATGATGCAGTGGGAGGACCAGCAAGTCCCTGGGGACATGAAGCTCCCTGCCGAAAGCTCTTTCCAGACCTCACCTGTACATCTCTTCGTGTATATCCTTTTGTGGTTATATTAAAAAGGTTGTAGTGAATATACCCCTTTCTGTGAGTTCTGTGAGTCATTGTAGCGAATTACTGAACCCACTGGGGGCAGTGAGGGCCAGCAGGGCCTGGTGTCTACCTATCCGGCAGTTGATTAGAAAAACAGAGTCCTTACTTGTAAAGACCCCAGCTTTGGGTGGCTGGTGGACAGAAGAGGGCCGTACAGGCAGTCGTTTTGTAAAGACCTAACTCTGGGTCGTTAGTGTAAGAGAGAGAAAACACAGTGTGGGTGGTTGGTGACAGAAATGGAGAAGGGGGAACATACGGATATGAATTATCTTCACATTTTGGGACTCGACCTTGTGTTGATTGTTACTAACGCAGGAAGCTACAACCTCAAAAACCCTGAGTGAGACTGAAGATGGTGTGTTCCAGCGGTCAGAAACTAATAGTTTACTGGCTAAGAGCATGGGCTTTGAGCACCAGATCTGCCCGCTATTAATGGTGTGACCTTAGGCAAGCTGCTTAGCCTGTCTGTCTTTAGTATACATACGTGTAAAATGGAGCCATAATACCACCTACCTCAGACGATTGTTGGGAGGGTTATGTGAGGTAACATGTAAAGTACTTAGAACAGTGCACAGAGTAAGAGCTCAGGAAATGTTTTTTAAAAAAACAGGATCAGCATGGCTTGAGTCTAGTGAGAGAAAAGAAGGATCAGAGAGGAGGTCAGTGGAGAAAGCAGGAGCTGAGTTAAGGAGGCCACAGTAACTCGTTTGGGTTTTATTCCAAGTGCAGTGGGAGACCACTGGAAGGTTGCCAGCAAGGAGTGGCTCGGTCTGATTTAAAATTTTAAAAGGAGGAAAATGAGTGGTAGGGGTTTTGTTTTGTTTTGTTTTTGCAAATAATATTGTGTTTTTGGTGGAGCTTACACAGCAGTTTAGGTTCCCATTCAACAATGTCTACACAGATTGTTCAGTGACATGGGTTACATTTTTCACAGTGCGTCAGCATTCACATTTGCGTTCTGGTTGTTCCCAGTTGTAGGCTTTTTTCTCTCCAAATGGTCACGTGTTATCAGTGAGCTGATGGGCTTGTTTGGGGCAGGGTGAGCAGCCTTCTGCTTTGACTGGCTCCCAGAAGCATAGCCTTCTGTCATTGCCTCAGCTAACATGTCCTGAGCACTCGCTCTTTGCCGGGAACTGTACTGGGCACTGGGATTGCAGAGACGAATAAGATACAGTCCCTATGGAAGCACCTGGCATGATGCTTGGCATGGAGGAGGGGCTCCTTACATGACAGCTGCTACTCATTTGATAATTTCTGTTGTATTTATCATTCCTGCCCTCAAGGAGTACATACTACAGTGGACAAACTGGAATCAGACATAATCAACTGTAAGACAATGTGACAAACACAATAATAAGGATTAAGAAGGGTGAGGGCCTTGAAGGATGATATTAGTCAGGATTAACTCCCAAGAAAGAATGGGAAAGATGAGTAGAGTTACTTAAATGAAGATGAGGGGACATCCTAAAAGAACTGGGTCCCAAAGTACAAGGAGGTTGGGAAGAAAGGCCTGACACAAAGGAGGAATGACTGAGGAGAAGAGGGGAAGGGGATGAGGAGGGGGCCCCACCTGGGCAAGAATTGTAGAGCAGTTGGCCACTGGTGGTGTAGCCAGAGGCCCCAGGATAACCTTCATAGCATCAGCCATTCTGGAGGCCAATCCAGCAGTACATCATCAGATAATTAAAAAACTTAAAAACCTTTGACCAGACCCATAACAGAAGAAATCGAAGAGGTCATAAAAAAAACTCCCAACAGAAAGAAAAAGCCCTGACCCGGACAGCTTCACTGGAGATTTCTTCCAAACATTCAGAGAAGAGCCGACAACAATTGTATTCAAACTATTCCAGAACATAGAAAAGGATGGAATACTCCCAAATTCATTCTATGAAGCAAGCATAACCCTGATACCAAAGCCAAAAAGCCAGGCAAAGACGTGATTTAGGAAATAATATTAGAGTTATTATTTCCTGTCCTTGAGCATAGAGAATGTGACCCAGCTGGAGCTGGGCTCACAAGGGCTCACAAGGACTCACAAGGGCACATCAACTGGGCCCTGAGGTATAAAAACAATAGCTAAGATAATCTTGGAAAATATCTTTTAGGGAACCTTTCACATAAGCCAATCAAACAGAACGCAAAAGACTTTCCACTCTTATCTTTTTCTATTAGCATTCAGTAAATACAAATTTGCTGGACCAAGGAAGACTCTCCTGACTGTCGGGTTACTGAAACCTGTACCAATGATTGTTAAGAAAGACAATTCAAAATATAATATCACAATTTCTAGCCAATTTGTGAAAAAGTGAAGCTTTCAGTGATTCTACCCATTCTGTGATGTTAATATATACTGATGATTCTGTAACCTTCCTTGGATTGGGCAGACATTTTAGCTCTGGCAGCATGCTTGTCCGCTTCGCATCTTTGCCCCTTTGAATATATGGCAAATAAAACTTCCTTTTGCTTTACTAAACTGTGTGATGTTTTCCCCCTACAACAGACACCACTAAAAAAGGAAATTATAAACCAATATCCCTCAAGAATATAGATGCAAAAATTCTCAACAAAATCCTAGCCAACAGAATCCAACACCATAAAAAAAAATAATCATGACCAAGTGGAATTCATACCAGATATGCAAAGATGATTCAACATTAGAAAATCAATCAACGTAATATACCACATAAACAAAGGAAAAGAACCCCATGATCATATCAGTGCAGAAAAGGCATTTGATAAAATTGAACACCCATTCCTAATAAACATTCTCAGCAAAATAGGAATAGAAGGGAAATTCCCCAGTGTAATTGAGGGCATATATACAAACCAATAGCCGACATTATTCTCAACAGAGAGAGACTGAAAACATTCCCCTTGAGAATGGGAACCAGATAAGGATGACCTTTATCGCCACTCTTATTCAATATTGTACTGGAAGCCTTAGCCAAAGCAATAAGGCAAGAAAGAGAAATATAAGGCATCCAATTGGTAAGGAAAAAATAAAATTATCCCTATTTGTAGATGATATGATCCTATATAGAAAATTCCAGACATTCTACAAGAAAGCTACTGGAACTAATAGAAGGATTCAGCAAAGTGACAGGATACAAGATCAACATAGAAAAATATGTTGGATGCCTCTACACTAACAAAGAGAACTCCAAAAAGGAAACAATACTATTTATAATATAGTCCCCCAAAAGATAAAATACTTAGGAAAAAAACTAACCAGGGATGTAAAAGACTTATACAAAGAAAACTACAAAACATTATTGCAAGAAACCAAAAGAGACCTACATAAATAGAAGAATATACCATGCTCATGGATAGGAAGACTTAACAATGTGAAAATGTCACTACTACCCAAAGCGATATATAGATATAATGCAATTCCAATTCACATTGGAATTTTAAAGAGATGGAAAAACTAACCACCAACGTTATATGGAAAGGAAAGAGACCCGGGATAAGCAAAGCACTACTGAAGAAGAACAAAGCAGGAGGCCTCACACTTTCCGATTTCAGAATCTACTGTACAGCCACGGTAGTCAAAACAGCCTGGTACTGGTACAACGACAGACACATAGACCAATGGAACAGAATTTACAACCCAGAAGTAAATCCATCCAGCTATGGATAGCTGGTCATTGACAAAGAGCCAAAAATCCATTAAATGAGGAAGAGAGAGTCTCTTTAACAAATGGTGCTGGCAAAACATTTTTCATTTGCGGAAAAATGAAACAGGATCCATATGTCACACCATAAACAAAAACTAAGTCAAGGTGGATCAAAGACCTAAATATAAAACCTAAAACTATAAAGATCATGGAAGAAGAAATAGGGACAATGGTAGGGACCCTCATCTATGGCATAAATAGACTATCAAACATACTTAAAAATGGACAAACAGAAAATAAGCTAGACGACGGGGACCTCCTAAAAATTAAATGCTTGTGTGCATCAAAAGACTTCTTCAAAGACTAAAACGAGAACCTACAGACTGCGAAAAACATGTTGGCAACAACATCTGACAAGGGACTAATCTCTAAAATTTATAGAAAACTTCCAACACCTCAACAACTAAAAGATAAAATAATCTACTTAAAAAATGGGCAAAGGACATGAACAGACACTTCACCAAAGAAGACATTCAGGCAGCCAAAAAATATGTGAAGAGATGCTCACGATCATTAGCCATTACCCAGAAACCAAACCCACTGCCATTGAGTTGATTCCGACTCATAGCGACCCTATAGGACAGAGGAGAACTGCCCCATAGGATTTCCAAGGAGCCGCTGGTGGATTCAAACCGCCGACCTTTTGGTTAGCAGCTTGAGCTCTTAACCACTGTACCACCAGGGCTCCTATTAGCCATTAGAGAGATGCAAATCAAAACAACAATGAGATACCATCTCACCCCAACAATAATGGCAATGATCAAAAAAACAGAAACAACAAATGCTGGCAAGGATGTGGGGAGATTGGAACTCTTATACACTGCTGCTGAGATTGTAAAATGGTACAACCACTGTGGAAAACAGTATGACGCTTCCTTAAAGAGTTAGAAATAGAGATACCATATGATCCAACAATCGCACTACTAGGTATATATTCTAGAGAAATAAGAGCAGTGACAGGAACAGACATATGCACACCCATGTTCACTGCAGCATTATTCACAGTAGCAAAAAGATGGAAACAACCTAAATGTTCATCAACCGATAAATGGATAAACAAACTGTGGTACATACACACGATGGAATACTATGCAATGTTAAAGAATAACAATGAATCCTTGAAACACCTCAGAACATGGATGAACCTGGAGGACATCATGCTGAGTGAAATAAGTCAGTCACAAAAGGACAGATATTGTACGACCTCACTTACATAAAAAGACGAGAAATGTATAGAAAACAAAGTTTGTTAGTGGTTACCAGGGGCGCGAGGGAGGGGAAAAGGGGGCTTAACAGTGATGGAGAAATCACAATTGATTAAGGGTAGGGTTGCACAACCAATTATTGTAATTGTCAATAAGTTGAACACTTGTAAAAAGTTGAATTGGCAAAAGTTCTATGATAGATGTATCTACAACAACAGAAAAAGAGTAGCTACTGAGGCTGCTTATGTACAGTTAAACACCTCGTGGGATTTGGTTCTTTGGTTTGGAGGTTTAGGGTCATGGTTTCATGGGACATCCCAGATGATTGGCCTAATAACGTGTGTAGTGCTTCTGTTCTGCCTCATAGTTCGTTGCATAGTGTCTGGGGTCTTAAAAGCTTGCAAATGGCCATCTAAGGCACAACAATGGGTCTCTAGTCACCTGGAGCAGCAGAGGAAGGAGGAGAGTCAGGAAGAAAAGGAGGATATGGAATGTGTGGCTGACTGCCTCCGTGAACAACTGTTTTGCCATGAGACCAGAAAAACTGGTTGGTGCCGGCTACCATTACTGAACATTTCGATCGAAGATTCCATAGAAGAATCCTGATTAAAAGGGAGAAATGCAGAACAGAATTTCAAATTCTCATGGACTGCAGACTTCCTGGAGCCATGGAGGGTGGATGAACTCCTGAAATTACTGCCCTGAGATCATCTTTAAACCATAAACCAAAAATATCCCCTGAAGTCATCTTAAAACCAAACAAACAGTTTAGCTTAACCAGTAAAAAATGTCTGCCTTGAACATTATGCTCTTCTAAGAACTATCTATATGAGATCAAATTGACAACAGCAACTTGAAAGATTAGACGGGAACCTTAGGGGGCGGTGGGTTTATGTTAATGAGGGATGAACAACTCGGTAAAGGAGGGTGAGAATGGTTGCACAACTCGAAGAATGTAATCAATGTCACTAAATGGTACATGTAGAAGCTGTTGAATTGGTGTATGTTTTGCTGTGGATATTCTCAACAACAACAAAATAATAAAACTTAGAGAAAAAAATACCAACTCATGTGACAGTCCAAACAGAATTAGTAAGAATGTTGACACATTGTGAAAAATGTAATCAATGTCACTGAATAATTTGTGTAGAAATTGTTCAATGGGAACCTAATTTGCTGTGTAGACTCACTAAAAACACAATAAAATATTATTTAAAACAACAAAAAACCTCTGACCCAGTGATTTCACTTGGAAGCTATTAAAGCTATGTGCAGAGATTTGCCTATGCAGCTGTTGAAATAGTTATCAAGGAATACTTACTGGTATTGAGAGATGTTTGAGAAATATTAAACGATAAAGGTTAGAAAGCTATATTATGGTGTGCTCCTTTTTTAATAGATAAAAATCTATATGATTTAGTTACATATCCAACAGAAGTGCATACATTTGTGCGCCAAAAACACGAACAAGAATATTCACAGCAGTAGTATTTGTAATAGGGCCAAAATAGTAAACAACCCAAATGTCCATCAACAGTGGAATTGATAAACCGTGGGATATTTATACCATGGAATACGCTACAACAGTGAAAACAAGTGAACTACAATTCAACAACAGTCACGATTCTCCCTAACATCATGTTAAAAAAAAAAAAAAAAATCACAAAGGTAGTGATTTCATTTAAGGAACATTAAAAAGCAGGCGAAATCAATCTAAGCCGTTAGAAGTCAGAATAGTGGTTCTTTTTTTTATTTTTGACTTCTAGTCGGTTCCATTGTTATTTTTTTTACTGTGGTAAAATACACAACGAAATTTACCATTGTAACCATTTTAAAGTGTACAATTCAGTGTCGTGAAGTACATTCGCAACGCTGGGCAACCATCCCCGCTGTCTATCCCGGCAGGCATTCCTCATCCCGCACAAATCCCATCCCCATGAAGCGGTTGCTCGTCCTTCCCCTCCCTCCCATGTGGTTACTTTTGAAGAGAAGGGAATAGTGACCGGCAGGGAACATGATGAGGGCTTCTGGGATATTGGTAACATTCTATTTTTTGATGTATTTATACTGACACGGTGACTGCAACAATGGGCTCAAACATTGTGAGGATGATGCAGGACAGGGCAGCGTGTCATTGTGTGGTACATAGGGTTGCTATGAGTCCAAACTGACTCCCCGGCACCTAACAACAGCGTGTTACGAAAATTCCTCTAGCTGTATACTTACAATTTATAGATAAAAATATAGAGAGAGATACTCTTCTGTATGTTATATCTAAGTATAATTAGATAGATACATTTGGGAATGTATGTATAAAGTGCTAACAGTGTTTTGCTTTTTTTCTAGAAAGTGGAATTATGAAACCATTTTCTGTTTACTTCGTTTTGCTAATTTGTGTTTTCCAATTGGTCTTCATGAACATGTATTACCTTGGTAATAAAAAATTTTAATTAAAACATCTTAAATAAAGGAAAATAACATGGATTGTCATGCTTTTCAAGAGAAAATATTCCTTACCACAAAAAACAATGGGAGTGTCCCACCAAAACTTCCGCCCAGTCACTATTTTGCTTTGAGGCTGATACTTCTGTGTCCACCACCCTGCCTGGTTTGGGATCTGTCCTGTCTCCCTGGCCGCCCTTCTTCCTGGTGGTTATGGGAGGAGTGTATGGGAGTGGGAGAGATGAGGAAGGAGGGAGTTCCAGCTCTCCTTGGCCACTGGGTGATTGTGCTCAGAACACTTACTCCCTGCCAGCCTGGAACTGGAGAATTCAACTTGAAGTAGAAGCTGGGGAGCTTGAGATGAGACAGGAGAGGCAAGGAGAACAGGCTGGCTGGCTGGGCTTGGAGGGAGCATGCGGGGAGCAGCCAAGGGCTTTAGGCAAGGGAATGACCCCCAGTCCATCATCCCAGACACAACCAACCACTCCAGAAAGATTTTCCTGAGACTTCCACAGCCTTCCTCAATCACCCTACCTCCACCATGAGACAGCAGTGAGTCCTATCTGCATGTGAAGCTCCCTATCCCTCCCTTTCAAG
The DNA here is from genome assembly GCF_000243295.1 of Trichechus manatus latirostris. Taxonomy (NCBI): domain Eukaryota; kingdom Metazoa; phylum Chordata; class Mammalia; order Sirenia; family Trichechidae; genus Trichechus; species Trichechus manatus. Next base: position 2,538,524 of record NW_004444149.1, on the reverse strand, counting down.
AATTTGGAATGCCTTTAGGCCACTCTTGACCTTATTGCCTTTCTCATCTTTCCAATTTCAATTTCATCCCCAACCCCTCCAAGTCCTCAGGCACGATTAACCTCTTTGTCCTCTGTGCTTCCATAGGACCTCCAAGCAGCCATCGCATTACATAATAATTTTTATTGTCTGTTTTTGCTGTCAAACTATGATCTCTTTAATAGCTGGGACTAAGTCTCTTTGATCCCTGCATCCTCAACACCTATACCATTCTTGGAAAACAGTAGATATTCAACAGCTTTTGATCTGAGTTGTTGAAGGTGGCTCTTGTTCCCAAACTTGACCCTTTCCCCAAGTGGAATGACTACAAACATTAACGTCGCTCTTCCTGAAGGCTTTTATTCTCCACCCCTTCCCTTGGTTCCAACATTTCTTTCATTCGTACGAGGTTATTACATGTTTGCACATGGTGCGGATTTATGCTCACTGCCATGTGCATTACAGGGCCTGTGGTCATCCCACTTTCCCTCCAGTCCTTTTCTGGCACTTGTCCCATGTTTCCTCCCCACTCTCCCCATTCCAGGAACAGGAAGGAGGGAGATGCGGTGCAATGGATCACTTTTATATGGCCTTTCTCATGCCATAGTCTTGTAACTCCCACCAAATGATTGGGTGGGATTATGCAAATAAAGTGCTTGGGGCCCACCAAGGGAATTGGATGGCTTGTTAATAATGCAAATAAGGTGCATGGCACCTTTGCGGGGGTGACAGCAGGCAAATGTGGTATATGGTATGGAAACCCTAATGAGGGGGGATCAGTCAGTTTTGCCATCTTGCTAGGCTTAAAATAAGCCAACCCAGAGGCGGAAAGGGGGGAACCTCACTACCCCAAGAAGAAGAAACAGGAGCAGAGTGTATCCTTTGGACCTGGGATCCCTGTACTAAGAACTTCCTAGACCCAAGACACAGAGAGAGAGAGCCATAACACCAGAGATGGTGCAAGATGGCGAGAAGCAGTGGCAGAGAAGTGGCAGCAGCAGAAACAAGAGACCTGCATGAGACAGTGCAGTCAGCTTCCTAGCCCAGGGCGTAAGGTGGCTACAGTGAGCGTGCTAACACATGCAGCAAGAGACATGAGCACCTTCGTGCAAGAGGCCTCCTGGTAGAGTGGGGAGCAACCAGGCACTTGTCGGTGGAGCTAGGCTTGCCAATCTATGGAGTGAGAGAGCTGAGCACCTTTGGGCCGAGTCTTGCTGGTGGTGTGGAGTGGGCCCAGGCACTTACTGACAGAGCTAAAGAGCTTTGTAACACTTGCCTGAGCAGGGCAGAGGCTGGGCCGCGGGGCCAAGAGGCTGAGGGCCAGAAATAGGCCTGCCTGTGCTGAGAAGAGGCTGTCTCGATGGAAGAACTGTATCCTGAGTTATCCTTGATTCTGAATTATAACCTATTATTTCCCTAATAAACCTTGTAACTGTGAGTATGGTCTGGGAGATCTGTGTGGGCATTGCAATGAATTATCAAACCCAGCAGAGAAGTAGAGAGTGCTGTGGGAGGGAAGGCTGGTGTCAGAATTGGTAAAAAAAAAAAAAAAAAAAAAAAATTTGGAGAGAGGAGATATGTCTGACCTCTGCCTCATAGGAATTGGCCTTGGGCTGTTGATCTTGCTTCTCCTTCCCCCTTGTGAAATTAGAGGTCAGACACCGCCCACCCCCCACCCCCTCGCCACACCATTTTTACAGTTGATGTCAGAAGCAGGAGTCCTTGGGATGGCTCCAGACTCACAGAAGCATGGGACTTTGTAAGAGAAAGAACAAAGGGGCTTGGGAAGTGAAACTTTTGAATGGTTCCTTTGGCTGTTGTCGTCTGTAATGACTGAAAGGAAAGTAATAGATGTTAGGCTGCAGCTGAGCAGAGAAAAGCAGCATCTGGAGTGGCTTGGGGCAAAAGCCAGGCCAGTGAAACAAGACGATTAACAGGGGGCCAGGGTCTTCTGGCTCCACCCAGCCAGAGGCCCAAGGCCCTATGCAGATGAGTGGGAAGATAGTCAAGGTGGATAGAAGATAAAACCAGAATGTTTTAAAAAGGGTTATGTGTTTATTGAATATACTATGGATATTGAATGTTTTTACTACTTAGTGTTGTGAAACAGACCTACATGTATGATGGAAATGAATACTGGGTATTATATATTACAGAGAGCGTGAAACTCCACCTTCAGCCAATACTTGATTGGATATGCTGAAAGGGGAACTAGGATTTGCCCCAAAGTAACACAGGCTGTTGGTCTGAATGCAGTAGCCCTATGTATAGAGTATTGGGGGCTTAGGTTGAAAACCTGAGCCCCACCTAGAACCTTCATAGTCAGGAAATTTGCATTTGAAAAGACATACAGACCCACTCAGAACTGCTGGGAGAGCAGGAAATTTGCATTTGAAGGAAGGACCTGCAGAAAAAATCAATGGCTGTTTTGCTTTTTGAATTTTGAGCAAGCAGTTTGCCATTGGATGCATCAAGGCAAGAAAAGTCAGTGCCCATCAGAAGAACCCCCTTCCAAGACTGGCAGTTAAAGAGAGCTGGCGAGTAGACAGCCTGGTATGTTCATCTCGAGTGACCAACCTGGGTCCACTCAGTGAGTGAAAGTGGGGGAAGTGCAGCAATGAAGAGATGGCCTGAGTCTGGACGTGCTCCACTGGCACCCATCGACCTAGCCCACGGCAGGCAGGGATGAAAGAGAGAAGGGGGTTTGAAGTACAGGGAGTTGTGTGGACTCCTGAGCCTACAAGTGGTGCCCGTTGATCTAGCCCATAGGGGTTAGGGATGAGATAGAAGGGGCTGGCTGGTCTGAAGGGAATGGAGGTGTGTGGAGTCTCAGGCCTATGGCTGGTACCCACCGACCTAGCTTGGGTAGTTAGGGATGAGCTGACCACAACCTGACCAAATGAAGAGAAAGGTGTTTGACACCATGAGCTGGTGTAGATTGCTGCAATTTGATGGCTTGCTCTGGACTGGACTTTGCTTATGGATGCAGATGCTTAAAGTTCCAACCAGAAGATTCTTCAGACCAAGGAACATGCTTGTCTCCTCAGAGTACTGGTTTGACAGGGATGGGCAATTTAAACATTGGTTATCTAAAATGAGGTGAGATAAAGGCATGAAGTGGCTGGCTTACATGCTTTCATGAGTGTGCTTACATTAAATGAGGGGGGCAAGGGATGATCCCCACTGAATAGATTCCTCTTTTCCTGATCGGTCTGGAGAAGAGAGGGTGGGGGAAGATTTTGATAGGATTATTTGATTCAGCTGTGAGTGTTGATTGCTATCAGGGTTAATTGTGATTGTAAAAATGCTTATTGTAGAAAGTAACTGTGAAAGAGTGGACTAAGGGAGAGGCACTGCTGGACTGGAGTATCTTGGCCAAACCTAAAATCATTTAAAGGTTTTGCTATGCTGATACTTTGTCAGGCTCAGAGCAAGGGAATAATCTTCTCTTAGTTAAATGTTATCAGAGGCCAGAAAGGGTGAAGGCGAGATGACTTTTGGAGAACCTGACCAGGTCAGATGGACACCTGCAGCAGACCCGAGTGGCTGGGACCTGAGTAACCTCATCATTAGGACTCTTTGCCCTGCTGAAGGACTACTTGTTAGTGACTGTTTTGGACTGGTAAAATAATTGGGAAGGGGAAGTTATCCTCCAAGTATGAAAGAACCATGGCTAGAAAAGCCAGGTGGTGGCCCGTAGTGCGATGGATTGCTTTTATATGGCCTTTCTCACGCCATGATCTGGTAACTCCCACCAAATGATTGGGTGGGATTATGCAAATAAGGTGCTTATGGCCCACCAAGGGGGATTAGACGACTTGTTAATAATGCAAATAAGGTGTATGGCACCCTTGCGGGGGTGGGACCATGCAAATAAGGTGTATGGAACAATAATGAGGAGATTGGTCAGTTTTGCCATCCCACTAGGCTTTAAATGAGCCGTCCTAGAGGTGGAAAGGGAGGAACTCACTACCGCCAAGAAGAAGAGATGGGAGCAGAGCATGCCCTTTGGACCCACAGTCCGTGCACTGAGAGCTTCCTAGACCCAGGAGACAGAGAGAGAGCTGTAACACTGGAGGTGGCACACGATGGCAAGAAGCAGTGGTAGAGAAGCAGCGGCAGCAGAACGAGACAGTGCAGTGAGCTCCCCAGCCCACAGAGTAAGGTGGTTACAGTGGGTGGTACGCCAGCTCATAAAGTGAGAGAGCTGAGCGCCTTCATGCAGGAGGCTTCCTGGTGGAGTGTGGTGCTTCTGGGCACTTGTCAGCGGAGCTAGGCTTGCCAACCCATGGAGCAAGAGAGCTGAGCACCTTTGGGCTGAGGCTTGCTGGTGGAGTGGGTGCCCCTGGACACTTATCGGTGGAGCTAAAGAGCTTTGTAACACTTGCCTGAGCAGGGCAGAGGCTGGGCTGAGGGGTGGAGAGGTTGAGGGCCAGAGTGAGGCCTGCGTGCAGGCACAGCTGAGAATAGGCGGTCCTGATGGAAGAACTGTATCCTGAGTTGTCCCTGATCCTGAATTATAATCTGTTATTTCCCTAAGAAACCCCATAACTGTGAGTATGGTCAGTGAGTTCTGTGTCTATTGTGATGAATTAGCAAACCCAGCAGAGAAGTAGAGAGAGCCGTGGGAGGGACAGCTGGTGTCAGAACTGGTAAAAAGGTTGGAGAGAGGAGGTATGTCTGACCTCTTCCTCATAGGAATCAGGTGTTTTTACAAGGGGACATACTGAATAATTTGCTTTTAGCTCAGCTTTTAGAAAGGAATGTTTCCCTACAATTTAAAAGATGCCAGTCCTGTACTGACCCTTTTCCTTATCTGTTGAGCCCCCGTGACATGCTTGGCACTGGGCTCCTTCATGGTCTAGCAGGAAAGGCAGCTCTCTGAGAACTGCGTAAGGTAGTGCTATTTGGAACTTTATACCAAAGTTACTATGAAAGGCCGCTTTGAGCCAGGGACTGCACTCACTGCTGGGGATAGAGTAGTGACCAAACAGATATGGTCCCTGCCCTCATGGTGCTTATGGTTCTAGCAGGGGAGATAGATATAAAACAAGTAGTATACGAGGGAATGCTCTAGAAACATATAGCAAGGTACTTCACCTGGTCCTGGGTCAGGCAGAGTTTCCTTAGGAACTGATATTTCTGCCAAATGCTGAAAGTTACTAGAAGGTGGTTAGGAGAAAACAGGATGATAAACGAGCCAAAAGAAACTCAGTGTTTAAAAGGCTCCCAATGTGGAGGAAGGGTGTGAGGAAAAGAATGCTCAAGGAATTTAAAGACCTTGCCAGTGGCTGGAGCGTGGGCTAGTGGCCCAGTTGAGGTTGGAGAAGTAGACATGGATGGGACAAAACAGAGCCTCGCTGTATGATAAGGCTGTTATAGTTGGGAATCTTTTGGTTGAAAGTGCCAAAAACCCAATTCAAACTTGCTTTAGATTTAAAAAAAAAAGGGGGGGAGGGGGAGTGGGACTCAGTAGCTAAAAGATCCGCGGTGTAATCAAGTTTTGACATCTCTCTCCCTTTCGGCTTTGCTGCTTTGTGTTAGCGTCATTCTGGAGGGGCCTCCGTGAAGTGGTCCTCTGATTCCCCGAGTCATACGGACCGGAGTAGAAGGGGATGGCGGTGAGAACTGCTCACGGCTAAGGGTCGCTTATCCTCCCACTCGTCCAAACCTTCATGGTTACCTTCTTTGCAGGCATAGTCCAGACCTCCCCGCCTTAGACCCCATGGCAGAGAGCAGGAAGATGAGTCTTTCAGGAGTTTATAAAGAGAGAAGAAGACAGGTGAGGGGCCCCCTTATTTCGTTCTCTAAGGGCCTAAAATGCATTATCTCTGCTGCATCATCAACCCTCCCGGGAAGCTGGATCATTTGGATTCAGTGGGAAAAAAAGGCAGGGAACCCCCAAAGGCCCTACGATTCCCGCCCCTCCGCCCCCCTGTACCAAGCGGGCCTGACACACTTGGCTTCCTGGCGCTGCTTCCTCCGGCTCGACCTCCCCCCTTCTCCAGGCCCTCCCCCGACTAAGGTCCTTAGACCTCGTGCACCGCCCTTTTTCTGTCTCATACACACCCTAACTGGGCAGGAGCCGCCAAAGAACACGGCGCCCAGAGACCCCCTTTTTTTCTGGGACCCAGCGCTTCCGCCTCCGGGGCGGAGACTCCTCCCCTCACCGTCCCCATCGTGTTCCCGAGAAGCCGGAAAACGCTCCGCCCGCTCAGACCGGGAAAAGCGAGAAGCGGCTTCCTCCTCCAGCCCTCTTCTTGAGCCCCTAGCATCTCCGGGCGGCGAGCCCCCACCTGGGCCCAGCTCCAGCCGGCCGCTGGCGGCGCGGGCGCGGCTTCAGCACCACGGACAGCGCCCGGCCCGCGGCGCGCCCCAGCGGTCTGCGCGAGGCGGCGAGCGATGCCCGCAGCATGGCCCGGCGCTCCGACCCCATGGCGCTGCTGCTCAGCTTCGGCCTCCTCGGGCTGTGCCCAGGTAAGACGGACGCCGGCCAGGTCCCCCTACCCCAGCCAGTGGTTCAGGATTCGCCGCGCAGTCTCACCCCGACAAGCCGGAAGATGGGATCCCCCAGAGGTAGGGGAGCCTACTGGCGGTTAGGGGACAGGTCCCAGGGGACTGGAGGGAGCGCCTAGGAAACTGAACTGGGGGGAGAAGGTATCCGAAGGAGTAAGTGATGCGAGGGAGAGATGGAAACCGGGGCAGTGGTGGGACAGGTGTGGGCACAGAGAGGAAGGAGGGAGGGGAGCTCCCCAGGCTTTCTGGAGTGGCAGGAGGGTAGGCTCTGACCGCAGCTGGCATCTTGGGAAACGTTAGCTCAAGAAATCTACCTGGTTCCACGCTCCTCCCCCGGCTGGCCATCGCTTCCTCGCCCTACTTGGGCTCCCAAGTCTGGTCACCCCTCAGGGGAAGGGAGAGAACTGATTGCCCAGCGCTCTTGTAGGGTGGGACAGGAGACGTTGAGCAGAGGGCCAGGAAGCAGTGCTCGGAGGGCTGCGGGTATGTGCCAGTGCAGAGTTGCAGAAGGGGACAGAGTGTGTGGAGGCGCAGGTAGAAAGGGAAGGTACAACTGAATGCCTTTCCACACTCCCATGCCACCTCAGGGGGGCTGGGCTTCTGTGTGTGCAACTCGCAGCTCAGGCTACTCAAATCGCCTACTTAAACCTAATGCTTTTTTGGGGGTGGGGATTGTGGCCACAGTCACATGTGGAAGCACATAATGTTATCTGCACACATAGAGGGGCCCTGAGGAGAAAGAGTGTGAGGAGGGACACTAATAACTGTTCCTCCTTTCATGACCCTCCAAAGCCCTCCCTTTAGTCATAGTTATCTGCCGGAGGAACTCCCAGAAGCAGAAATCTGAAGCCTTTGAATCCACCCTTTGAGACCTTAGGGGAAGAGTAGGTCTCTGCTAATCCTTGTGGAGTGGCTTCTTAGTCTGGAGGTATCTCCACGGGCTTTGTCTGGGCTCCTTGGTCAGTGATCTCAGAGAGGGGCTTCTCTGTGAGGATCTTGGTCTAGGGGCTCCATAGGGTAACCTAAGCACTTTGCAGTATCCTTAGGGATGGAAGAGTGGGAAGCTGTAGCCTCTTGGTTAAGCCTGGGGTGTCCCACTTGCCTCGGTAGAGTGAGATCCTGGGTGGGCCCTCCCTGCCTACTTACTTACCTCCTGCCCTCTCCTGCCCAGGGGTCTGGGGTACAGACACAGAGCAGCGGCTGGTGGAGCATCTCCTGGATCCTTCTCGCTACAACAAGCTCATCCGTCCAGCCGCCAATGGCTCTGAACTGGTGACGGTTCAGCTCATGGTGTCACTGGCCCAACTGATCAGCGTGGTGAGTGAGGGGACCCAAACTCTGCCCAGCTACTGAAGTCAGCATAGTTGCGATGTGTGCATGTTTGTGCTGACTCCTCTGGAGTCCCCAAGGCTTGGGGCGGGATGGGAGGGACACAGGGGGTGGCGAGTCCACAGGCTAGGGGCCTGCTCAGCAGCTTCTCTTCTGCACAGCATGAGCGGGAGCAGATCATGACCACGAACGTCTGGTTGACCCAGGTTAGTGCTTCTCCCACCCACAGCCCTGGCCTTCCCTTTCTCCCTTCCCTGTTGCATGTGATTTGCCCGCTTTCCCTCTCGAGAGCAGCAGACAGGTATAGACTCTGCAATCGAAATAACGCGATTTCAATCCTGGTTCTGCCACGTACCAGCTCTGTGGCTTTGAACATGGTAAATGCTCCAAGACTCAATTTTCTCAGGTGTCACATGTAGATTCTAATATCTTGGCTTAGCGGTGCGAATTAAACGAGAAACTAATGAGCCACACTTGCGGGGCAGAGAAGTCACTGTGGGGAGGAGCTGCCTTTTGAAAGCTTCCTCAAACCAGATGTGGTCCCTCTTGTCCCTGTCCGTCCTTGACCTCAAGCCCCTCCCTGAGCGGAAGGTGGTGCTGTTTCTCTCTCTCCCTTCCCCAGGAGTGGGAGGATTATCGCCTCGCCTGGAAACCCGAAGAGTTTGACAACATGAAGAAAGTTCGGCTCCCATCCAAGCACATCTGGCTCCCAGATGTGGTCCTGTACAACAAGTAGGCGACGCTGGGGCAATGGGGAGTCCGGGGGAGACTGTGGGAGTGCTCGGGGAGGGGAGGGGCCGTGGGAAAAGTAGGAGAAATTCACCCATGATGGGGAGGGAGGAACTTTTCATTGGCAGATACACAGTCACTATCCAGACGAGCAGACAGAGCCACGGCCAGCCCCTACCAGCCAATTAGGACTCCTAGTGTTTGCAGCTGCGGGGACGGGGGGGTTACAAACAAGGCCTGACAGCCCCCAGTGCCTAAACTGGCTCAAGAATAGGCTCTCCTGGAAGCCTGGGCACCATCAAAGAACCTTGAGGTCCCAGTTTTCTCGTCCAAGTTCCATCCCCTCTTCTGCAATAATCCCTCTCACCTCCAAGATACAAAACTATCTCCCTCCACTGATGGGGCTGTCCCCTGATCCCACCTGCCCCTGCACTGCTCCACTGCTTGGGGTTCCTCATTCTGGCCTCCTCGCTTTCCCCTATCTCTCCACCCTCATGTGAAGCAACCAGCTTACACAATGCGTGACAAGTAGCACATGTGCCCTCCCCCCGTCCCCCGTCCCCCCTCTTCTACCTCCAAGGGGCCACACAGGCCTCCTGACCAGGACACGTCTTCTCCCCACCAACCCACTTCCATCCCCTTCTTGCTCAGTTCCAGCATCACCTCTCTCTATTCCTGGATGGTCACCACCCCCTCAGCCCTCGGTCTCCCCGTATCTCTGTCTGGCTTTCCTTCCCTCCCACCCGTGGCTGGGTTGATGGTGAGGATGCGGGAACGCTCAGGCCACGGCTGACTGTGCCCCTCCCTTGGCAGCGCCGACGGCATGTACGAGGTGTCCTTCTATTCCAACGCTGTGGTCTCCTATGACGGTAGCATTTTCTGGCTGCCGCCCGCCATCTATAAGAGCGCATGCAAGATCGAGGTAAAGCACTTCCCGTTTGACCAGCAGAACTGCACCATGAAGTTCCGCTCGTGGACCTACGACCGCACCGAGATCGACCTAGTGCTCAAAAGCGACGTGGCCAGCCTGGACGACTTCACGCCCAGCGGCGAGTGGGACATCGTGGCACTGCCGGGCCGGCGCAACGAGAACCCCGACGACTCCACCTACGTGGACATCACATACGACTTCATCATCCGCCGCAAGCCGCTCTTCTACACCATCAACCTCATCATCCCCTGCGTGCTCATCACCTCGCTGGCCATCCTGGTCTTCTACCTGCCGTCCGACTGCGGCGAGAAGATGACGCTGTGCATCTCGGTGCTGCTGGCGCTCACCGTCTTCCTGCTGCTCATCTCCAAGATCGTGCCGCCCACCTCCCTCGACGTGCCGCTCGTCGGCAAGTACCTCATGTTCACCATGGTGCTCGTCACCTTCTCCATCGTCACCAGCGTGTGCGTGCTCAACGTGCACCACCGCTCCCCCACCACGCACACCATGGCGCCCTGGGTCAAGGTCGTCTTCCTGGAGAAGCTGCCGGCGCTGCTCTTCATGCAGCAGCCACGCCACCTTGGCGCGCGCCAGCGCCTGCGCCTGCGCCGGCGCCAGCGTGAGCGCGAGGGCGCAGGCGCCTCCCTCTTCTTCCGCGAGGTCCCCGGGGCCGACGCGTGCCCGTGCTTCGTCAACCGCGCGTCCGTCCGGGGCGTGGCCGGGGCCTTCGGGGCGGAGCCC
>NW_004444149.1:2497301-2528160 GCF_000243295.1 Trichechus manatus latirostris | reverse complement strand
GGGCCGGCGCCGGGGGGCCGTGCGGCTGCGGCCTTCGGGAGGCGGCGGACGGCGTGCGCTTCATTGCGGACCACATGCGGAGCGAGGACGACGACCAGAGCGTGAGTGCGCCGCGGGGACCCGGGGGGTGGGCGGCGGGGAGGAGGGGGCAGGACCCCCAGCATCTGGCCAGCGGCCACCGTCCTTCCTTAGAGCCGCTACGCTAACAGGAGCTCAGGTCCCGGGAGGGCGAGTCAGGGCTGACGCGGGGGGCGCGGAGCTGCGCTTGGACTCCCGGTTGGCTTCCGGGAGGCGGCGCTGCCTAAGTAGGAGTCGGTACCGGGCGACCTTGCGGCTTCCTGAGGACTCGTATCTGGGGCGAAATACCCCAGCTGGTGCCCTGGGAGTGTCGGGAGGGCGGCGGCACCGGGACTCCAGGAGCAGTGACCCCGAGGGCTTGCAGTTCCCATCACAACCGGAGATGAGTCCCTGGTGCGTCCCGCGGGGAAAAACTGGAGGGCGGTGGGAAGAGAGAGAGTGTGTGTGTGTGTCTGTGTGGGTGTGGGTGTGGGTGTGGGTGTGTGTAGGGGGAGTTCCCGAGGTTCTATGAGCCTGCTCTCCGCGGAGAGGGCAGAGTCCCGAATCAGTATCCCGAGTCTGCTCTTCTGGGCCCCTGGGGGAAAGGCCTGGGGAAGTATATATGGAGGCGGGGCAGCTGGAGGCAGGGCTTCTTGGACCCACCCCACAGCTTTCTGCAAACCCCACTCCTTCTACAGAGGCACCCAGGAAGGGGACTGCTTGAACACTGGGCAGGGGGGGCTGTGTGTGTGTGTGTGAGGTGTTGAGAGCCCCCCACTTCAGGCTGCGACAGCCCCGCCGGGTGGTCAGTCTCAGGAGACCCGGCTGGTTCCAGGCCAAGGCTCAGCCGTTGTCATGGAGACTGGCCAGGTTTCCACTGGAGGCTGCCGTTCCAGTTCAGGCGTGAGGAGCGGCACGCTCTGGCACTGCTCTTTGTGGACTGGGGCCTGAGAGCCCCTGTTGCTGGCCTCTGGGAGGGCAGGAGATCAGACTGGGGCTTGAGCCAGTGAGTTCTTTACAGTCCGGAGAGAGGAAAAGGGGTGGGGCCTGAGGCTGGAGGAGAAGGAAGTGGGAACCCCAGAGCGCTAAGGCCCAGTCTGAGGTGCTGGGATGCAGGGCTGGGCCTCTGCATCACGCCCTGCCTCCCCCGCTGCAGTCCACTCATGCACGGTGCCTTTAGCGAGCGAGGTGCTGCGGATGCATGACCTGCTTGGATGCTTCACAGGCATTCAGAATAACATTTCCAAAACAGATGACTAGGTCCACATCCCGCTCACCCACTAGCTCTCCCCCGGTTCCCCCATCTTTTAGAAAATCTCATCACCATCCACTCAGTAGTTCATCCTCTGCTCGCCTTCTCACCCTGGTTCCAGGCCACCGTCAGCGCCTGCCGGGATCAGGGCGGGGTCTCCCAGTCGCCTCCCTGGTTCCGCTCCTGCGCTCCTCCATCCGATACACGCGGTGTCTTCCCGCCTCACCTTGTGACTCGTCCCCTTCCTCCTGTCCCTGGCCTGTCTGCTCCACCCGGAGCCTTTGCTCCTGTGGTCCCTCTGCCTGGAATGTTTTTTCTCCTTTTCCTTAAAAAAAAAAATTACTATTATTAGTTTTTGCTCTACTATCTGAGAGTAAGTTGCAGACATTGTGAACCTTTATCCCAAATACTTCCGTGTCTGTCTGCTAAGAACAGAGGCATGCTCTTGGATAACCCTGGTTCAAGATCAAATCCAGCATCCATACAATACCCTTGTCTAATATGCAGTCCCTGATGTTGCCAATCGTCCCGGTATTGTCCTTCATAGCATTTCCCTGACCGCCCTCCAGGTTCTCCAGTGGCATTGAGTTGTCACGTCTCTTTAGTTTCCATCACGCTGGAACAGTACCTCAGCTTCGTCTTCCGCGGCATGAAGAGTTTTGAAGGGTACTGGCGTTTGAATGTCCCTCAGTTGGGGTTTGTTTCTCTCTCCAGCGAATTCCTGACAGAGCTGGCTCCTTCTCGCCCATCACATCTGAGCCTAAATGTCACCTTCTCTAAGAGACCTTCCCAAAGAAGTGTATCTTTCCCTCCATGTCTTTATCTCAGTCCTTGGTTTCCTTCTCAGCACCTACCAGCCTGTAATGAGTTTCCTCCTCGTCGTTTCTGTGTCCGTCCGTCAGTCGGCTGTAGACGGCAGGATGTCTGTTTTGCTCTGGTTGTGTGCACTGCCTAGTGTGGTGCCAGGTCTACAGTCGGCACAATTGTGACTTGACCGTGTGACTGTTGAGCTGCTGACTGAATGAAGGTGTACGGGTACCTCCTGCCCACCCCCGAGCTAGCCGGGCTCCAGCTTACCGTGTGTGCGGGAGCCCAGACTCAGGCGGACTGGGGCAGCTCTGAGGAGAGGCTGGTCCTTCGTGGGGGCACTGCGGCTGCCTCTCAGCCCCGCAGAATTATTAGCTTTCTCACTGATTTGTTCACATTCAGGACTGTCCTCGCCATCTGGGGCCTCCATGCCCGAGGGGGCGCTGTGGCGTGGGGCTTTCCCTGTGGTCGTAGGAAGAGCAAGGCCTGCGGAAGCAGCCAGTCGTCCACTAATTCGACACCCATTTACTGGACACGCTGTGTCCCAGTTGCCAGGGTCACAAAAATGAATCCGACAGGGTCCCTGGGGTCCCGAGCTGAATGGGGGGACAGACATGCACACTGAGACCAAGATACAGCACAGTGGAAGTCCTGTGATGGAGACGTGCACACAGTGCTGAGGAAACCCATACTGATCGGGTCAGGGAAGCCTTCATGGAGGAGGTGACATTGATATAGGCTTTGAAGAATGTGTAGAGAAAGGGAGGACAGGAATTCCAGACACAAAGGAAATCCAAAGACAGAAACTCAAGAGGACACATTGGGGTTTGGTAAGGCTGAGTTATGGGGTGGGAGAGGATAGGAGAGACATAGGTCCTGCTTGTTATGGGTGGGACCTGATTCCAGACTGGGGAGTTTGGCTAGGTCCTGAGGGCAGTGGGACCACTGTGGGCTTTTAAATAGGCAAAATCAGAACCGTGCCTTAGCTAGGTCACTGGGGTCACTAAGGGAGAGGAGTGTGTCAGGTGGGAGCTGCATACACCCTTCCAGAATCACGTGACTGACACCTGGGCCTCTCCATCTCCTCCATCCAGGTGAGTGAGGACTGGAAGTATGTCGCCATGGTGATTGATCGCCTGTTCCTCTGGATCTTTGTCTTCGTCTGTGTCTTTGGCACGATCGGCATGTTCCTGCAGCCTCTCTTCCAGAACTACACCACCACCACCTTCCTCCACCCAGACCACTCACCCCCCAGCTCTAAGTGAGGCCTTCCCCAGCTCCATGCTCCGTCACTCCTTTGCCCTCTGTTGGACACGAGTGTCGGGTAGAGGAGGGGCGAGTGAGCTACCAGGAAGAGGGGCGCTGCCCCCCACGGATCCATCCATTTACTTCCCCTGGAGCCCCTCCCACGCACACTCCTCCACCCACACAGCCAGCTCCAACCTGGAGGCTGGACCAGCTGCGTCGGGTCCTGGCCACTGTCCTCCTGTCCCAAGCCAGGCAATAGCAGTGATGGTGGAAGATGAGGGCTAAGAAGTGGGGACAGATGTTGGAACCTGCCACCCTGAGCAGAGTCTGATTGGGAGGGGTCAGGAAGGGGACAGATTCATCTGCTGCCTCCAAGTCACGGGAGGAGGGCAAGTAGGACTGTTGGAGGGACAGGGGCTTGGACTCTCTGCTGGGCTGGCCTGATACAGTGGTAGCTCAGAAGGGAGAAGCTAGAGGAGAAAGCCTGCGTGGGAACTGGCGTCCACCCTGCTTGAGGGGACAGCAACTGGGCTGGGTGTGCCTCACTGGGCAGTGGTTCCTGCCCAGAGGGCTTAGCCAGGTGCTGAGGGCACAGGGTCTTAGGGCAGGCTTCCACTTCACCCTTGCTTCTACGGCGTCCAGAGCGCAAGCCCCAGGCTCCCTCCCAGCCCGGTGAAGAATTCTCTGCACCCCGCTAGACTTCCCTAACTTTCTTCCTCAGGCTCAGCGTGTGGTGGACACAGTTGGGCATTAGGAGGGCCTCTGAGGTCTGAGCCTGGGTGACAAAGTTGACAGAGCTCACGGAGCTGAAGAACCTTTCAGAGTCACGGATTCTGCTGATATGAGCCATGTTACAGATGAGGACAGACCCAGAGGGGACAACACCTGAGCTGGGTCTCTGACCTTTCCCCGCCAGGAAATCCATCTGGAGTGAGTGCCCCGCTTTTCCGCCCACTCTGAATCGACTGGTTGTTTGAAGGAAGCAAAGGAAGGATTTCAGCTTTACGCAGACCCTGCATTTTGCCGGCAGAGCCGGGCTGGGCAGGAGGGAGCGGCTGTGGAGGCCTCCACAGAAGCGCTGCTTTTCTCCTTCCTTCTGTTCAGGGTTCCATCCCCCCTGCCCTGACTCCTCTGCTTCCCTCTCCCAACCAAACCCGAGCAGCTTTGAAGCCGAACTTTGGAAGGACAGGACAGGCCTGCTGCTGCCAGCGGCGCCCCAGAAAGCACGGCCTTCCCCCGGCCGGCCCGTGGGTCCCTGGAGGCTGTATCCTGACGCTGCTCCCAGTGGCCCCCTGGAGGCCGCCTGGCTGGTTACTCCCAAGGGATCTCCTGCCCATCCCTTTCCCTCCCCACACACTTGGCTGGCTCTGATTTGTGGTTCCAGCCTGTGCTCAGTGCGGGGACAGCAGATGGCGGGTCACAGAGGGGTGAGTCTGCCAAGTGCGCCCCAGGGGCCTGGCCCGATACAGGCCATTCTGCTCTCTGGAGCCCAGCTGGGCCTCCTGCTCCTCCAGCCACAGTGGCGGGGAGGAGCTGCTGCTGATGGTGGGAGCAGGCACAGCACAGACGAAGAGCACTGAATGGGATCGCGGAGTGGCGGATCTGAAGGAGGCCCCATCGCACGGGCAAGGTGTTACCACCCTCAAGGGCACTTGGACGCTCTGGGGAACCATGGTCTCTTCCACTCCTGGTCCCCTTTCCATGGCGGGACTGTCTCTGCAGAGAATGAGGTGCCCAGCTCAGTGCTGGGTGTGGCCCCAAGGCTCCAGCTCTGGAGAGGGAGGCAGAGAGACAGGGTTGAAAGCCGGAGCCAGGCAGTCCAGGAGGGCAGTGAGGAAATGAGTCGGGATTATCTCCATCAGAGCTGGCAGGGCTACAGGTGAGCAGATCGCCATTTTTCTCTGGAGAGGCATGCCCAGGCCCTCTGCTTCCTGACGGCTGGCAGGGCTACAGGTGAGCAGATCGCCATTTTTCTGTGGAGAGGCACGCCCAGGCCCTCTGCTTCCTGACGGCTGGCAGGGCTACAGGTGAGCAGATCGCCATTTTTCTGTGGAGAGACATGCCCAGGCCCTCTGCTTCCTGACGGCTGGCAGGGCAGCAGAGTGAGGCAGCTCCAGGGCAGTCAGGGGTCTACGACTGGAACAGCTGTGCTGAGTTACTGAGAGTGTAAAAGCAAACAAGACCTGGGCAGCCCCGGCTGGAGTTTTCTACAGAGGAAGGCTGTCTGCGTTGGGAGGGCTCGATCATTTCCCTCTAAGAAACAGAGAAGGCTCTTTGGAGGGTCTGCGGGCTTTGGCCCACGTCCTGCCCCTGCCAGCCACAGTCCTGGCTAGTGTTCCCTAAGGGTCTGCTCTGAGCCAGTTCCTCGGACGCACTGTCTCTAGTCCTTCCAACAGTCCTGTACGGAAGGGATCCCCATTTGACACAAAGTGGATCTCAGAGAAGCCAAGTGACACAGCTGGTGACCCGAAAGTCCATGCTTTTGCGGTGGCCTCGAGGCGGGTAGGAAGAAAGCTTCTTGGGAGGGAAGTGAGGGACGTTAGGGTCTTCTCTGACTTTACTCCCAAAGCCAGAGCAGACTGGGTTCCAGCGAGTCACCCCCTGCTAGGACAACTCGGCTGGTCGCAGCACCCCTCACACCCTGACAGCTGCTGACCAGCCCCCACTCATGACCTTGACTGGACAGAGAATGGGGAGCACCTTTCAGTATTCATCCCAGCAGGCCCAAGAGGCCAATGTGATCATCACATGGTTCCTAAGGGGCCGTAGGTCTAGGAATCATTAGGACCCCTCATTCACCCACCCCTGGTGCCCCCACTTCCCCCACAATAGCCTTGGCCCCCCTCATCTGCACTCCTGGAATATTTGCACTGGTCTAGGCCAGCCTGAGCCAAACTCATTAGGAACTCAAGATTCTTGTAAAGAAGGTTGTTTCCAAAGATGCCTTGTAGCTCTGTTGTTTGTGGGGACGAGGGGGAACCCTCCCGGGCCGGGGTCGGCGAATATGGGGAAAGGGAGAGTGCTGGAAACATTGAACTCGTGAGAGGTTAGACATTACAAGAATCTAAACGTGAGCAGTGACAGTCTGCTGCTGGATTACTGTGGTTTGTTGACTTACAAGTCCATCAGATGGAGAAGAGATGGCCAAATGGCTGGGCCTGAAGTAGGCAGAGCCCAGCAGGAGAGGACCTGCCCCCTGGAGGCAGGGATGGCCTGGACATCAAGGCTGCAGTCCACGTGGAGGCCGCACTGGCCCCCGGAACACTGGTTTGTTGTGGCTCCGAGTTCTGGAAAGTGTTAAATTGTGGGGCCAACGGATGTCTAAAGGAAGAGTGAATAGCAACAGAAATGACACGCTGAAGAAAATCCTCTTGGGCCCCACAGGGCGGTCCTGCCTCCCAGCAGGTGGGGTGTTGGGAAGGGCAGTCTGGGTATCTGCCTTAGGTATTAAGGGAACAGGCCACTTCCTAAAAGACCTGGATTCTACATTCCCCTTTAGGCAGAACCAGGAACAGAGGGCAGAGACGCTGAGGCTCCTGGTACATGGTGGCAGGTAGACACTATCCTTCAGTGCCAGCTCACCCGGCACTGTGTTTCAGCAGACTACGAGACACACCCCCACGGAGGTCTGGGCCTGACGACGTGCCCCAAACGTGCTGCCAGCCCTCCTGGCCTCAGCTGTTCCATCTATATGATGGGAAGATTCTGGGCGAGGGGAGGTTGATTGTGACGGACAGTAGCCTCACACTAGGTCCTTCACGCCCACTGGTATCATTTTTAAAAGCTCAAGGATAAATCCTGTAGAAATTCTATACTAAGTGACATTGTGAAAAGTGGGGTGTTCTCTTTCAGGACAGAGAGAGATTCTGGATACAATCCAAGTGGCCTGTCCCCTTAAGGGTGCAGCCAAGCCAGTCCTGGTCCAGGAAACGGGCATATTCCTGCAGGCAGAGCAGCCGGCAGCTGGGGTAGGAAAACACCCTCAGGGAGAGCAAACCAAAAACCCACCGCCTCCTGGAGGATTCCATCTCAGAGCAACCCTTCAGGACAGTACAACTGCCCTAAGCAGACTGCCATATCTTACTCCTGCAGAGCAGCTGGTGGGATGGAACTGCCGACCTTTCGCTTAGCAGCCGAGCACTTAACCACTGCACCACCAGGGCTCCTTCAGGGAGACCTAGGTCTGTGTAGACTTTGTGATACTGTCTCAAGGGAGGTTTCCTCTTCTGGGCCTTGGAATCTTGCATATGAGGTCCCTGGGACAAGCTGTTCAATGGCGGGCTCTGACAGAGAAGTAGTGACAGAGTGCTTGACGCACCTCCAGCCCAGCGCCAAGGCGCTCACCTGCCCAGGGAGGCCCTTCAGGACGGGCGGGCAGAGGCGCCCACTCCTCCGTCCCGAGTCAGTGCAGCTGGAGCTGTCCTGGACCTTCCAGCCCCACAGATTCCCCATCCTCCCTTCCCCACCCCAGTAACCAAGGCCTGAGGCTTCCTAACAATTCAGTCTTCGTTTTTATTTATGAGGAATGTATATCGTTAGTCACTGACACCAAGAGACACATAAAAGCAGAGTTAGAAAACTGGACTGCAGCCATCATGGTGCCCACGTCTACACGGGGGCTGCTCCCTATTCTGCTCTTGGAGTCACTACCAAGACCCCAAAAACCAACCGAGTCCCTTAAACATGAGTAAAGGAAACAGCTTCAAGCAGCGACAATTCTTACAAGTGATTATTCAAAGAATGCACAAGAGCCACAGTTCAGACAAATCAACTACAAAAAAATCATTAAAAAAAAAAAAAAAAGGAGGGGGCCAGCGTTTTAAAAACAAAGATTTGACAGAAGAGTGAGCAGAACCCTCCGGGCGGAGTTCTGCCTCCTCTGTCCTGTGTGACTTGGGTGCAGGGCCTGGCACAGGCTCACGTCCAGCAGACACGTGGAGCTCAGGGATGCGCTGCTCTCGGCCTACAGCAGACACAGAACACTGAAGTTTGCTAGACAAGGTGTGGGGGGCAAGTGCGGCTCTGATCTTTTGAGAGCACCTGTGCTCCTGGTTAGAGACGGCCGCTGGTCAGAGGCCTGCAGGTGATGCTGATACCCGAGACAACCGCAGGGACCAACCATTCCAAGGACCCCGCGGGTGAGAGCCCTCCAGTGTGCAGACCGAGGGGATGAGCTTTCTTCTGGCAGTTGGGAACCACAAGCCCTCTCTGCCCCAGATGCAGCGGCCAGGACTGACTGCTGTGCCCCTTCCATCCAGAGGACACTGTCTCGCTACCAGGTCCTCGGGACACTCTGGTGCTCTGCAAGGACATCCCTACTGTCTTCTAAAAACTTGCGTCCTCTCATTTGGGTTGATTTTTGGCCAGAGGAACAGAGGGTGTACAGCCACAGAGAATAGAAGCACCCATGTGGACGTTATCTACTGTCGAGGCGGTGGGACAGACAGATGGTTGAACTAGTCAGTAGTTTGCCAAGAGTCAGCAGGGTGGGGAGGGTTGGAAAACCATGTGGGGGGGGGGTGCGTGGCTCAGCACGTTCACGGGTGAAGATACTCTATCTACAGGAGACAGGCAGGTCAGGTCCCGGAGGGAGCAGAACCTCGGATGTTCTCTTGAACGTGCCTGGCTGACCTGGGCCCAGAGCCAGACTCCAGAGAGGCCGAAGGCTCTGACCAGGAGTCAACACCAGGTTGAGGTGGACAAAGGGCTTCACCTCACAGAGCTGGAGGACAACCTGCCCTTTGACCTGCAACTACTGCCTCCTCATATGCCAAGCCTAGAAAGATCCCGTAGCAGGCAGGGGAGAAGACCCTCCGTCTGTGCCCTGCCCACATACCAACTTCAGAATCCATCCGGCAAAACGAAAGCACTTGATCCATGGAAAAGTACGTCTGAATTTTAAATCTGTGCAGTTACGGGTTATTTGTAGAGGGCGAGAATCAACATCTACCACATTCTTTAAAAACTCCTGATTTACCCATGACTTAGCAGTCGCTTTCCCTTGGGACACTGTCAGGACAAACGTGGCAGGTGAACAGTGATCTGACCCAACGTGATTTCTTCCCTCATTTTTGCCAAGTCCTGATTATCTGAGTGGAGGTGATTTGCCCTCTAGGGTCTGTCCTGGGTTTTTTATGCCAGTTGGTGGGTCTGTGGCTCCACCCCCTCCAATGGCAGGGCAAAGTCCCAGGAACAATTTAGGAAGAGCAGCTGGCAGCTTGGCCAGAGTCCAAGGAATGTCTGTGCTCCCGGGGAAGTGGGGTGTGCCACCCCTGCAGGGAAAACTCAGCTGGTGCTTGGGCGGTTCCTCCTGCCCTGTCCGGCTGGTTCTGGGCGTCCCTGCTGCCTGGGGAAGGGTGCACTTCCTGAGCAGCAGGTCTCCCTGCCTCTTGGCCCCTCCCAGCAGGCTAAAGTGCAAGACCCAGAGCAGTCACCTCAGATTCCCATCGCACACCTCCACTGGCCAGGAAGGAGCTGGCTGCAGCCTGCAACCCCTGCCCTGCGGAGCGTTTCAGCAAACGCTGTAAGTTCACTTCTTTACCCTCCTCTAGGGTAGAGAAAGAGAAACTCAGGGATCCCAAGGAAGGAATCTCAGAAAGGGAAGAGGGAAGGAGAGGGGCCTGCACAGTCCACCAATGAAGCCCTCAGTCCCTGACGTGATTCGCACAGACCTGACTGGAACCTAATCAAGACCACGAGAGGTCAGTGTAGCAAACGCAAGCTGAGAGGAAATGGGGGAAAAAGAACCCCAAAAACCTTAAGAGGAAATGGCTGCAGATGCCCAGTGACTGCTTATCGTCTGGGTGAAAAGACAACCCCTTTGTCTCCCCTTAGGTCTCAGCCTCTGTGCTTGGGAGAGCAGAAGGGGGCCTGGCCAGACCCAGCTGGCAATCCCAAAGAAAGTGGGGGTAAACAGGAACCCGAAGTTCTCAGGATCAGCAATCCTGGTTCCATTAAAAAAAAAAAAAAAAGGGAAAAAAACCTTGACCGATGTGATGAGGAATGCTACGACCTGCCTCTCATCCCTGTGTGAACACCCCCAGCCAGCCAGTCCCGTCTCCTACTATACTGGGCAGAGATAAAAGTTCTTCTCCTCCTGGGGTTTGCTTATCCAATTCCCATAGCCCATGTCCTTCAGGCTGTGTTTGAAGTAGGTCTTGGCCATTTCGTAGTCACGGGCAGCTCTCTTGGCC
The DNA here is from genome assembly GCF_000243295.1 of Trichechus manatus latirostris. Lineage (NCBI taxonomy): Eukaryota > Metazoa > Chordata > Mammalia > Sirenia > Trichechidae > Trichechus > Trichechus manatus. The sequence goes on along the minus strand of NW_004444149.1, from coordinate 2,517,603 downwards.
TCACCATAGGAGAGTCTAAGTAGGTCCCTGCGGTAACGGAAGGAGCAGAGCTTCTTAAATAGAAGAAAAATGTTCTTTTTGGAGACCCGTGATAATTCATTCCGTGGCCTGGAGAAATCAAAGCACTCGTTATTCACCTGAGCCCAGGAAAGAGGGGAGCCCAAGGCGGAGAAACCATGGCCGGCGAGGTAGTCGGGCGGCTCGGCTTTGCTCCTTACCCGTCCACAGTGCCTCTGGTCCCATCCAGGATCTCCAGGTCGTAGCCGTCGGCCAAACACCAGTTGACGCTTGTCTCCTTAGTCTTCCCTGACTGCCTTTTGGAATCATATACACTGACCCGGCCAACCTAGAGACCCCAGGAGCAACGGGACAAAGACAGGAGCCTTTCAGAAGATGACTCAGAAGCAGGGACTCAAGGCTCACAGGGGGCAGAGTGCGGGGCCTCGATCTCTCCCCCTTTTGAGCATCCTGTTTGGCTAAGACTAAGCAGAATCTCGACTGCGAACCCCACCTCTATTCAAATTGATTCCAGACTTGGAGAAGGAAAGCTCTTGCCTTCCAGGAGGACGAAAGTTAAGTTCTCGGGACACCAGCCAAGGCCCCCCCTTGCCCACAGTGCACATTCTCCCCGCTGACAGGATGGCCTGAAAAGGTGAAAAAGGTCAAGGGAAAAACGGCTGGGGCTACCATACCTTGGGGTGGTTGACAATGAAGGGATGCCGCAGTCCATCCTCAAACGCCTTCCCGTCTCTCGTCACACGACAGCAGATGGCACGGGTCAGATGCCCTTGGCTGAAAAGGTAACCTGAGTACAAAAACGTATACACCTGTGCTTGCATCACACGCCGCTGAGAGGAACGGGGTGAGGTGGTTCGAAGGTACAAGACAGGCTCATCGGGACAGAGCGCCAGCGCCCCCGTGAGACCTGCTGACTGGCTACCCAGGTTCTCTACGGGGCCATCAAATACCGAAGCACACTATATAAGCGTCAAGGTCAGGCCAAGCACTGTGGAGAACAAGGACATTAAGACACTGCAGTTTCAAGCTGCTGGTTTAACTCGCCTCTCAAAGACTCGTCTGCCCTGTCTTTACTCAGGCTGGCTGCCGAGAGCCATCATCCTGCCACAGCATACTGGGCAGTCGCAATCAATGACCGTTGAGCCAGGCGCACTTTGAAAAGGGGAGACGTCCACTTAACGCCTGGCCACAGAGCGTGTCGTTTGCTGCTGGGATTTGGGCACTAGGAGGACAGACCAGTTCCAGCTCCCGAGGCACTCCACGTCCCTTACCCAGTGTGACAGATCTGAGATACACGGGCTGCAGGAAGTGGGTCAACAGCGCCCCTTGCAGGCCGAGCACGTTCCAGCGGAGGATCTTGTCACTACAGGACATGGTACGGAGTCTCTCCCCGAGCCGAATGCCATCCCACGTAGGCACGATGTCACTGGACTCCACCGGGATTGTGCCTTCCCCTGTGTCAGAGACTCGGGTCAGACCCCCAGGGGCCACTGGGCCAGACCACGCCTTGGTGGAGCATTTAACTCCTCAGACTTGGGCCACAGGCTATTCATTCATTCATTTGTTCTGCCTATATTCCAGAGCACCTACTCAGTGCTGGGCACTATGCTTGGTGCTGGGAAACAACAGTGAGCAAAAACAAGTAAGATCCAGTCCTCATGGAACATCTATGGGGTGAGGAGAGAGAAAGGGAACAGAACAGACACCGAACAAGTAAACGGATACAGATGCAAGAATTGTAGATGCAGCAGTGCTCTGAAGGCTTCCAGGGAGCTATGGCGGACAGCAGAGGAACCCAGTGAGATAGTCCGGGGAGCTGAGACATGCAGGAGGAGACGGAGCAGCCGGAATAAGAGAGTTCCAGACAGAGAGACAGCAAAAGCAAAGGCCCTGGGGCAGCAAGGGGGAACTGACAAAGGCCAGGCATGAGTGATGGGGAGAGCAGCATGGGATGAGGCTGGGCGTCAGGTCTGGCTTTTATGTGAAGTGCAGTGGAAAGCCACTCTAGGGTTTGTTTTTTTTTTTAAACAAATCTTTATTAATATATGTTACATTCCATACAATTCATCATTGAAAGTGTACAACTGAATGATTTTTAGAATATTCAGAGTTGTGCGACCATCATCCCAATCAATTTCAGAACATCTCATCACCCCAAACAGAAATCTCGTACCCGCCAGCCGTCAGTCCCCACTCCTCCCTGACTCCCCCAGCCTCTGACCCCTGGCGGCCACTCATCTGCTTTCTGTCTCTCTGGATTTGTCTGTCGTGGGCATTTCACAGAAACGGAATCATGTAAACACGACCTTCTGTGTCTGCTTCTTTCACTCAGCACGACTGTCTACGATGTAGCGTGTATCAGTACCTCACTGCTTCTTAGGACTAACAGTCCGCTGGATGGAGAGGCCACATTTGGTCCATCCACTCATCAGTGAACGGACACTGGGGTTGTTACCACTTTCTGGGTATCATGAATAATGTCGCTGTGAGCATACGTTTACTAGTTTTTTTGTGGACGTACGTCGTCAGTTCTCTTGGGTGTGTACCTAGGAATGCAGAGCTGGGTCATATGGTAACTGTGTTTACGCTACAGGGTCTGAGCACAGGAGTGACATGATCTGATGTATGCTCAGGATGGTGCTGATGACCGCTGAGGGGACAGGAGGGGACGTGAGGAGACAGTAAGGAGGCATTAGAGGACAGTGGCGGGGAAGGAGCTGGTGGACGAGGAGTAGAACCAGCTGTCAGTCAGATGGGAGGGGGACCGGGCCCTCGGGGTCCTTCTCTGCCCACTCCTCAGGGCCTGGTTCTGCATCATTTTCTTCTCGTTTTCTCCCTCCTCCCGCCCCCGGGTGACACACCCACTGCCATGGCTGTGAAGCCCATCTACGGGACGATGACTCTCAGTTTATCTCCAGCCAGGCTCTCCCCTCGGAGCTGACACGGGCACCTCCACCTCCAATGGGATGTGAAGAGCTCCCAGGTCTCCCAAAGGAACAAATTCATGACGGGACCTCAGCCTTCCTATAGCCCCCCGACGAGATGTGCCCGTCCCCTGTAAACAACACTCTCCTATCCCAGGCACGAATGGCAAAACCCAGCAATCATACCCTTGTCCCTGGGAGTGGCCTGCGGCCTTGCAGAGCCCCTGGTGCAAAGGGTGAGGACGTGTGCCACTCACCGTTCTCCACCTTGGTGCGGAGCTTGCCTTGTTTGGGATTCTCAAAGACAGGGTAGTGGCGGGAATCTGTGCTTTCCACAGCACGGTCACTGCAGGACTTGTCAAAGAGGGCACCGTCTCCACACGGGGCCGTGCTGCAAGAGGGACATCTGTTACTATTCACCTGGGCAGACATTCCCCTTCAGTCTCCGGGGACGCAGGAACAGTCACACGTGGGAGAACCACGGGACCTTTCCTGAAACCTGCCACGGGGTGCTGGAGGGGGGTGGAAGGGTACGAGAGTCACCCTACACCGCGCACACCCGTCAATCCCAACTCACAGCAAACCTAGAGGACAGGACAGAGTACAACTGCCCCGTGGGGTTTCCAAGGAGCGGGTGGTGGATTCCAACTGCCTACCTCTTGGTTAGCAGCTGAGCTCTTAACCACTGGGCCACCAGGGCTCCACCAGGGTACGTATCTCAAACTCTGAGTTGAGTGTGGCCTATCGAATAAGGTCGGATTTTGGGGCAATGAGAGTTTGTCTCTACCCAACCCTGGGGGCCCGGAGCCAGCGCCGGCACAGCGGGACAGTACAGACCTGATGTAGAGGTGGAACGACACCGTCTTTTTTATCTGGAGCTTTTCTCCTCCCTTCGCAAGCTCAAATATACTATCCTTTGCGGTCTGGGAGTTGTATTTCATTAACTCGCTGTAGAGAAACCTAGGAAAACAAAGTCTGCTTAAGAAGGCGGGTTCAGGTCTGGGCGAAGTGCTGTCTACGATCTGATCTCCACCCGAGCCTAACTAAGGAAAAGGTCTCTCATGGTTTCTCGGGTTGAAAGCAGCACAGGGTGGTGGGAAATTCTCCATGGGAGACGCTACATTTCACAAAGCGCAGCTAGCTTTTCTGGTCGGTTTCGTTTCCACCCAGGGCGCCTCGCTGTGGCAGCTACAGGGCATCAGGACGGCAAACGTGGGCTCGAGGACTACACAGGGCTGTTGCTTCTCCGAGTCTCTCCCTTCATGAAGGAAAGGTGACGTGGAGGAGAAAGCGGGCAGGGCCTCAAGTGGAGACTGAAGGCTGCCTCACCCCCGAGGCCCTCAGGACCCAGAGGTCATTCTGCGTTGTTCAAAAAGGGCGTGAAGCCGAGCTGGCTGGAGCGCCCTGCAAAACAGGCTGAGCAGGTGGAGACAGCCTGGGTCACAGGGGAATCGATCCCACAAGGCAGGCTCAGATGGACGGGCTGAGGGCCAAGGCCAGCCCTGTGGGATCACCACCTGCCGGCTGTGGTGGGGCCCGTGGTGGCCGCGGGGTCCTGAGTAGCAGGAAAGAGGGCAGAGAGGCAGTTGGCTCACCTGATGAAGCCTCTCCGGGAGATGATTTCTGCATGGCAGTCATTGACGGTTTCTCCCTTTAGGCTTAGAGAATCTCCTTTCACACAACGGTTCCCTGGGAGAGGGTTAAAGCAAATGTAAAATCGCCAAAGGAGATGTGACGAACAGGGTAAACGCTGTTTGTTCTTAAGGCCTGAAGGCAGACACAGGCTCCCATTTTCAGCTTTGACTCTTACGTTCTCTTCCCCAGGAAACGAGAACCCATTCCCCACTCTGAATTAACCGCAGCTAAGATGAAATGTAAGATTTGTTTTCTCCCCACCTTTGACTTGCTCACACCAGATGGCAGGGGAGAAGGAGAAAGGCCCGCTTCCAGGCACCGTGGGGACCGCTGGCCAGGGGAGCGGGTTTCAGAGCTTTGCTTACCTGTGCCCAAGCTGACCACGACACCCAGGTCTTCGGGGTCTTTCTTCATGATGATGGCAGCCAGGATCTTGCGGCCGAGCAAGGAGGGCTGGAAGCTGTTAGTAAGGGCATTGAAGCAGCGGTGGCTCAGCATAGCTATCTGGTCATGGAAGGTGCTACCAGTGAGAGGAAGCTGTGGGGACAGGAGGCCACGTCAGCACCACGGACCCCGATCTACGTCCACTGGACTTCAGAGGGGGCAGGGAGGCCGCACTCTGCTTGACTGGCGGGTCATCTTTTCCCCTCACATCTAATCCCATTGTACGTTCTACTGAGGCTAACATGAAAGCCAGGGAGTAAGTCACGACAGCAAGAGCTGACTTCACCCAGAGGGGAGTAGGCAGGACACCCCGAAAAAAGAGAGCACCAAAAGTAGACGTCTTAACTGTCTTTGGCTGTGCTTCTGGGGACCTTGAGAGGAGAAGCAAAGTTCTTCTGAGACCGGCCCCTGTCACTGGGGTTACCTCTGTGAAACCCATGCGCTCTGCCTTCTCGTTCTCCCCAATCAAGACGCGGAGGGCCGCATCTGCTGCTTCCTGCTTGCCTTGCTTCTTGCTGTGGGCGCAGACGGCTGGGAACCAGCGACCCCCAACTTTGGCTTGGTAAACGAACCTTTGGGATGAGAAGCAGGGGGTGAAGACAAGCACCAGCGCTGGACGCCTTTTCCAGGGAAGGGCTAGGCTGGCTTACGATGGGGCCAATCTTGCAAACAGATGGACCCCCCGACTCTTCACAGCTGTTTCTAATGTCACTCATGAATCGCAAGATGATCTGTGCTAGATCCAGAGATCACCTGCACCATTACCAAGGATTCTTTTAAAACGTAAACACATTTAAAAAACAAACTTTACATCATTCTGTAAATGGAAAACATAAATTGCAGGTGACTGGAAAACAATATGATAAAATCACGTTACTGAATCTAGCTAGATAGTGTCACCCGCAGAGGCTCTGGGACTTCTCTTTATTATGAAGGAAGACGAGCGAGCACTAGAGAGGTTTAAAGAAGCTCTGGCACCAAACCTAGACTTTCTTCTTCTTTTTTATTGCTGTGCTTTAAGTCGAAGTTTACAATTCAAGTTAGTCTCTCATATAAAAATTTATACATACATTGTTATGTGACCCTAACTGCTCTACCTATACTGTGACAGCACACTCCTCTTTTCTGCCCCCGATTTCCCGTATCCATTCAACCAGCTCCTGACCCTCTCTGCCTTCCGATCTCACCTCCAGATGGATTTTCTTAAGCAGAAATGAGAAGGGAGTTAAGTTTCTCCCCGTGGGAGTCCATGTCATTTAACGCCCTGCCTGATTTTTCAAGTTTCTGATTCTCTTTCTTCATTTACTTCCTGATTAGATCAAAAGGACTTAACCTAGAGAGACCAGAATGTCAAGGTCGGCCTCAGACCAGGGAACCGAGCTTTCACGAGGAGGCGGTTTTCAATTCCTGGAAGGCTCGCCATGGACGTGGGTGATGTGAGTGCACTCCTGGGCCCACGAGCTCTGCTGATGGGCAAGGGCATGGTGGTACAGGGAGTGGGCAGTGCCGCCAGCTGGGCCGACTCCTGCTGGGGACTTCCACAAGCCGAGAGAGAGCATGGTGCAGCGAAATGGCTTAGAAATCTCCCAGACGAGGTTTTGAGAATCCTAGCTTTCAACCAGATCCTCATCGAGGGCTGGGGAATCCAGCTTTGGATAATCTGACTGCCTGTGACTGAGGCTTCAGTATCAAGATTTATCAGCTCAGGCAATAAAAGGAATGACTCTTTATGTCCAGCCACACCAAGCTTCTCACTGTCCCTGACCATCCTGAAGCTGAATGCCTTTACTCCTTTCTCTGCCTGAGCGGCCAGGTTTGTGCAGGCCACTGGCTGCCATTCAGTGAATGAGACCAAAAACCAAGCCCGCTGCCGTTGAGTCGATTCCAACTCACAGCAACCCTATAGGACAGAGCAGAACTGCCCCATGGGACTTCCAAGGAGCACCTGGTGGATTTGAACCGCTGACCTTTTGGTTAGCAGCCATAGCTCTTCACCACTACACCACCAGGGTTTCCTCAGTGAATGAGAGGGAGGGGGTATTAATAGAGGTTGAGAGGGGCTAGGGGCCAAACTGTGTAGGATCTTTGCCTGGGGGATCCAGGATAATTTCATGTGTTTGAAAAGAACATGAACTCTTGTGTACAAAGTTTATATGTCTCTCTCTAGATATGTATCTATCACACACATATGATAAAATTTGTTAGTTATACAATTAGGATCCCTTAGATTCTACCATGCTGTCCAATGTGGTAGCCACTAGCCACAGGAAGTTACTGAATTTTAAATAATAAAAATTAAATACGGTAATTCAGTTGCTCAGGTGCACTGGTCACATTTCAAGGGCTCAATATCCACATATGGGCTGGTGGTTCCTGTACCGGACAGAGCAGATGCAGAACGTTTCCATCATCGCAGGAAGTTCTATGGTACAAGCTACTCTGTACTACAGACTCTACACTATAGACGACGCCGTCTCTGTCACAGCACACTCACATTCTGAGCGAGGTAATTCTTGGCTGTGGAGGGCTGTCCTGTGCACCGCAGGATGTTCAACAGCATCCTTGGCTTCTACCCACTGGATGCCACTAGCACCTCCCAGCTGACAGCCAAAAACGTCTCCAAACCAAAACCCAAGCCCGTTGCTCTTCAGTCAGTTCTGACTCACAGCAACCCTACAGGCTGTACAGGACAGAGCAGAACTGGCCCATAGGGTTTCCAAGGCTGCAAGCTTTATGGAAGCAGACTGCCACACATCTTTCTCCCACGGAGCGGCTGGTGGGTTCAAACTGCTGACCTTTCTGTTAGCAGCCGAGTGCTTAACCACTGTGCCACCAGGGCTCCTATGAATAACGTTACTTACTATTAAAGAAAGACAATTTAAAATAATGAGATACCATTTTCTATAAGCTTTCGTCCTTAATGACTTTTTAACACTGAAGGCAGGATACACACAAGTAAGAACTCTAACAGTTAAAAGTATATGCATGTATGTAGGCATATATGCGTACAGGTGTGGCTGTTAGGGGTCGCTGAGTTGGTTCTGACTCATAGCAACCCTACGTACAACAGAAATGAAACACTGCCTAATCCTGCACCATCCTCACAATCCTTGTTATGCCTGAGCCCACTGTTGCAGCCACTGTGTCAATCCATCTCGTTGAGGGTCTTCCTCTTTTTCGTGGACTCTCCGCTTTACCAAGCATGATGTCCTTCTCCAGGGACTGGTCCCTCCTGATAACATGTCCAGTGTACATGAGATGAATACATATGTATATGCATCTACGTCACTGTATACACATATATTCGTATATATAATAAAGCACACAGGGGGCACAGTCATAGTATTTCTTAGACCTAACCAAACACTTTGTGTGATTGGATTTCTGGGTTTGAAGGACTGGGACCATAGTCTCGGGGGACATCTTGGTCAACTGGCATGATATAGTTCATAAAGTTACGTTCTACATCCTAATTTGGTGAGCAACAGGAGCCCTGGTGGTGCAGTGGTTAAGCGTTCAGCTGCTAACCAAAAGTTCAGTAGTTTGAATCCACCAGCCACTCCTTGGAAACCCTATGGGGCAGTTCTACTCTGTCCTATAGGGTTGCTATGAGCTGGAATCGACTCAATGGCAACAGGTTTGGTTTTGGTCTGGGGTCTTAAAAGCTTTCAAGCGGCCATCTAAGATACAACTATTGTTCTCTGCTCATCAGAAGAAACTAGTCTACAGAACAAACAGTCTACACGAACCACGGCCTCATCTACCCTGAGACCAGAAGAACTAGATGGTGCCCAGCTACCACCACCTACCATTCTAATCAGGGCCACAATAGATGGACCCTGATAGAATGGGAGAAAAATGTGGAACAGAACCTCAAATTCCTTAAAAAAAAAAAAAAAACCCAAAACAAGACCTAGTGGACTGGTTGAGACTGGAGGGCTCCCTGAGACCACAGCCTTGAGATATTCTTCAAACCTTGAACCACAACTAACCCGAGGTCATCTTGTAGCTAAAAGACTGGCTCAAAAAATACTGAATATCACCCATAAATACTGTGCTCCTTTAAATAATCACATATATGAAACCAAACAGCCAACAATTACTTTAAAACAAAGATGAGAATGTAAGGGGGCGAGGAAACTAAATTAATGGAAATGGAACAATCAGAATGGAAACAATGAGAATGTCCACGCATTCTGAAGAACGTAACCAACATCACTGGACAACTTGTGTAGAAACTGAATGGGAACCTAAACTGCTGTGTAAACTTTCACCAAAAACACAATAAGATATTATTAAAAAAAAAAAGTGGCCCTCCTTCCCAGAAGCAAACACTGTTAAATTTTTTCTTTTTTTGATCCTTTAAGAAAATAATCCGTGCATACACGTTGTTGCTATTGTTAGGTTCTGTTGAGTCAGTTCCGACTCATAGTGACCTTATGTACAACAGAACGAAATACTGTCCAGTCTTGTGCCATCCTCACAATCGTTACTATTTTTAAGCTCATTGTTGCAGCTACTGTGTCAATCCATCTCACTGAGGGTCTTCCTCTTTTTCACTGACCCTCTACTTTACCAAGCATGATGTCCTTCTCCAGGGACTGGTCCCTCCTGATAACATGTCCAAAGTATGTGAGAAGTAGTCTTGCCATCCTCGCTTCTAAGGAGCATTCTCGCTGTACTTCTTCCAAGATGGATTTGTTCATTCTTCTGGTAGTCCATGGTATATTCAATATCCTTCACCAAAACAATAAATTCAAAGGCATCAATTCTTTTTCGGTTTTCCTTATTCATTGCCCAGCTTTCACATGCATATGAGGCAACTGAAAACACCATGGCTTGGGTCAGGCACCCCTTAGTCCTCAAAGTGACATCTTTGCTTTTTAACACTTTAAAAAGGTCTTTTGCAGCTGATCTGCCCAATGCAGTATGTCATTTTATTTCTTGGCTGCTGCTTCCATGGGTGCTGATTGTGGATCCAAGTAAATGAAATCCTTGACAACTCTGATCTTCTGTTTATCATGATGTTGCTTATTGGTACAGTTGTGAAAAGTTCTGTTTTCTTTATATTGAGGTGTAATCCATACTGAAGGCTGCAGTCCTTGATCTTCATCAGTAATGCTTCAAGTCCTCTTCACTTCCTGCATATCGCAGGTTGTTAATGAGTCTTCCTCCAATTTTGATGCCATGTTCTTCGTCAGCCAATGATCTGCTGCTATTCATAAGGTTTTCACTGTCCAATTTTTTTAGAAGTAGATTGCCAGATCCTTCTTCCTGGTATGTCTTAGTCTGGAAGCTCCACTGAAACCCATCCACCATGGGTGACCCTGCTGGTATTTGAAATACTGGTAGCATAGCTTCTAGCATCACAGCAACATTCAAGCTATCACAGTACGACAAGCTGATGGATGAGTGGTGGGTGCATATATAAGCACATTATTTATTAAGCCCCTGACTCATGATGATCCCATGTGCAACATAACGAAATGCTGCCTGATCATCCCCATGATCGGTTCTAGATCTGACAGTTGTGATCCACAGAGTTTTCATTGGCTGATTTTTGGAGGTAGATTGTTAGGCCTTTCTTCCTAGTCCATCTTAGTCTGGAAGCTCTGCTGAAACCTGTTCAGCATCATAGTAACAAGCAAGCCTCCACTGACAGATAAGTGGTGGCTGCACTGGCCGGGAACTGAACCCAGGTCTCCAGCATGAGAGGAGAGATTTCTATCACTGAACCACAATGCCCTTTTTCTTTTTCACTTAGCAATATACCTCAGAGATCATTTCATACAGATGTATCTTATTCTTTCTAATAGCTACATGGCATTCCTTCGTGTGGATGCACAACTTACTTAACTAGTCTGCAAATGGTGTGTGTGTGTGAGTGAGAGAGAGAGAATTCCTAGAGGTGGCATTGGTGGGTTGAGGGCAATACTTAGATGATGTACTACATCACCGTTGCTGTAAGTACACTGTCAAAATGTAAATTTAATTTACAAAGTAAAGTTGAGAACCTTTCATTAGTAATTTATTATATTTCTTTTGCTGTGATAGTTCATATACTTTGCCTATTTTTCTATCAGATCTGAAAAGAACCCCTTTTCTATTAAAGAAATCAGCCCCTGGGCTGCTGCACATTGCAAATGTTTTTTTCTCAGGGGGTCATTTTACCAGAGACAACTTTTTCATATAATCAGATTTGCCGGTTTTTACCTTCTGTGATTTATGGATTGAACTGTGTCCCCCAAAAATATGTGTTGTAAATCCTAACCCCTATACATGTGGACACAACAACAACAAAACCAAATTAGGAACAGGTTTTCTCTGTTACGTTAATGAGGCCACATAAGTGCAGAGCAGGTTTTAAGCCAGTCACTCGAGATATAAAGGGAGCAGATTAGGCACAGAAGCAAGGAAGCACAGATGTGGGGAGACAGATTCATGCCACACGACAATTGTCAAGGATCCAAGGAACAGAACTGAAAAGAGACAGACCTTCCCAGACCTGATCGAGAGCGAGCTTGCCCCTAGAACCAGTGTCCTGAATTTGGACTTGTGGTCTCCGTAACTGTGAGAAAACAACCCACCCACCTGTGGCATTTCTGTTACAGCACCACTAGGTCATTAAGACTGTGACTACGCTTTGTGTCTTGATTAGAAAGGCTGCTGCTACTCCAAGATTCTAGAAGTTCCCACTTTTTAGCTAGTGATGTTAGGATTTCATTTATTTTACATTTAAATCCTACACGCACTGGAATTTAGGTGTAGGGAAGGAGGTGAATACCCAGCTTTAGTTAGTCAGTTACCTGAACAGTCGGCAGTCCCAACACCATTACTGAATAACCCACCACCTCCCCACTGATCTGAAACCTCACCGACATTGTTCACATCTACCTCTACTTTCAGGTGCTCCATTCTGCTCCACCAATTTGCCCGTCTATCTATACGCCAGGACAACACTGTTTCAACATCTGTTAGGATCAATACCCCTTCCTACTTTTCTTTTTCACAATTTTCCTAGCTATTCCTGCATCTTTTTCATTTAAATTTCAGAATCAAGCCTTCTAGTTCCAGAATAAATCCTATTTGTGTTTTTACCAGGATTACATTAAATGTATAGATTAATCTGGGCACAGCAGCTTTCTTTAAAAATCTAATAACAGTTTTTTTCCCCCTGCATTTAATCAAGTTTTCCTTTATATCCTTCACTAGTATTTTACTTAATGTGGATCCCACTAGTCCCATTAGGACCGTGCCTAGGTTATCTTTTCAGTTGCTCCCGTAAACAGGATATTTTCTTCCATTACATTTTCTAATTGCTTACTGCTGTGTACAGAGAAGCTCTTGATTCTTATACGTTATTTTGCAATCTTCCACTTTCCTAAGATCTCCTTTGTCTCTAATACATCTTCAGTTTTTCTCGTAAGTATTCCCGGTATACAATCGTGGCATCTACAGATAACGATACCTTCACCTCCTCTTTCCTCTTCTTACACTTATTTCTTCTCTTGGCTGATTACATTGCTAGAAATTCCAGAATAATTTAAGTAATGATGACGCTGGCATCCTCATCTTCCTCCTGACTTGAATGGGAACATTCTACGTTCACCATTAAGCAAACTGCGGGCTTTTGACTTCAGACGTGTTATTTCTATCATGCTAGGAGGTGTACAGCAATTTCTATTTTATGAACAGTTTGGTTTTGTAATCTGAATGCATGTTGAATTTTACTAAGTGCCTTTTTGGAATTTCTGGAGATGATCGTGTGATTTTTCTCCTTTGATCTTTTAATATGGTAAATAATAAATATCCCAATGCAGACTCAGCTTTGCACGGTGCTGAGATACTGTTTCACATTTTAGAATGGCAAAGATGAACGTTTGGATAATGTTTATGAACGGTTTGCTAGGGTGCAGGGGTAGAGTCATTCTTACGTATTGTTGGTGGAAGCATGAACTTCTGCAGTTCCAGTGGAGAAAAACCAGGGAACACTGACCCTAACTTTAAATGCACACGGACATGTTATTCACTGCAGCACTGTTTATAACAGCGAAAGTCTGGAAATAATCCCAGGGTGCATCACTAGTGACTGGGTACATGAATCATGATAAACCCATGCTCTGGGACTCTCTACGGCTATACAAAAAGAATACAAGTGATAGGGAAAGCTCTCCAAGATAATATTGTTAAGTGAAAAAAAGCAAGCTATCGATCAAGGTACATATTATGTATCTTCTACATAAAACACGGAAACCCTGGTGGCGTAGTGGTTATGAGTTTGGCTGCTAACCAAAAGGTTGCCAGTTCGAATCCACCAGGTCCTCCTCAGAAAACCTGTGGGGCAGTTCTACTCTGTCCTATAAGGTTGCTATGAGTCGGAATCGACTCGATGGCAATGGGTTTGGGTTTTTTGGTGTAAAAAATGGCAAATACACTTGCTTGTATTTATATAAAGACACTCTGGAAGGATTTATGATAAATGATGTAAAGTTACTGGCATGCTAGTTCGTGTGTCTGTGTGTGTGTGTGGGGGGTGAGAGCTAGGTCAAAGGGAGACTGAGTATGAGCTATGTCTTTTTTATTTTTAAACCGTTAGTCTATTATCTATATAAAAAATTTTAACACTTTAAAAAAGTGCACATAACCCATGGCCCAGAAATTTCACTCTGAAAATGTATACTGCAGACAATGCTGCGCGTGTAAGCAGAGAAATACAGTACAAGGAGAATCACAGCAGATGTGCTTCTAATAACCAAACCGGCTTGTGGATTCGAACTGCCAACCTTCTGGTTAGCAGCCAAGCTCTTCACCACTGTGCCACGAGGGCTTCCGTTTCTAATAGCAAGACCAAAAACAAGTTAAATGTCAGTGAAGTATTTTAATAAATTATGCAAAGCGGGGAACTTAAAAGAAAACGTTAACATTCTATTTCTTAAACTGGGCGGTAGGTACATGGGTGTCTGTTTTAGCAAAGATCTTTTCTATCTCGTGTAAGAAAAACAATTTTTAAATTGTAAGCATTCATTCACCTGAACATGTACCTGTGCAAAAGAATAACAATCTCTAAGACACCTTGGTAAGCACAGGAGTCAAGGTGGAGAGAAGGTATAATATATACTTATTTTTGTTACAAAAACAAAGAAATGAAAATGCATTAGTATATGCATGGAAGTTTCTAGGAGGACTCAAGAAGCTGGTAACAGTACACAGGTCTGGGGAAGAAACTACAGTTCTAGGGTAGAAATGAGACGTCTCACTGTATGCTTTTTCAATTAGCTTGAATGATTTTCCACATATATAGATCCCTTTTAAAATTAAAGTTCGTTGAAAAAAAAAAACTCTAGAAAGGCTCATGTTCACTGGAAGAGGGACTGTACTCTCCAGATGGCTGATCTAGTGTCTGAGGGAGGCCATGGGGACAGGCTGAACTTGTTTCCTTGAACATGCCCCTCCTGTCACTCACAGCTAATGCGCATCCTTCCTTTCCCTGGGTGACGGGACGTCCCCACCCTGTGACACCCAGCCATAGCCAAGAGTAGGGCACTCACTTGGGCTCATGAGGAGGTCCGGACTGGTCGACCAACTTGAACTCAGCAGCAAAGCCATGGGAGCGGGCATACTCCAACAGGCCGCCCACGGGGTTGGTGTTCAGGTATCGGACGAGCTCGCCGATCCTCCTGACCTTGCTGGGCATTATAGATTCCAAGTTATCCAGTGATTCCGTGTTTGCACCTCCGGGCTAAAGGAGAATTAGCCAAACAAAGAGGAACCATAAATACTCAAGGCATCTCTGAGGGGACCAGACCTCGGCACTCATGAGCAAACCTAAGCCACTGAGTTCTACAAACGACCTGTATCTTGGGAGCAGGAAAATGACCCACCTGGTCATCAGAAGGTGTCGAGTTGGTTGCCTCCCCATGGAGGGCCTTCATGGCTTCCTCTGCGGCCATCTGCTTTGCCACTTTCTTGCTGGGGGCACTTGCCGTGGGGAAAGTATGGGGTCCCATTGCGACACAGTACTGAAACCTAACAGGAGGGGAAGGGCAGTGGGAGGATGAGAATGGTTTTGGTAAGAGATTAACCTAGCCTTGGTCAGCTCGTCATCCTTCACTTCTTGTAATTTCCCTGCACACATCACCTCTGTGCCCTGGCTCGTGCGGTCACATCTGCCCCTTCACCCACCTCCCACTGCCTGTCTCTCCTGGCCAAGCTAACCCCAATTCAGCATTTCAGTACCAGCCTCGTTTCACCCTGTCCAAAGACCCTTCTCTTGAACATGTAAGTCTGTGGAGCCTCAGAGCAGAAAGCTTCTTAGGTATGCCCAGGTCTTTGTAGCCTCCAAACCGTGTACCTCTCTGTGCTTGGTCCCCGCTTGGCCCTCTGAATTCCCAGTTCCAGATTCTCTGCCCCACAGCAGTGACGATACCCCCAAGACCCCCATTCTTCCCACACTGAAAACAGTGAAATAATCTGCCATCTCTGAGGAGGCAGGGAGGAAAGTGTACTTCTCTATCTCTCTTGTTTCTGAGAAAACCAGAGCAGAGACATACTTGGGGTCATGGGCAGGGCCTTCCCTGGACAGGAGGCGGAATTCACAGGAGCTCCCCAACTTGTGCACACACTCAAGCAATGTAGTGACGGGGTTCTTCCCAGAAAATAAGGATGTCGCTGAAGGGGTGGTGGGCTGGGACTCAGCAGTCTGGAGGAAATGAGAGACATGAAGAAGAAGGAAAACAACCCAAAAACCTAAGAAGAGACGGGCCAGCCCGCCACCGAGGGGTTAGGGATGGGCTTTCCAAAGGGCAGCTGGATGTTTTCTAGTGACTGCAGGAAAAGGTCAGTTATCTCAATTTTCCAGGTCTCACTTCTTACCTAAGAAAGAAGACTGAAGTTGATAATCTTTAAGGTCCCTTTCAATTCTGAAATTCCTGAATTCCAACTAGGCTGGGGGGTGGATGGGGAAAGGGAGGGCTGGGGATGAGAAGAGGAAAGGTGGGCTGGTCAGGGAGTAGAGGGAAGAGAAGAAGCTGACCCCAGGTACCTTAACAGTTGTTTAAACCTGACGGGACAGTGGAGACTGCCCCACAGGGGTTCCAAGCAGCGGCTGGTGGATTCAAAATGCCAACCTTTTGGTTAGCAGCCGAGCTCTTAACCACTGCGCCACCAGGGCTTCTAGTAGTTGTTCAGGGCAGTTAAAATCCCGGTAGGTCACAGACCCGGCAGGCGGCACACCTACCCTCTCAGACCCCTTCTCCGGGGAGCAGTGGTATGAGTCCTCCGACCTCCCGCCGTCCTTGGCTCTGGCTTCCTCCAGCAGGACGGTCATGGCCTTCATTGCTGCATCCTGCTTGGCCACCTTCTTGCTGCCCGCTTCAGCTGGGGGAAACTCTCGGCCACTGATGACAACCTGGAATTTAAATCTTGGTGGAAAATGATTAGATGTGTGAACACTAGTCTAGGCCATCCCTCCTCCCTTTCTCCAGAGAGACCCTCACCCTGGAATTTTCTGCTGTGGTAAGGGGCTTCGGACTTGTTGAGGAAGTGAGGGGTAGGACGAAGGACTCCTGCCTCTTTGAAGGCTCAGCCTGTCCCTTCTTTAGGGAAACAGAGCAAGAAGTTGACTCTCTCCCTACGGCTCATTAGAACAAACAGCCACAGGTGACAGCTCAGGGGAGCCCACGATCTCTTAGCAAGGAATTAAGATAAAGTCTGTACAAATACTGAGCTAAAATCACCATCATAATATTGTTAGCAACCAGAAGGCCCGCATCCTTAAGCAACAGTGGTCACCTCACGGGAAGTTCCTAAATGAAAGGGAAGGTTTCTTGCAGCCCAGTCTCACACTCCCCAGATACCTACAGGGATCGCACAGATGCCCGCCACTGACCAGGGGCCTGTTTTTGTCCCCCGCCTACCCTCAGAGATACACCACTCTCATCACTTGTTCTCAGTCATTCTATAGCTCTTTGTCCCTAGTCCAGGATGAAAGAAACTCTCCCTTGTTATTTAGAAAACCAAAAAGCATTTTCTCCAGATTTCTCAACTTAGCATAGGCCCTCTGTGTTCGAGCTTTCACACATGTTCAGCTCCTAGCTCAGTCTGCGATTTCGTTTAGAAAAGTAGGCCAACTTCCTCATTTGCTATGTCTTCTGAAATGTCTGAACATGGCTCCGATGTTTCTCAGAGCTGGAGTCCATTAGCCACAAACTCCACACTCTCCCCCAACTCTGGGGAGGGGGGGATGGAGGCAAAGAAAGAGGATGGTCAACCAGTCTGTCTGCCCCAAACGGAAACAAGTAAGTCTTGCCCTGTCAGCTTTGGGACACCACGTCTCCTACAGTTCTCCTGAAATGCCATCTGGTGTCATTAAGATGGTGCAGACAAGGAATAAGGCCACAGGTGGTAACGCTTACCCCTAGAGCCAGCCTACCACAAAGGGTGGAAGAACCCTCTCCCTGCCTCACTGGCTCTTTCTTTAGCTGCTACTTGTAGCCACTCAGCTCCTGTGGTTTCAGCCCTCTGCTAGGTCCTTCAGGGCCTCCTGGGCCTACCTGTCTTCCTCAATCTGTCCACTAGCCCGTAGGACCCTATGGTGCAGGGCCCAGCCAGCTGTCTGAGTGAGGTGGTCTCTGATTCCACAGCTCAGGAGCAGCAGCAAGTGCTAGCCCGCCCACCCGTGCAGGGGAGGTGTGTAAAATTAGAACCACCACCTTCAACAGGAAGGCAGCCGCTCACTCTACCTCATCCTCTCTCTATAGGAGCTGGGGGGCGGGGGGCCGTGGACCTGCCGCTGCCTAGCAGCACACACCACCCTCACTCCTGTGCACAGCCTGCCCCAGCCCACCTGCTCCTGAACCTCTCTGCAGAACTGACTTACCCTGGGGTGTGGGGGCGGACGGTCCAGGGCAAGGGGAAGGAGGGAATCGAGGCGTCATTACCTCTGACCTCAGGAGGCAGGCCTGATGCTGATGCACGAAAGCTAATCATTTCTAAAGAAGCTCTGTTTTAGCCATCAGAGCTGACCCTTGCTCAGCCACGATCATGGCTGGTCTGAGGTCTACATCCCAGGCTCAAGATCTACAGAAGGAGCCAATCAAGCTTGATTAGCCACATGGCAGAGAGGAGGTGGGGAAAGACAGGGGCCTCAGCAGCACGCTCACCAGTCAGCTGCGACTGTGTCGGGGGGCAAGAGCGCCTGACCCCGACCCTAGGGACGGCTCCTGGGTGGTCTCTTACCGAGGTTCATGGGGTGGTCCGCTTTGCTCTATCAGGTTGAACTCACAGGTCTGACTAGCGAACTGAGCATACTCTAAGAGGCCGCTGATGGGGTTCTTCAGCTGGCACTCGGTCAGCTTCTTATAGGGCGAACACCGTGGCAAGCCGTGACTGTAGAAGGATGGCATCTCCATGATGGCTCGGAACTCACCTGGGGCCGAGTGGATACTATTCAAGTCATCTGGGATGTCGTCTGTGGCCCACTGGCCATTTTCAAAGTCAACATACCCTGGTTTTGAGGGGCCGTTGTCATGAACAGGTGGCTTCAGTTTCACAGGTCCTGGTGTGGCCTCTGGTCTATTTTCTAGCTTTGTGACAGGTTCCTGCCCATTCGCCACTTTTCCCATGGTGACATTGTTCGAGGCACCTGAAACAGGTAAGTTATAGGTGGGAAGCTCTACATTTCTTTCGGTCTCTGGGGTAGCAGCTGGAGTGGTTTCCCGAACACTGCTGCTATTTCTCTTGATCTGCATCCTTTCCCGCTTCTTGTCAGTCAAATACCATATGGGGGGGGTTGCCCCCTGCCTGTAGACATCCCCCTGCCTCTCCAAGTCAATCAGCACGGCATTCACATCTCGGGCCTTGGTGAGGCCAATATTTTTAGCCAAATTCAGGGCAGAGGAGTTGGACACGTGAAACAGGTGGTCGCAGATTTTCTCCTTGATCTCGGCCATGTCAAAAAGAACAGGACAATCTTCCAAGCCAGATGCGGGGTTTCTGTCTTCAGTTTCCAAACTGGGGTCTGAACGCGGAGCTGCCTGCCTATGACTGTCCGCTCTCACGGCTTTGCTCTGCTGCTTCGCGGCATGAACAGGGACGGCGATTCTCCACAGAGGGGGGTTACCTGCCTCGTGATGTAGCTTGCCCTTCTTTTCCAGACTGTATAAAACTCGATTGATTTCCTTCTTTGGGACTCCAAGTTTTTTAGCCAGATCATACGCTGTGGTGGTCTTCCCTTCCTCGAGCTCCTCCAACAGCTTTAAGATCCTTTTTTCCTGATCCTGGCTGATATTCAGTTCCTGGAAACGTGAGGTGAGTCTATCAACACCTCTCCATGGCGAAGGATGCTGGAACCCTCTCTGGAGCCCCTGGCTTCCGAGAGACACGCCCCTGGGGATATTCCAGATCTGCAGTTGCCTGTCTCTGGCAGGTGGTCCTGGAAACCTTGGTTGGAGCCCAGGGAGGAACACTGGTGGTGATGGTGTCTGCTTTCCAGTCAGGGGCACTTCTGGGAGCCGTCCCTTGAGAAACTCTATCTGCCGGAGTTGGAAACTATTGGGTTGAGACCCTGGGCCTGGGTGTCTGAGCTTGCTCTGCTCATAGCCTTGAACTGGAGGGGGTCGACATTTGTTGAGGGAACACCCCTGCAGAACAAGAAGATGGAAAAGCAAGTGAATTAGGCCTGTGGTACTGAGCCTGGTGTGCGCCTCTCCCTTCACCCGCCCACGGGGAGGAGCTGCACCTGACTTCTAAAGGGCTGAGAACGCATGAGATGGGCGTCTAGCCCACCTGGGATGCCTGCCCACCTCCTAAGTACTGCCTGCCAAAGGGAAAACAGAGAGGCGAGCAGGGGGCCAGGGCAAAGTGGGGAGAATATAGATTAAAACACAGGTACTCATGTCAAAGTGCCTCCCCCAAACACCGAGCTTCCAGAACACAGGGGTTCTGACACCTTAGCACAGCCTCTCCAGCAACCTGACCTACTCCTTTCCCTTGGACAAAATTTTAGGGAAGTGAGAATGAACCTTTCCAGTGATCAAAAACTTACCGTTTTAAAGTTAGAAGAACAAACAACTAAACGTTATTTTGTTTTAACAAACAGAAACAAGATAGCCTGGTGTCCTGGTTTGAATTATGTCCCCCAAAAATGTGTCTATCAGTTTGGCTGGGCCATGATTCCTGGTACTGTGTGATTTTCCTGTATGTTGGAAACCTGCCTCTATGATGTTAATGAGGGAGGATGGGTGGCAGTTGTGTTAGTAAGGCAGGACTGGATCTATAAGACT
>NW_004444149.1:2494656-2497107 GCF_000243295.1 Trichechus manatus latirostris | reverse complement strand
ACACTGAAGAGAAGAGGGCCGACAGAGAGAAAAAGCCTTCCCCTGGAGCTGACACCCTGAATTTGGACTTTTAGCTTACTCTGACTATGAGGAAATAAACTTCTCTTCATTAAAACCATCCACTTGTGGTATTTCTGTTGTAGCAGCACTAGATGACTAAGACAGAATGTGGTACCGAGAGAGTGGGGTGCTGCTCTAACAGATCCCTAAAATGTGGAAGTGGTTTTAAAACTGAATGGATAGATGTGCAGCAGTGACAGAGGACCAGCAGCAGCAGAGAAGCTGCAGCAGCAGAGAACCAACAGCAGAACCAGGAGACCGGTGAAAGACGGCGCTGGAGCCGACCCACGGAGCGAGGGAGCTGAGTGCCTGTGAGCAGGAGGCTTCCTGGTGGAGTGCGGTACCTCAGGCCACTTACTGGTGGAGCTACTGAGCTTTGGAACACTTGCCCCAGCAGGGCAGATGCAGGCGTGAGGCCCGAGGGCCGAGAGGCCATAGAAGCAGAAGCTGAAGAGACAAGGGACACAAGAAGCCGAGCTGCTTCAGCCTCAAAAGGTATGGCCATGACCTTAGGGGTTTCAGAGGGTGGAGCCATGGCCTCTGGTGTTTCTAAGGGTGGAGAATGGTGCGCCTAAAGCCAAGGGAGCAGAGTTGCTATCCCAGGGGGCCTGGAAGGTGGAGCTGAAGCCCAGGGCTGAGGGGCCTCCACTCAAAATCCAGAGACTGTGGCCAATACCTAGTCTGGAGGGCAGGGCTATTGTGTAAATTGTTTCAGAGAACAGAAAATTATTTTCAAAGCCTTGAGGGCTAATGTAATGTGTTCTGCTGACTTGCTTGGTTCCTGTTACCACTTCTTTCCCTCCAGTTTCTCCCATTTGTAATGGAAACGTCTAGCTTGTGCCTGTTCTGCCATTGTACCTTTGGAAGCAGATAACTTGTATTCTGGATTTCACAGATGAAGAGGGATTTTTGGATTTTGGACTTGGAGTTAAGACTTTTGCTGTCATATGATGGGGTGAATATGTTTTCCATGTTGCAAGGATGTGATTTTTTGCGGGCCAAAGGGTAGAATGTCATGGTTTGAATTATGTCCCCCGAAAAATGTGTGTATCAGTTTGGCTAGGCCATGATTCCTGGTACTGTGTGATTTTCCTGTACGTTGTAAACCTGCCTCTATGATGTTAATGAGGGAGGATGGGTGGCTGTTGTGTTAGTAAGGCAAGACTGGATCTACAAGACTGGATTGTGTCCTGAGAATTGCAATCTCTTGAGATATAAAAGACTGAAGTGAGCCATGGGACAGGGGGACCTCATACCATCAAGAAAGCAGTGCCAGGAGTAGAGCGCATCCTTTGGACCGGGGTCCCTGCGCCGAGAAGCTCCTAGTCTGGGGGAACACTGATGAGAAGGCCGACAGAGAGAAAGCCTTCCCCTGGAGCTGACACCCTGAATTTGGACTTTTAGCCTACTTTGACTGTGAGGAAATAAACTTCTCTTCATTAAAACCATCCACTCGTGGTGTTTCTGTTGTAGCAGCACTGGATGACTAAGACACCTGGTTATTCCAAGGGAGTTAGGGGAACCTAGAACGGACAACCCCACCCTTCCCTCTTGAGTCAGGCTCACACCACACAACCCCCTTGTCTCTAGAATCTACCAACTGGATGATTATGACAAAAAGGAAAATATTTGTGGGGGGCCATCTGAGATACCCCACTGGTCCTGGCCTGCCTGGAGCAAGGGAGAATGAAAAAAACCGAAGACACAAGGGAAAGATTAGTCCAAAGGACCAATGGACCACAAGTACCACAGCCTCCACTAGACTGCATCCAGCACAACTGGATGGTGCCCGGCTACCACCACCGACTGCTCTGACAGGGATCACAATAGAGGGTCCTGGACAGACGTGGAGAAATACATAGACCAAAATTCTGACTCACAAGAAAAGACCAGACTAATTGGTCTGACAGAGACTGAAAAAACCCTGAGAGCATGGTCTCTGGATATCCTTTCAACTCAGTACTGAAGTCACTCCTGAGGTTCACCCTTCAGCCAAAGATTAGACAGGCCCATAAAACAAAATGAGACTAAACGGGCACATCAGCCCAGGGGCAAGGATGAGAAGGCAGGAGGGGACAGGAAAGCTGGTAATGAGGAACCCAACGTTGAAGAGCGGAGAGTGTTAACATGTCATGGGGTTGGCAACCAATGTCACAAAATAATATGTGTATTAATTGTTTAATGAGAAACTCATTTGCTCTGTAAACCTCCGTCTAAAGTGCAATTAAAAAAAAATACTTAAGAGGACTTCCGGCAAGACGGCGCTCTAGGCAGAAACACCACACCGTCCCTCCATAACAAAGATCCGAAAAACTAAGCCAAACAGAGAATCAACAATCCTGAAACCCTAGAACATCAAATGAAGAGATAAAGAACTCAGCCAAACACCAA
>NW_004444149.1:2479470-2486920 GCF_000243295.1 Trichechus manatus latirostris | reverse complement strand
TATATTATGCAAAGTGAAAGAAAAAAAAAAAAACTTAAGTTGATTTGATAAAATCAGACGCCAGCCCTCCAAGTGATACCAAGGAAGAATCTTCACATGGGGAAGGAAAGGCACTTTCTAGATTCGTCTGCTCACAACCGCCATCCTCAGAGGATCAAACTTTGGTTTTAGGGGAGCTGGAGAGTTTCTTTATAAAAAAAGGCAAATTGTTCTCACTCTCCAAAGTGGTACTCAGGCTGGAAAGGGACATCTGGTACTTGTACCTAAACCACCCGGGCTCAGGACGCTTGGATGTGTGGTGCCCGCAGGATCTAGCCTTGCCATCTAAGTCCCCTCCTCCTCTCCAGCTACCACCAAATGTAGTTCTTTCACTACATGTCCTTCTAAGCTACCGCATCTTCTCACAGGCTGCCCTACATTTACTGAAACACTGGGCCATGTGGTCTCTTCCCCCTAGCCCCCACATCACACCAGTGCTTCCCTCTCCCAGGTGCCCTTCATGGTGGGTGGCAGAGGTGGGGTGGGGGGTGTCAGGAAACACCTTGCTTCCTTTCCCCTGGAGCTTTCAGATTTAGGGGGTGGGCAACAACTAGCAACAACACGTCCTCATGCTTACGTCCCCTCATCTGTGGTTCTCCTGAAGACCACAGGGACCTGCAGGCAGCTGTCCCCCTTTCTTCAATAACTTCAGCATCACTCCTCAGCCTTCTACTGCCTCACACCCCCTGCCACAATTAGGGGATTCTCACAGTCTTACTCCTTGCTCTCATGGGTAGGTCTCAGAGACCTACCCAGCGTCTCTGCAGGAGAAAGACCTGGTGATCTGCTCCTGTAAGATTCCCAAACCAAAAAATCAAACCTATTGCCATTGAGTTGATTCCGACTCATAGTGACCCTACACGACAGAGTAGAACTGTCCCATGGGCTTTCCAAGGCTGTAATCTTTACGGAAGCTGACTGCCACGTTTCTCCCATGGAGCGGCTGGTGGGTTTGAACCCCCGATCTTTTGGTTAGCAGCTGAGTGCTTAGCCACTGTGCCAGCAGGGCTCCTTCCTGTAAAGATTACAGCCTAGAAAACCCTACGAGGCAGTTCTCCTCTGTCACATGGTGTTGCTAGGAGTCAAAATCAACTTGACGGCACGTAACAATGGCCACCACCAACCCCCCAAACCCTGAAACTCCTCTCCGAGGGTCTGTAAACTTTTTCCGTAAAGGACCAGGTAACCTTGCCATGGTAGCACAAAGCAGCCAGTAAACCAAAAACCAAACGCACTGCCATCCAGCTGATTCCAACTCATCACGATCCTACAGGACAGAGTAGAACTGCCCCATGGGGTTTCCGAGAAGCGCCTAGTGGATTTGAACTGCTGACCTTTTGGTTAGCAGCAGAGCTCTTAACCACTGTGCCACCGGGGTCCCAAAGCAGCCACAGACAATATGAAAACAAACGGGTGTGGTTAAGTTCCAATAAAACTCTATTTACAAAAACAGGTGGAGGGCTGGGCTGGGCCTGTGGGCTCCTGCTGCAGACTCCTGCTCTTCTCCAATGATGACTTCCCTGTGTTTCTACCACTTGTACTCCTTACTCTACGGAACATGCTCTTCACGTGACCCTACTGTGGCTGCCCGTCGGCCACTCCTCATTCTTCCCTGTTCTAGCTTCACCCACATCCTTACCCAGCCTGGATCTCATGGTCAGATCCCTTCTCCACCCAAGGCCCGCTGTCCTCTTTCCTGTCCCAAAGCTTCTAAATGGCGCTGGGAAGGACGGGACTCATGCTGAGGCCCATACGAACGT
Organism: Trichechus manatus latirostris; assembly: GCF_000243295.1. NCBI lineage: Eukaryota > Metazoa > Chordata > Mammalia > Sirenia > Trichechidae > Trichechus > Trichechus manatus. The sequence continues at coordinate 2,485,121 of NW_004444149.1, read as the reverse complement.
CTCCTCTTGACCTCACCTGGGTCTTCACTACCAACTATCTGGAGGTCACTTCAGTGCCACAGACATTCACTGGCTCACTGCGGATGGAACCCTCTTTGAAAATTCTCTTCCCAGGAGTTGGGTGACATAGCACCAAAGGTCTCCTCTCACCTCTTTTTCCTTCTGTCTGTCTCCTTCCCTTTCTCTACCCCTCACATATAATCAGACCCCAAGGTTTTGTCTAAGGACTTGTTCCTATACATTCTGTCCCCGAGTTGGTTTCATCCACTTCCCCGACCTAACCCAGTCCCCTTAAGCAACAGCGCTCCCATCTCTTATCTCCAGCCACCACCTTGTACTGAAGCTTAAGATCTGAATTTCCAAATGCCTGGACTGACTGTCCACTTAGATATCCTGCCATTACCTCCATCCCCACATATTCTGGGCCAAATTAATCATCCTCCTCAAACCCAGCTCCTTCTCCTGCCCTTCTTATTTCTGTTCACGGCATCACTCTCCCCCTGGTTGTTAAGGCTGGAACCCGAGTCGCCTTTGCCGCATGGCTGCCTGCGTGCCTCCTTGTCTCAAACGTGTAATCAGGCAGTGGCCCAACCTTGTCTGGTCTACTACCCCTGCATTTTTTCTCACATGTGTCTCTCTCCAGTTCCCGCCCTCGTTAGCTCTCACCTGGGCGACTGCAGGATACCCTGGTGGCGTAGTGGTTAAGAGCTACAGCTGCTAACCAGAAGGTCGGCAGTTCGACTCCACCAGGCACTCCTTGGAAACTCTATGAGGCAGTCCTACTGTGTCCTATAGGGCCGCGATGAGTCGGAATCGACTTGATGGCAATGGGTTTTTGGGGTGACTCCAGGAGTCTCTAATCTTTTCAACCCTTGACATTCCAATTCAATGCTGCTGCCACCGATCACAACTCTGACCCCTTCCTTACAGACCTCCTTAACGCCTTGGCTTTCAGAGACCTCTGACTCCCACCTCGCCCAGCCTATGGGAGTTTCCTCTCCTGGAACGTCTTCCACTCAGCCCTCACCACTTAACCCACTTTACCTTTTACCGGAGCTCCTGGACTCCGACTCACAGTGACTCTACAGCACAGAGCAGAACTGCCCCACAGGGTTTCCAAGCAGCGGCTGGTGGATTCCAATGGCTCACCTTCTGATTAGCAGCCATAGCTCTTAACTACTGCGCCACCAGGGCTGTGTGTATGTGTCTGTGTGTCTGTGTGTGTGTGCGTTTGTGTGTGTGTATCTGTGTGTGTGTGTCTGTGTCTGTGTGTGTCTGTGTGTGTGTGTCTGTCTGTGTGTGTCTATGTGTGTGTATCTGTGTGTGTGTGTCTCTGTGTGTGTGTGTGTGTGTGTACATATACACATAACCAAAAAAAAACCCGCTACCACTGAGTTGATTCCAACTCATAGCGACCCTACAGGACAGAGTGGAACTGCCCCACAGGGTTTCCAAGGAGCAGCTGGTAGGTTCAAACCACCGACCTTTTGGTTAGCAGCTGAGCTCTTAACCACTGTGCCACCAGGCCTCCAATATACATATACATATAAAAACCACATTTATTTTACTTTAAATCATAGCACACACAGATAGCGGTGTGTCTGAAAGGTGACTAACAATACTGGTCCTATAAATGATACTCAGCTCTCTCCTCCCGATACATGCAGCATTAATGGGGGGCTGCTCCGTGGGGGCAAGGACCATGCTTCCACCACCTTTGCATCCCCAGCCCCTGGCACAGAGTTGACCCTGAACCAGCGTTAGCGACCATACGAAGACGCCCGCACGAGCAATCGCATCCTCCCTCGCTCCCCCGGCTGCACACAGTACCTCTCCGTACAGCCAGGGGCAGAGCTATCAGTGTGCAGGGTGCGTGTCCAGCCCCCAGAGCTCCGTTACAGGGACTTCAGGGGTTTCCTGACTTGCTCTCTGAGTGACCTTGGAAAAAGAACTTTGTTTCAAAGTGTCTAAGGTCAGTTTCCGAGGCATCCTGGTGGCGCAGTGGTTAAGCACTTGGCTGCTGATCAAAAAGGTGGTGGTTCGAACCCACCAGCACCTACACAGAATGACCTGAGGATCTACCCGCTCCAGTAAAGATGACAGCCTAGAAAACCCTATGAGGAAGTTCTCCGCGGCGAGACATGGAGTCGTTATAAACCAAACCTCAACAGCACCAAACCACCACAAAGTCAGTTTCTAGATAAACGTTTTCTAGATTTAAACTGAAACCACTCGGCCAAACCTGGAAATACTTCAATGTCCATGTATAGAAGAGGAATTGAAAAATTATGATACATTCATGCTATGGAAGAGTATTCACCATTTCTTGTTGTTAAATGGGTTAGATGTATTCGTATTAACCTGGAGAAAATTTAGGAATGATGTAATGTTAAACGGAACAAGAACAGCAAGCTGCAGAGTAACGTATATGCTAGAAGCCCTTCTTTCCTGGTAAAGAAAAGGAAAGAACCCACGAGTGTGTGTGTGTGTGTCTGTCTGTCTCTCAGAATGAACACAGAGAAAAGGAAGACGGCAAGGCAACATGAATCTGTTAACAATGGTTATTTTAGGGAAGTAGGATTAGAGGAAAAGATTATTAACATTTTCTTTACACCGCTAAACCCATAGCTATCCAGATGATTCCAACTCATAGTGACCCTACAGCACAGAGTAGAACTGCCCCGTAGGGTTTCCAAGTCTCTGAATCTTCACGGAAGCAGACTGCCACATCTTTCTCCCACTTATACCCCCTAACACCCCTTAAAAGCCAAACAAACCACCACTTGAGAACAGCCATGTGGATACACACGGAACACAGGAGAGAACAAGAAAGGAAGACATCCACGGTGATTTCCCAAAGCTCTCAACAGTGCCCCGCCCCTCGTCTATCTACTATGCAAACGAGGGAACAGTCATTTGACATTCAGTGTCCACACAATTTCACTCTAATTTCGTCTCACATACTTAGGACCAAAAGACGAGCCCCCGGGGCTGCCAAACAGGCTCCAAACGGTATACAAAGAAATCCTTTTCCTTCAGTTTAGGCCCTGGTGGCGCAGCAGTTAAGACTACACGTGCTAACCCAAAGGTTGGCAGTTCGAATCCACCAGCTGCTCCTTGGAAATCCCATGGGGGCAGTTCTACTCTGTTCTACAGGGTCACTGTGAGTCACAATCGACTCGATGGCAATGGGAATCCTTTTAAGAAGTGCTTGGGTGGTGTAAATGGTTAACACACATGGCTGCTAACCAAAAAGTTGTGGGTTCAAGTCCGCCCACAGGTACCTCAGAAGAAAGGTCTGGTGATTTACTTCTGAAAAATCAGCCACTGAAAACCCTATGGAGCACAATTCTACTCTGGCACATAGGGTCGCCATGAGTCAGCTTTTTAAAATCTGTAAGAATAATTTACATACAGAATCAAAATTTACCTTTTTTAGTGTACAATTCTTTGACAAGATCATACAGCCTTAAAACCACCACCATAATTAACATTTCCATTTCCCCACTTTGCTGTCAATCTCTTCCCCCAGCCCCCAGCAACCACTGGTCTGTTTCTGTTGCCATCCCACAGCTGGCTCTGCTGTCTCCAGAACGCGGGGTAAACGGAATCACACAGAATGCAGCCTTTTGAGTCTGGCCTCTTCTGCTTAGCTACGGCACTTGAGGTTCATCCGTGGAGTTGCCAGCACCGTCCTTCGTTCCTTTTTACTGCTGAGCAGCATTCCATTTTTGTATGGACGTTATCCCAGTTTATCAATTCAGCTGCTGAAGGACATGTCGATTTTTCCAGTTTTTAGTAATTATGAATAACGCTATCAACTTTCTCCTGCAGGTTAAGGGCTACTTACAATTTCCCCAAAGCTCAGGAGGTGGAAAGCGTGGAGAGTGGAGGGCTCCTCAAAGGAAAGAATGTTCTCCACGAGGCTAAAGGGGAGGGGGCAGCTGCCAGGGAGAGGGGGTCTCTGCTTTCAGGTAGCCTCAGGCCTGGCTCCTCAGACCCGGCTGCCTTTCCCCACGAGCGCTCCTCCACGCAACGCTCAGTGCAGCAGAGTAATTGGCATGATACAAATTCCTGGAACAGCCGCTTTACTTGGCAAGAAAAAGAACAAAATGAAAACACTTGAACACAAGGCGCATATGCCATGGACTAAAGCACAAAATTCACGGGTTTCACGTGACGCTGTAAAGCCCAGTCCAGGGCTCCAGAGACAGTATCCCCGTCCAGAGGGGGTCCCCACGGACCTGCGTGGCCGGCGGCCCGCTCACCTGTCGCCAGATCACCTGCCACGGGTCCATCATGCCGCCCGAGGCATCTCCCGCCCGCCGGCCGGCAGCACACCCTCGTCCCCCGCGCTGGGCCTGCAAACCTCCGGCAGCGGCAGCGGCAGCGGCAGCGGCCCGGGCGGGCTCCCAACTGCTGCTTCACCTAAGCAAGGAGGCACCTGGGGGCCGGCGGGCCAGGAAATGCCTCCCCGGGGCCGCCCTGCGAGCTGGGCCGCGGCTCCGAAGATGGCTCCGCTTCAGTTTCGCTTTCGTTTCCGCAGAAAGCCTTCCCCTCTAGAAACTTTGCCCAAGAGGAGGAGTTTAGGCAAATCCAGGCGGGAGCTGACGGTTTCACGGGGATGACCCATCTGATCCCTTTCTTGCCTAAGAGGAGGGAACGTAGCCTTTCTTTAGGAAAACAGCTATAAATACAGCTTCACTGAGCTCCTAATTCCCCTCCCAGCCCTCTCAGGACTACACGGGATAAAGCAGAAGGAAAACAAAGACACAGCGAGACCTCAGCCCTGGAGAAGCAGCAGGCGGCTCACTCGCCCCTCGCCCAGTCCGGGCTTTAAAGAGGGAAGCGGGTGGGAGGGACAGCTCTTCAACGACTAAGACTTACTTGCCCCGTAGACTTACTTATCAACGTTTCTAGCATATTATAAACTGATGTAAAGGGATACCAGCCAGTAAAATGTAGGCAGATAATGATAACAGCAGTGCACAGTTTAGGATCTGTAATATAAAACCACCTCCGGCCACCAGCACCACCGCCATCTATCCAGGCAAGAGTTAATAAGTACTTCACAGACATTCTCTCTTTAATCCTCACGACGGCCAGCTCTACGAGGGAGGCGTCATTCCCACGTTACAGACGTGCAAAAGGAGGCTTGTTTACCGTTACACTGCTGTTGCATCCAGGTCTGACTGGGGGACGCCCACCCTTCACTCTGCCTTCCTCCTAGTTAGAGTTAACGCTGTTACTTTAAAAAAGAACCAGCGTTTAAATTATTTCAAATTCCATGTCAGGGTCCACTTTTGTTATTTTGAGGGAAAAATTTCAATTTATTTCATGATCAAGTTTATATAACTGCTCGTGTTTAAGATATCCAGGAAAACATTCTACAGGCAAGTCCAGTGCTCAACAGCCCTCCCAGTTATCTGTGAGAAATTCATTTTTCTGCGTTTAATCTCAATTTTATCCCCACTGTCTATGAGGTTTACAAGGCAGTCCCTTCACAGCATCATCTCCAGCTGATGCCTTTCTCCACTACCCTCTCATCCCATCCATCCTGTTACCAACCAATCAACCCATCTCCACTTTCCTCATTCCATCTACTCAGTTACCAACAACCAACCAATCTCCACTGCCCTCTCATTCCATCT
>NW_004444149.1:2455597-2479370 GCF_000243295.1 Trichechus manatus latirostris | reverse complement strand
CTCAGTTACCAACAACCAACCAATCTCCACTGCCCTCTCATTCCATCTACTCAGTTACCAACCAACCAACCAACCAGTCGCCATGGAGCCGACCCCATCTGTGTCAGAGTAGACCTATGTATGCTCTATAGAGTTTTTAGTAGCTGTGATCTTTTGGAAGTGGATCGCCAAGCCTTTTTTCTGAGGTGCCTCTGGGTAGACTGAAACGCCCAGCCTTCAGTTAGAAGCTGAGCACGTAACCATTTGCACCACCCAGGACTCCAGTCCACCCTGTTAGTCGTCCCAAATTTCAAATTTCTCAGTAGGCCATACTCTTTCTCCCTTCTGTGCCTTTGTACATCTGATTCCTTGAACTAGAATGTACTCCCTCCACTGCTCCTGGTGAACTCCTAGTAGTCCTTCAAGACCTGCGTCAAATATTACCTCCGAGGAAAGCCTTCTCCCACCGTGGTGGGGGTTCCTTATTTTGTGCTGCTCTATCATTCCACTGTTCTCTAGTAGGGTCAGCACTCACCCCTACGAGAGCACCTACATATTCCACTGAAAGTGCCTCTTGCAATCATTTGACAAAACTTTATCAAGCACCTCATATGCCAGATACCATGTTAAGCGCTGAGAATATGACAGAAGTAAGGGCCTGGTCCTTCAGCTAACAGTCTGCTGGAGAAGACAGATGTCTCAGCAATCATCACAATCTTATATACTAGTTGTTTATATACCTGCCTTTAGAACTGCAGAGAGTCTTCTCTTCGGGACAGGGAATGTGGTTTATACATCCCTATACCACCCCGCCCCTGCGAAGTGACCTTCAGAGGGTTGGTTAGCTGAATGAATAACAGACAACCCAGTAGGGAAAAAATGGGCAAAACAGTGAACAAGAAGTTCCCAAGGGGAATTAAAAATATCAGTAAACCTACGTAAAGGTGCTCAACCTCATTACACTAGCTAAATGCGCATCAAAGCCACAGTCAGGTGTCACTGCCCATCCACTAGACTGGCAATGTCTAAGCAGACCAGGCGGGGGCAAGGAGGCAGAGCAGCTCCTGCTCATGCTGCAAGGACAGTGTACCACCTTGGAAACCAGTCTGCCATTATCTAGGAAAGGTGCAGATACACACACTCTACGATTCAGAATTTCACTCCTAGATACATACCCCACGGAAAAGTGCTTAGTACACCAGGATACGTGTACAAGAAGCCCACAGGGCATTACTCATACTAGTCCCAAACTGGGAACGACCCAAACGTCCATCAAAAGTAAAACGGATAAATACATGGTGCCAGATTCCTACGATGGAATATCATACAGCAACAAACATGAAAGAACTATAACCACACACGATAAGGGAGGTAATGATATAAACACCATACTGAGTGAAAGCAGCAAGATACATATTGTATGATTCTACTTACCTAAAACCAGGTAAAGCCACACCCAGGGCTAAACTAAATCATGTACTCTACGGTAAGATTAAGACAAGATGGTGGTTACCTCTAGGGAGGAAGCAGACAGTTTTCGCTGGGAAGGAATACTCTGGGGGGCTGGCAATGTGCTACTTCTTGTCTTGGATGGTGTCTACATGTATGTTTGCTTTCCAATCATCCATTATTATGTTTTAAGTATAATTTCAAAAGGTGCAAAAAATTCCGGCAGCAATGCCAGCCCATCCCCTCCTGTCCTATTCTCCATTTAAACAAAAATGAGTTTTGTCTTACTTCTGCCTTCTTCCCTCCAGGCTAAACAATCCCACAACCTTTAGCCCTTCTTCAGGAATGGTCGAGAAAGGTTTTAACCACAGCTACTGTGCCAGGGAAGCAGCAGTGCTGCCCTCTGGCCCCTTTGAATCTAACAGAGGATGTGATGGAGAAGCTGAAAGGGGAAATTGCTTTCCCAAACAGAGGGTCAGTTTATGCCTTGAAACAAGAACAACCGCTATTGTCATTTAATCTCAGCAGCTCAAGTAACTGCAGACAGTCTTATTCATAAACGTTTCATCTCCTCCCCCTCAGTAATTGTTTTAACTCCCACAGGGTTGTGAGGTGGTGACGTAAATCTTTTTTGCTGTTCTATTGTAGGGACTTGACAGTTGGATGAAGCTCTTTTAAAAATTAACCAAAAGTAACAGGTTTATTGCAGAAAAAGTCAGACAGGCGAACACAAGAAAATAAAAACCATGCTGAATCCTTCACTGGTCCCTCTCCTTCCTGTGCTGTCCCTATACAGAAAGGCACTCCAGAGCACGCAGTGGTCCTCTCTAACATAGGGGGCTCTTCCTATAAAGAATGGCTGACGCCCCCCCTCAACGGGCCTGTGAGTGTCTCCTGATGGCCTATAAAGTAATCCCCAACGCGAATGCCAAATACAATCCTTCACGTGTACATACAACCAAGGGACACTTATTAGTAACCTTCTAAATTATGAAGAGTTACCATCTACAATTAGACAGTCATGAACTAGCGTTTACTGAGGCCTCCGACACAGTATTCTCAGGGGTCTGGCTTCCACGCAACTCTGCCAAGCTCTGGCTCTCTGTGTGCCTTCACGGGGCTGGACTTCCCCATTTATGGGGAAGGACACGTTATAATCAGGGTAAACTGAGCTGGTTTTAGTTTCCAGTCACTGCTATTCTTGCTTTTTAGCCAGAAATAACTGCTAGTCTGGCTTCATAATGATTAATTTGGTTTGTGGTGGCTTTTCTGTTTAATCTTACTATGCAGGGATGCATATTCACAAGCATCTTTTTAGTCTATAATTTCCTGTACGCAGACTTTACTACACATATGGGCTGCATTCACTTGGATCGTCTGTCTCCCCACCGTAAAGCAGCTGTCTGCAAACTGCTTCTCTATTTGCTCGTACAGTGATAACTGCAACAGAAATACACTGCTTGTGCGTGTGTGCTACTGAAACAATTTGTGACATAATATCAAAGAAGGTAATAAGTACCGAGTTATTTTTAAGTACTAGAGCATTGTTTTAGAATACACCATGCACATAAATAAACTCACATTCCTATCCTAATGCCTAGAAAATACATAATAAGCAATTCACTGAGTTGTGAGGCACAAATTCATTGCCCTCGTCCTCCCCTTTCGTTTTCCTTCCTCTTCAATTCTTTACCATTGAGGTTTTTATTCCACTAAAATAGCTACTTCAATTATCAACATAATTTTCAAAATTCTTAGGGTCTTCCCACTGTAACCCCACTTGCTTTGATAGCCCGTAAGGCTTTTTGTAAGGAGTTCCTGGCTGGCGCAAATAGTTAAGTACTGGGCTACTAACTGAAAGGCTGGCAGCTCAGTCCACCCAGGGGCGCCTGGGAAGAAAGGCCTGGTGATCTACTTCCAAAAGGTCATGATCATTAAAGCCCTATGGAGCACAGTTCTACTCTGCAACACATGGGGTCACTGTAAGTCAGAACTGACTCCATGGCAACAGGTTTGGTTTTTTTTGGGGGGGTTTAAGGCTTACTGTAGACAGAGGAGTTGCCCAACTGACTGAGTAGTCCCTGAGGCTGATGTATATTTTACTGATGTTAATGATTACAACTGGTTTTTTGAGCTACAAGAGATATGTCAAGTACCTCCAGAAGGAACCAAACCCGTTGCCGTCAAGTCGATTCCAACTCATAGCGACCCTACAGGACACAGTAGAACTGCTCCATAGGGGTTTCCAAGGAGATGCCTGGTGGATTCAAACTGCCAACCTTTTGCTCAGCAGCCGTAGCTCTTAACCACCACGCCACCAGGGCTCCCAGAGGGAAGAGAAGTCTCCAAAAGTGGTTAAGTGCCTATAACCAACCAAAGTTGTCCAGTAGATGAAAGAAGAAAAGTAGTATTTCTCAAATGTCTATAATGTGCCAAGCATTGTGTTAGTAGGTATTATCATAAAACGATGCCATAATATTAGTAATAATGTCAAAACAATACTGATAAAAGGGCTCAGAGGCCTGTGCTGAATACCCGGCACACGTGACCAGTTAATGCGGCCAGTCTCACCGCAGTCCTCCAAGGTGATCTATACAACTCGCGGCTTTATGCATTAAATCCTGACACCATTAAACTCTCTCTACTGGCCTCAATTGGTCTTGCATATAAGCAACTGACTGACTTCTGGTTCGGCCCTACCCAGCACAAAGAGGTGTAGCTACTGGCCAATATTTGGGTTCTGCTGAGTTAAGATCCAAAACGGGGACCTCTCACCTCCTCTTCCCCAGGGCCCAGCCTGCGAGTGGCTGGGCTCAGTTCCAGCGTCCTGCAAGGGCAATGCCCCCATCTCCACAGCAAGGAGGAAGCAACGGGAACAAGGCAGGCTCGAAGGCAGCCTTGGCCCAGAGTTCTCTGCAGTGTCTCCAGGGGCAAGCAGCCGATTCCACCAACAGCCAATTTGCAGAAAACCAATTTGCCAAATGGCCAGTTCTCTGCATAACCAATTTACTAAACAACCGACGTGCTGAATTTACTTTTTTCCTTTAAGCTCCCTAGTCTTAATTGACCAGCTTTTATTCTGTCATCACAACAGTATGTAAAGGAAATGCAGTCTGGCCAGCTCTCCGCTGCTGCGGAGCTGGAGGCTGAGGTGGAGACGGGGGGCAGCGGCAGGGGCGGGACTGAGGGGCTTTTGGAGAATAGGCTTTAGGAGGGCTGATTTTCAGGGAACTGACCTAGACCAGGGGTCTACAGTCTTCTTCCAAAGATAATAAGGCTTTGACATTCCTGGCACCCATCTTTAAAAGCATTCACAAGTTCACAGAAATGTCCCTCTCTTTCTACAAGTTGAAAAAAGACCTTACACATTTCCATCAACATCCGTAATGGTGAACCCCCATACCCACTGCCGTTGGGTCGATTCTGACTCACAGCAACTCTAGAGGACAGAGCCGAACTGCCCCATAGGATTTCTGAGGCTGTCATCTTCACAGAAGGAGGCTGCCACATCTTTCTCCGGCAGAGTGGCTGGTGGGTTCGAACCACAGACTTTTCAGTTCGCAGCCGAGCGCTTAACCACTGCGCCACCAGGGCTCCTTAATGATGATTACGGTGACTCGAATTAAAGACCTCCACAGTCACAGGGGGAAAAAATACCTCCTAACAAGCCAAGCCGCATGAACTTCTCCCTGTCAAACAGTTCTAAAGATGGGCTTCGCCTGGGCCTCAGATTCAACCAACCAAGTTCCATATGACCATCCTCTGGGGTGTCCATGGATTCTCCCAGTACTTCTTGTTAAAACCCTCCCGAAACAGTTCGCCAGAGATGACATCACTAAGCTGAGGAAAAAGGAAAGTGGGGTCACACACATTTCTCTCGAAGAACCGGGAGGATTCAGGTGCTCCTGGACACAACCCTGCCCTTGCCCAAATGCTGCCACCACGGACCTTGCACTGTGACCCAGGGATTTCTGCACTTATGGCTGTCAAGGGGAAAGGTCGAAACGACCCGCTGAGGGAGAGGGCATGTGCACGGCCAGTTTCTACTTCTCAGTGAAGCCAAACAGCACAGCCTTCTCAGTACTGTTGAGCAGAATCAGAGCTTTTTGTTTTGACTTTTTTTTTTGCTAGGAGAACACCATTATGTTTTCAAAACGATGAAAATCAAACCTGTGTGAAGGAACTAATTTCCGCGGCAAGTGAATAGAATGAAGCGTAGGCAGACCTTGGCTCTGGAGGTGTTTTCTAGATTACAACCACCTCCTTACCGGTTTCCCTGCACCTGCTCTCGTCTCCTTCCTATCCAGGCATCTCAGCACAGCCCAAGTGATCTCTGGAGACCAAACTCTCACCATGTCAGGGAACTCTGGGGGGTGGGAGAGGAGACAGGGAGATGAGCTCCAGGAGGGGACCAAGGAGGCTTCGGCAATACAGATTGGGTCTGGTTTGGGGCCAGGTGTTAGGTTTATGGGTATTGTTTCAAAGGCTTGCACGTATGCTGCAAGAATTCTCTCATGGGCATCAAATATTTACGTTAGGACCAATGGCTTCCCAATGCTCTTAAGATAAAGGCAAAAATGTTTAACAGTGGCGCAGAGGCCTTACGTGGCCGGGCCCCACTTCCCCACTTCACTCACACTACGTTCCCCGTGTCTTTGCACCCCAGGCCTCCCGGGCCTTCCTTACCCTTACCCAGATGGTCCCTCCTGTCACGTACTGTTCTATCCCTGGATTTTTCTCCTTTCTTTCACCAAAACTACTGTTCGTGCTTCAGATCTCAGCTCTGTCAACACTTCCTCAGGGACTGCCCAACTACTGCCCCGCCCCCATCATATGCTAGCCAGCACCCCGTACCTCTCCTCCCAAGCGTTTCCTATCCGTAATTCTGCAGGTACTGATGTGAGTCTTTGGTTAAGATCTGTCTCCATTACCCGAAGTTCCATGAGGCCAGCGACTTGTGTTTTGCTCGCCAGTGTGTTGCCGGCACCTCACGGAGAACGTAGTAGGTGCTCAGAAATATTTATTGAAAACAACGGAATGCATGCATTTTCCTTGAGAGGCAGTCTAGCTTTCAGATTCCGAGACAGGCCTACGTCCCCCAAACAGAGGTAAAGAGCCACTGCTCTAAGGACTTTGTTCTTTTCACTGGCGCCTCTCAACTTGGGCTCATGGCCTCGTGACCTGGCCCACAACCCTCTCTACCCCTTCTCTCTTGTGTTCAAGTGGACAATAATGGGAGCCCCAGGAGAAGGCTAACATCCCAATATGGACCACACTAAAATGTCAGGCTATAAAGGATGAATTCCAACACAGCTGCCGAGCCTGTGGACTTGACTCCTACCAAAACCGACTACTGGGACCACCATAATCCTGACTCACACACACAGCCAGAGACCACTTATTGGAAAAACCCACAAAAGTTCTGCTTGATGCTTAGACAATGCCTAACCCAGATAACACCTGCCCATCAGTAGCATTTAGAGACTGTGATTCCCTAATATGGGATAGAGACTGTGTGCGGGTTTTTAAAACCCACCTGATATCTCTCTCCTGAGACTGGCTCCCAGGGCCTAACCTTTGCATCAAACAGGTTCTCTGCTGGCCAGTAAAATTTTCACTCAGCATTCAATTTCTGGTTCCAGAATCTGTCCAAGGAAGGAAGGAATTATGCACAGAGGTGGGGTCCTGCATATCCCTGGTGGTGCAATGGTTAAGAGCTCAGCTGCTAACCAAAAGGTCGGCAGTTTAAATCCACCAGCCCCTCCTTGGAAACCCTATGGGGCAGTTCTACTTTGTCCTATAGGGTCGCTATGAGTTGGAATCGACTACGATGGCAATGGGTTTGGTTTTTTGTTTTTAATCGCCCGTCACCTCCAAGCTAATAAACCAACGTGAAACCTCTTCTAACAAGGGCTGCTCACCTGAACCAGTCTCACTATTTAGGAATCTGGAAAAAAAAAAAAAAAAAGAAAGCAACTGATACTTCTTTAATATAACAAGGGCTGACGCTCATAAGAAGGAGCTGTGGTGGTGCAGCGGTTAAGCGCTTGGCTGCTAACCAAAAGGCTGGCGGTTCGAACCCACCAGCCGCTCTGTGGGAAAAAGATGTGGCAGTCTGCTTCCGTAGAGATGACAGCCTTGGAAATTCTATGGGGAAGTTCTACTCTGTCCTCTGGGGTTGCTATGAGTCGGAACTGGCTCGACGGCAGTGGATTTGGTTTGGTTTATCATAAACCAACAGCCAATATCATATTTAAAAATGGAACAGTTGGGTATTCCTATTAAAATGAGAAATAAAATACAGAGGGTCACCATTACCCTTGTTATCTTGTTGCCTTAATTCTGAGATGCACTACTTTTCACATCCTAACATTTTTGATAGCAGATTGTGAATTACAACACAAGTGCCCATTTAATATAGCCAAAACCAAACCCACTGCTGTCAAGTCAATTCCAACTCATTAGGACAGTGCAGGACAGAGCACGACTGCCTCGTAGGGTTTCCAAGGCTATGAATCCTTATGGAAGCAGACGGCCATATCGTTCTCCTGGGGAGCGGCTGGTGGGTTCGAACCACTGACCTTTTGGTTGGCAGCTGAGTGCTTTAACTGCTGCGCCACCAGGGCTCCACCAAAAGCTATTATAAAATTATTACTAAATTAATGGCATGTTCTTATGTGCAGTGGTCTTAGAATCAAAGAAATAGGGTACTTGACACGGTGCTGAAAACTCCAGTGTATTCTATAAGATAAAACAGAAATGAGATAAAACTTAAAAAGAAAATCAGATGATAAAATCATAGCCCTGGTTGATCCAAAAAGAATCAACTGAAAAACTCTTTGAACCAATGCTCAGGAATATGGCTGGATATAACAGAAATATGCAAAACACTACAGCTTCCTTATACATAGGAGAAAACACTATAATATTCTTCATGGCAACAAAAAAAATTTAAAAAATGAAAAAAGAAGCATGTAGGAATAATCTTAAGAAATGTGAAGAACCTACATGAAGAAAATTACAAAACTTTGCTGAGGGATGTACGTCTTAAGTTGGTGGACATCTAGTCCCCAAATATGATGGCTGAATAGTTTATGAGTGCCAACCAGTGCCAAATTAAATAAGGGCTCACTGTAAATTCTAATGAGGTAGGGGACTGTAAAGCGTGGGTACTCTTTAATGATTAATGTAAAGTTCAAGTGCAGGAACAAATAGGTAAGACTGACTCAAAAAATGTATATATGTAAATATATATTTTTATTTTATATACATACATATTTTAATTTTATTTTACATATATATATATATAACCCCGATGCCGTTGAGTCTATTTTGACTCGTAGCAACCGTATAGGACAGAGTAGAACTGCCCCACAGGGTTTCCAAGGAGTGGCTGATGGATTCTAACTGCTGACCTTTTGGTTAGCAGCCAAGCTCTTAACCACTGTACCACCAGGGCTCCAATACACATATATATGAGAGTTGGAATCCACTCGACGGCAATGGGTTTTGTTTTACATACATATATATATTACAGTTACTAATTAAATTAGGGCGGTACTGGCATAAGAAAAGAAGAGCTGATCTACAGACTAGCAGAGCAGAACCATGTTCCCCCCTGCAGGCTCTGGCGTGTGTACGAATCCAGCGCGGTTAAGCAGACAAATGCAGCAGTGAAGAGAGAAGAAGGTTATTCAGCAGACGGAGCTGCGCCAACTGGTTGGCTATTTGAAAGAAAGAAAAAAATCTATGTTGAGCCTTGCCTTACATTAATGAATCAAAATAAACTGCAAACGGATGAAAGGATTAGATGTGAACATTTTGAAATAAAAACACTAAAAAAACAAAGTCAGTGTGTGCGACCGGATGGTACATGGTGGTGGCAGACATCCCAAAGGAAAAGACTGAAGTCTAGTCACGGTAGAGAAATTTTTGTGCTATAAAAAGGCAATATAATGTTAGAAAATTTTCATAGTGAAAAGTATTTGTTTAAAAAGAAACAAAACAAAAACATAAATCAATAAAAAAAGTGAATAACAAATGGGACTCTTAGCTGCAACACATATGCTGGACAGAGTTACTATGTGTACGCCTGGGTATAGAGCTCATACACCTGGATAAGGAGGAGTATATGCAGTGCTCAGAAGGCCAGCACTGTGGTTTATTTTTTATTCCTTGCAACCAGCTTATGAGCGAGGTACACTATTATCGTCCCCAGGTTACAGAAGAGGAAGCTGAGGCAGACCTCAGTTTCCCGAGGTTGCACAGCCAGTAACTGGCAGAGCCAGGATTCAGATCCAGGCCCTCTGGCTCCAGAGTGGGTGCCCTTAACCCTTACACTATACTGCCTCCTCCACTAAAATCGCAGTGGATAAACAGGACAGTCACAAAAACGCAAACGCCAGTGCCCCTCAGACATTTGGGAAAATGTTCAATCACGCTGGTAATTAAAGACATTAAAGTGTAATAGCGTTTCCATTTTCATTCATAAAAGTAGCAATTGGAACAATGGGATTACTCAGCGCTGGTTGAAGACTCCATGGCTACCTTCACAATCTAATCCTGGACTCAGGAGCCACCCTGGCTCTCTCCAAAATGCTCTCTAATGTGATTGGGTCACCACCACCTCCCTCTTTAAACCCTTCAGTGGCTACCCATTGATCTTTGGCTCAAGGCCCAAGTCCCTCACGAGGTCTGCGAGCACGTCCCCCATCTCCCCTGCTCCGGCCAAGCCTACCCTCACAGACTCCCCAAGAAGCATTCTCTGTCCTTGCCCGACAGCCACACAGCCCCGTGAAGCCTTGAAAATGCCAAGTGACACGCTTTTCTCCTCCAGTCTGCCTCTATACCAGGGGGCAGGGGGCATATAATGTTTACAGCACCCATAATCCCAGGAGGCTTTCTTTATAGCCCTTATCACTATTCAAAGTTACACACTTATTTGTGTGGTCACTTGATAATTACGTCTCTCTCCCGAGCAGTACTAGTGCCGTACCCCTGCGACCCAGCACGGTGCCTAGATACAGAAGGTGCTCAACAAATATTCGTTATATTCACATGAATATACGTTAATTATTGAATGAAAGAAAGAAAAGGAAAAAATGAGGAAGGGAGGAGAAAAAGGCATTGTCCTGCGTGCCTACTGGTGGCAAGATAAAACTGATGGGTGCAACTTTTTAACAAATTAGGCAATGTATGTCCAAAGTCTTAAATATGTCCGTGACCTCAGTTAAGAAATAATCAATAATCATTACTACTAATAACATAATCCTATTATTATATAATTAATAAATGTAATTAACAGGGTGGATGGGCGGCGCAAGAGATCAAGTACTCCACCACTAACCGAAAAGTTGACGGTTCGAACCCCCTCGGAGGTGCCTCAGAAGACAGGCCTGGCGATCTACTTCTAAAAGGTCCCAGCCTTAAAAACCCTATGGAGCACTTGAAAGCCCTAGGCACACCTAAGGTCGCCATGAGTAGGAATTGGCCTGATGGTAACTAAACAACACAACAACAATACAACTTCTAAAATCTGTCTTGAGGAAATAATTTGAAATCTAGTGGAAAAATTCATGTTCACTCTAGCATTGTTCAGAGGAGCCCGGGTGGCCTAAGTGGTTTGCGATCAGTTGCTAACCTAAAGGTTGGTGGTTTCAACCCACTCAGCAGCTCCGTGGAAGAAAGGCCTGGTGATCTGCTTCTGTAAAGATCACAGCCAAGAAAACCCTATGGGGTAGTTCTATTCTGCAACACATGGGGTCGCCATGAGTCAGGGGCCAACTCAACAGCCGCTAACAGAAACAAAGCGTTGCTTATAATAGCAAACAATTGAAAATAGCTTGAATGGCCAAAACTGGGGACATGGTCAAGCAAATTCTGGGAGAGCCATAAATTATACCACACGTAAAAGTGATATTTAAAAAAGTTAATGCAATAGGAGATGTTTATTTTCTAATAAGACATACCTTGTTTTACTGCACTTTGCTTTATTGCGCTTTGCAGATATTGCGTTTTTTTACAAATTGAAGGTTTGTGGCAACCCTGCGTCAAGCGAGTCTGTTGGCGCCATTTTTCCAACAGCAGGTGCTCACTTCATGTCTGTGTGTCACATTTTGGTAATTCTCACAATATTTCAGACTTTTCATTATTATTTTATCTGTTATGGTGATCCGGAAGCCCTGGTGGCACAGTGGTTAAAAGCTCGGCTGCTAACCAAAAGGTCGGCAGTTCAAATCCACCAGCTGCTCCTTGGAAACCCTATGGGGCAGTTCAACTCTGTCTTATAGGGTTGCTATAAGTCGGAATCGACTTGACAGCAATGGGTTCCATGTTTTTTTGGTTTGATGGCGATCTGCGATCAGTGATCTTTAATGTTACTATTGTAAAAGATGGTTTTGGGGAGCCACGGGCCATGCCTGTGTAAGACGGTGAACTTAATCGATAAATGTCGTGTGTTTTCTGACTGCTCTACCAACCGGCATTCCCTGTCCTCTCCCCTCTCCTCAGGCCTCCCTACTCCCTGAAACATGATAATATGGAAATCAGGCCAATTAATGACCCTACAATGGCTCTAAGTGCGCAAGAGAAAGGAAGAGTCGCACATCTTACTTTAAATCAAAAGCTAGAAACGATTACGCTTAGTGAGGAAGGCACGTCAAAAGCCGAAATAGGCCGAAAGCCTGGCTTCTTGCACCAAACAGCCAAGTAGTGAATGCAAAGGAAAAGTTCTTGAAGGAAATTAAAAGTGCTGCTCCAGTGAACACACAAGGCTAAGAAAGCCAAACAGCCTTATTGCTGACGTGGAGAAAGTTTTAGTGGTCTGGATAGAAGATCAGACCAGCCACGACATTCCGTTAAGCCAAAGCCTAATCCAGAGCAAGGGCCTAACTCCCTTCAGTTCTATGAAGGCTGAGAGAGGTGAGGAAGCTGCAGAAGGAAAGCTTGAAGCTCGCAGAGGTTGGTTCATGAGGTTTAAGGAAAGGAGCCATCTCCGTAACATAAAAGTGCAAGGTGAAGCAGCAAGTGCTGATGCAGAAGTTGAAGCAAGTTATCCAGAAGATCTAGATAATTGATGAAGGCGGCTACACTAAACAACAGATTTTCAATGTAGACGAAACAGCCTTCTATTGGAAGAAGACGCCATCTAGGACTTTCATAGCTAGGCAGGAGAAGTCAATGCCTAGTTTCAAAGCTTCAAAAGACAAGCTGACTCTTGTTAGGGGCTAATACAGCTGGTGACTTTTAAGTTGAGGCCAAGGCTCACTTACCATTCCACAAATCTTAGGGTCCTTAAGAATTATGCTAAATTCACTCTGCTTTGTATTCTATAACTGGAACAACAAAGCTTGGATGACAGCACATCTGTTCACAACATGGTTTACTGAATATTTTAAGCCCGCTGTTGAGACCTGCTGCTCAGAAAAAAAGACTCCTTTCAAAATATTATTGCACATTGACAATGCACCTGGTCACCCAAGAGCTCTGAGGGAGACGTGCAAGATTAATGTTGTTTTCATGCCTGCTAACACAACATCCATTCTCCAGCCCATTGATCAAGAATAATTTCAACTTTCAAGTCTTATTTAAGAAATACATTTTGTAAGGCTATCGCTGCCATACATAGCGATTCCTCTGATGGATCTAGGCAAAATAAATTGAAAACCTTCTGGAAAAGATTCACCATTCTAGACGCCATTAAGAACATTCGTGATTCATGGGAGGAGGTCAAAATATCAACATTAGTAAGAGTCTGGAAGAAGTTGATTCCAACCTTCATGGATGACCTTCGAGGGTTCAAGGCTTCACTGGAGGAAGTAACTGTAGAAATAGCAAGAAAACTAGAATTAGAAGTGGAGCCTGAAGATGTGACTGAATTGCTGCAATCTCAACATAAAACTTTAACGGATGAGGAGTTGCTTCTTCTGGATGACCAAAGAAAGTGGTTTCTTGAGATGGAATCTACTGCTGGTGAAGATGTTGTGAACGTTGTCGAAATGACAACAAAGGATTTAGAATATTACATAAGCTTAGTTGATAAAGCAGTGGCAAGGTTTCAGAGGATTGACTCCAATTTTAAAAGAAGTTCTAGTGTGGGTAAAATGCTACCAGACAGCATTATGTGCTACAGAGAAATCTTTCGTGAAAGGAAGTCACTGATGTGGCAAACTTCACTGTTGTCTTATTTTAAGAAATTGCCATAGCCACCCCAACCTTCAGCAACCACCACCCTGATCAGTCAGCAGCCATTAATATCGAGGCAGACCCTCCCCCAGCGAAAAGATTACGACTCGCTGAAGGCTCGGATGATGGTTAGCATTTGTTAGCAATAAAGTATTTTTTAATCAAGGTGTGTACATTGTTTTTTTAGACATCATGCTATGGCACACTTAACAGACTACAGTAAAGTATAAACGTAACTTTTATTTGCCCTGGGAAACCAAAAAATTCATGTGACTCGCTTGCAATATTTGCTTTATTGTGGTGGCCTGGACCCAAACCTGCAATAATCTCCGAGGTATGCCTGTAAGTGGAAAGAACATAAAATTTTAAATACAGCACAACCATAGCTAAAGGGCAGATATGCTGGCTACCACCTTACAACTGTTCTTTCCTCTCTGACAGAGCCCTGATTCTGTTGACTTTCCTCTGAGAAGGCCAGGGAAGACCCTGATTAGTCTAATCTAACCCAGTCTTTGTAACCCCATTCCTCTTACCAATGATCAAAGGACCCTGGTGGTGCAGTGGTTAAGTGCTTGGCTGCTAACTGAAAGGTCAGGTCGGTGGCTCAACCTCCCAGCTGCTCTATGGGAAAAAGATATGACAATCTTGCAAATCCTATGGGGCAATTCTACTTTGTCCTGCAGGGTTGCTATGAGTTGGAATCGACTCAACAGCAGTGGGTTTGGTTACCGATGATCATTTGATACAATTCTGGCCAACAAAGCAAAAGAAGAAGTCTGTCAGGGCTTTCTGTGAAAAGTGTTCCCTGCTGTAAGTGACACCTTAAGGGTGGCAGAGTAGAGGGCCGGGGCTGGGAGGAGAGAGCCGGGGCTGGGAGCAGAGGGCCGGGGCTGGGAAGACACTGCAGCGCTGCTGAATTCACCATCCCTGGAACTGCCCTATCTATGTGCTAGGGACACAGCATGAAAGACACCAAAGGGATAATGATGATGTCTCAGAGGTGGGGTTACGAGCTATTTTATTCACTTTTTAATAGTTTGCTATAATTTTCAAGTTTTATGGAATAGAGCATGTTATCCCTCAAAATAAGGGGAAAAAAGTGAATAAGAAAAAAAGGATAACTGCATGTTGCATGAACCTTGCCCTTAGGAAGCCCGCAGTCTAGTAATGGAAACAGCTAAGTGAATAAATGACTAAAATATAATGTGATAAAACCACAGTGAGATACCACTTCCTAACTAGCAGAATGGCTAAAATAAAAAGACCCCTAATACCTAAAATGTGGAGCAACCAGAACTCACACACTGTTGGTGGAAATGTAAAATGGTACAACCACTTTGGAAAGCTGTTTGACGGTTTCTTTTAAGGTTAAACATACAATTGCCCTATGACCCAGCGAATACATTCTTGAGTACTTATCCAAGAAAAAGGAAAACAGATGGCAAAAAAGACCTGTACAAGAACGTTCATAGTACAAATGAAAATTTGGACTATGTTCATAGTATGCTCACAGTACAAAGAATGTGCATAGTATCAAACCAAACCCACTGCCGTCGAGTGGATTCTGACTCATAGCAACCCTACAGGACACAGCAGAACTGCCCCATAGGGTTTCCAAGGCTGTAATCTTTCCGGAAGCTGACTGCCACATCTTTCTCCCTTGGAGTGGCTGGAGGGTTTGAACCACTGACCTTTCGATTAGCAGCTGGGTGCTTTAACCACTGCACTACCAGGGCTCCTTGTGCATATTATAAATAGCCCCAAACTGGAAACAATCCGGATGTCCATCAACTGATGAATGAACAATTAATTTGTTGTATATCCATACAATGGAATACTGACACATGCAGCGTGGTTGAACTTCACTTAAAGAAGCCATCCAAAAGAGTACCTATTGTATAATTCCATTCATATGAAATTCTACAATAGGCCAAACTAATCTATGGTAACAGACATCAGAAACAGTGGTGGCATTTGGGGAGTGATGACTAGAAAGGGGCACAAGGGAACCTTCTGGGTGATGGAAATGTTTTATTTCTTGATTTGGGTGGTGATTAACTGGGTATACGTAGTTGTCAAAATTCATTGGACGGTACACTTAAAATCTGTGTTGTTTATTGTATATAATTACACCCCAATAAAAAGAGTCTTAGGGAAAAAGTGGAAGAGGCTGAATTCATTATCTTGGCTACATACTGAGAAGCTGTGTGCAGAACACAGATGCCTTTTAAACCAGATCAACAGCCACAGATAAACATTGTTTCATGCAGGACTTGATGGAAATGCTAAGAACATTAAAATTAGAAGAATCATATATGTATTTGAGTCTCAGTTATGTGGAGTAAGCTTTGATAGTATGATGAATTTTAAAAAGGGAAAAATATCAGTACACTAATGCAAATGTGTTAAGACAAAACATAGACTCTTATCTAATTAATGATCCTTTCATGGCTGAATTATTTTTTGTTAGGAAGTTTTTGAGACATAATGGTTTTCATTAATTGAATGCATGCTAAATTATTGTCTTTTTAAATTTTTGTTAGGTGAGATGGGTTTTGATAAATATGTGGGACATACATGTCCCACTGGACTCTGGTGGCAGGATAGGTGAGATGAGGCAGGAAACAAATCGTGTTATCTCAGCAATTTCATTTTACTGTGGGAAACTTCTGAAAGCTTGGGGTAACACATAAAGGCACCCTGCAGTGGCTGCACGTAACTGTGGTTCGAGTCTCCTGCTTCTTAGTGCTGCATTGCTGCATCCCCTTCTAGATGGCTTGACAGCTGTCATGGATTGAATCGTGTCCCCCAAAAATATCTGTCAACATGGCCAGGTCATGACTGTTGGTATTGTATGACTGCCTACCGTTCTATCATCTGATGTGATTTCCTTATGTGTTGTAAACTCTATCACTATGATGTAATAAGATGGATTAGCAGCAGTTATACTGATGAGGTCTACAAGATTAGACAGTCTTAAGCCAATCTCTTTTGAGATATAAATGAGAGAAGTGAGCAGAGACACATGGGGACCTCATACCACCTAGAAAGCAGTGCTGGGAGCAGAGTGCATCCTTTGGACCCGAGGTTCCTGCACTGAGATGCTCCCAGACCAAGGGAAGACTGATGCATCACAAGGACCTTTCTCCAGAGCCAACAGAGACAGAAAGCCTTTCCCTGGAGCTGGCGCCCTGAATTCAGACATCTAGCCTACTGGACTGTGAGAGAATAAACTTCTCTTTGTTAAAGCCATCCACTTGTGGCATTTCTGTCAGAGCAGCACTGAATGACTAAGACGACAGGTAAATGCCTCCCCACCTGTCGGAGCTGTATGTCATCCGGCACCCCACTTATTCCTAGTTTGTCCCTCACAAGAAAGGAGGGTCTTCCTCTTCTTTGGATTTCCCGGCCCACAGTAAGCTGCCTAACGAGAGTGAGCCTGACGGCAAGTTGGTCACATGTGCCCCTGTTGTTACAGTTCCACACCGTAAAACTGTTTACAATGCCAAGGTCAGTAAGGACACAGAGCAATCGATGCCGCCATTTGAGAGTGCACCTTCCGACTGCGTACCTTCCACGCCGCTGGTCAAAGCGGTCCACTCTGCCCACAGTTGCGTTGTATCCTGCAACTGCTCTTGGGCAACGGATTATAGGGGAAGAACTGTCTTTGTTCTTTCTTTCGACACTAGTGATGTCCCTTGGATTGTAGAACCTGGATAAAAATGTCACAGGTTCATTGTCCTGCTGCTTTATTGCAGACACGTATCCTATAGTACGAAACAGAAGTTCTCCCCTCTGTAATTTATCTTTCCTCTTCATCATTGCCGGTAGCCGCCTTTCTGTTTGCTCTCACTGTGCCTACAGCACGCAGTCCCCTTTACTTCATACTTTTCATCAAGCGATAGGGAGGAAACGAAATTGTCGAAGGCAATGAGCCTATGAGAACGGCTGCATGAATGACATGGTCCAAGTACAACTCTCACCGAGCGAGGGAGAGACGTGAGTCATGGTCTACACCTTTTTTTCCGGAGTAGCTATCAAAGTGACTGACAAAGCCAGCCCGTGAGTCAGCCAAGCACCAAACTTTGTACCCGTGCTTGACGGGCTTCATTGGCACGTATTGTTTTATTGATGAACAGCCTTGAATGGCACCATGCTTTCATCAGCTGCCATGACGCTGGATGGCACATACCCTTCTTTCAGGCGGCTATTGACAGCACTGATATTTGGAGGCAATTTGTGAAGCCGGTCATAGCCGTTCTCCTTGGGCACGGCTTTTGAATGGTCATTACAGTGTATGTTCTCGGTCGGTATCTTGAATCTTGTTTTAGTCATAAGTTCTGTCACTGAAGAGAGGGTCACTGGACCAGTAATGTCTGAGCTCTGGCAAGACATGTATGTTTTTGTTGTTGTTGTTAGGTGCCATTGAGTTGGTTCCAACTCATAGCAACCCTAACAACAAAACCATTGGCTGGTCCAGCACCATCCTCACAATCGTTGTTACGCTTAAACCCACTGTTGCAGCCACTGTGTCAATCCATCTTGTTGAGGGTCTTCCTCTTTTTCGCTGACCCTGTACTTTACCAGGCATGATGTCCTTCTCCAGGGACTGATCTCTCCTGACAACATGTCCAAAGTATGTAAGACATAGTCTCGCCATCCTTGCTTCTAAGGAACATTCTGGCAGTACTTCTTCCAAGACACACCTGTTCATTCTTTTGGCAGTCCATAGTATATTCAATATTCCTTGCCAACACCACAATTCGAAGGCATCAATTCTTCAGTCTTCCTTATTGTCTAGCTTTCACATGAATATGAGGCAACTGAAAACACCATGGCTCGGGTCAGGCGCATCTTAGTCCTCAAGGTGACATCTTTGCTTCTTACACTTTAAAGAGGTCTTTTGCAGCTGATTTGCCCAATGCAATGCACCTTTTGATTTCTTGACTGCTGCTTCCATGGGCACTGATTGTGGATCCAAGTAAAATGAAATCCTTGACAATTCAATCTTTTCTCCATTTACCATGATGTTGCTTATTGGTCCAGTTGTGAGGATTTTTGTATTCTTTATGCTGAGCTGTAATCCATACTGAAGGCTGTGGTCTTTGATCTTCATCAGTAAGTGCTTCAAGTCCTCTGCACTTTCAGCAAGCAAAACATGTATATCCATCAGTTGATACACAGCAGTGAATATCTTTATTTCCTCCACAATTGTAGGCTCACAACTTTTACTTGGCATTCCAATCTCCCGCCCTCTATGTTGTCTTGTGCACTCCTGGGTCGGTCACATAAAGATTCATTTGGCCCTTTATAATTTGTAATATCTCTTTCATAAATACAGACAAAACATAACCTACTTCTGTATCTTCCTGGGTCACGTCTGGGTGAGCTTTAGCATCTTGCAGAAGTGAGTTTGTTGTATTTTCCCAGTAGGTGACATCTTTGCACCATTGGTCCTGTCTTCGCTTTCATCACGGGCATCACCATCTGGTTCACCCCTCTCTTCTTCTCCATCGACTGCTTCTTCATCCTCTGTTACCATGTCATCATCGTGAACATCTGTCCTAGTCATCTACGCTGCTATAACAGAAACACCACAAGTGGATGGCTTTAACAAACAGAAATTTATTCTCTCACAGCCTAGGAGGCTAGAAGTCCGAACTCAAGGCCTCAGCTCCAGCGGAAGGCTTTCTCTCTCTGTCGGCTCTGGGAGACGGTCCTTGTCATCAATCTTCACCTGGACTAGGAGCTTCTCAGCGCAGGGACCTGGGTCCAAAAGATGCTCTCTGTTCCCAGCTCTTCTTTCTTGGTGGTATGAGATCTCTCTCCTCTCTGCTCATTTCTCTCTTTTATATTTCAAAAGAGATTGACTCGAGATACAACCTAATCCTGTAGACTGTGTCCTGCCTCATTAACATCACTGCCTCTAATCCTGCCTCATTAACGTCATAGGGGTTAGGATTTACAACACGTAGGATAATTACATCAGATCACAAAATGGACGACAAGCACACACTACTGGGAATCATGGCCTGGCCGAGTTTACACACATCTTTGGGGGACACAATTCAACCCAGAACAACATCAAAATGACCTTTAGATTATACAAGTCAAGTAAGCTTCTCCGAGGCATCTTCGTCACATTCCTCCTCAGAATCATCCTCATTGTCAGGTAGAGAAAAGAAATAATCTAAATTTTCTTCATCCTTCAAACAGCCCATTTCTGATAAAGAAGAATTTTTCAGAAACAAGTAATTCCAGGTTCTGCAAAACTGGGATAATACCAATATCGTATCTCCAAACCAACATGGGAATACACAAGGGGACACTGCATAATTCCAGCCTCCTGTCAAAATAAAAGCACCAAAAGGAACTGGTGTCATGGGAAAAGCATTACTACAATGAATTCATTTTTATCGCACACGAACTACTTACAGCTCAGAACCCAGAAGAGAAATCCTCGATTATGACAAAAAACGTACAAACAGTATATCAAGGATGCTACAACACGTGCTTATAACGTATTGCGCCAGAAGAGAATTATTCACTTGAAAATTAAATCCCCACAAAAAAATGCAACTTGCAAATAACACACAGGAAACCGTAAATATGCTCACAAGGCTTATCTTGCTGTACCGAAGCCAAAAGAGACAAAAGTTTTACACAATTGCACCTCCAGGATGCACCACCTCATACAATAACCTACACACAGTGATTGAGTGTCAACGAACGGATCTTCTGTTTTAACCAGTTAGACATGTCCCTGCCAGATGGCAGCATGTACTGTCAGTGGGACACCAACATCCCAAGAAACCAGAGAGGCAAAAAATATAAGTGGAACTTACATATCCCATAGGTCATGAAAAAGTGATACAATAGATGCCCCAACAAAGTCTACGTGTGAAGGGAAAACACCACCAGGTGAATTCTTTCCAGCTGGAAGGCTGTGGGCAGGCCTCCCAAAAGTGGGCTATGAGCAGGCCGCTGCAAGCCCACGCATGTGTGCATACACACGCATCTGCAGCAGCCATCGCTGCTTCTGCCTGCCTAGTATTGCTTCCTTAGAAACCCTGCTGGCGCAGTGCTTAAGAGCTATGTTTGCTAACCCAAAGGTCGGCAGTTCATATCCACCAGATGCTCCTGGAAACCCTGTGGGGCAGTTCTACTCGGTCCTGTAGGGTCGCTATGAGTCGGAATCGACTCGACAGCAATGGGTTAATGGGTTTAGTACCTCTGCACTTCCCCGTCCCGTGTGGTTATGGAAGGGTAGTTTACCCCAGGATGTAGGCCTGCCCAAGCATGGTACCCTATCCCCCTTTCCATCTTGATTAGTTTACCATGCTCGAGGAGAGACGGAGGCTTTGAACTGCCAGTAGCTAGCTTTTACACTCCGTGTAGAGAAAGCAGCAGCAGAGAATGAGGCCCATAAACAAAAAGGAACACAGAAAGGCAGGGTCCTCATGATATCATCTGAACGCCAGGATCTAGCCATGCCTGAAGCTTGCCTTTAGACTTCCTAGTTAAATGACCAAAGGGGTAAAAAAAAAAAAAATTAAAAAAAAACAAAACACCTTTTTTTGCTTAAGTTAGTTTACATTGGGTTTCTGCTATTTGCAACTAGATTAATTTACCCTTTTCTTGGGAAAGAGCTTCACTGTGTGTGTGTGTGTGTGTGTGTGTGTGTGTGCGTGCGTGTGTGTGTGTATGTTGGGGGGGGGAGGATGGGGTCAGAGAAACCTCTTCCATTAAGATAAACGAGGGTGAAAAGGTGGCCTCAAAGCATCTGGGAGGGTACAGAAGCACAACTAGAGCTCCTTGGGTGGAATATATAAGTCCCCATCTAGATGGATGGGTTATATGAACACTGTGAGTTCCTAACGGTTCACTATACAGCCCTAAGCAGAGAACCATCACAGAACAGCTGATCAAAACCACCAAGAATATCATCTGTTTAAAACTAGCTTACTGTTCTCATGTGTTAATACTCATCAGGCACATAGCCTTCCCAAATATTTCATTCTGAGACAAACTTAATATTTCAGACTCTTTATCCCTGATACCAAATGATCATCCGGTGCTCTCCACAAAGCATGACTGAAGCAGCTACACGCCTTATGGCCCAAATCTAACAGATGTTACACCAAAACAAATTGCTGTATCTCAAGAGATTACTCGAGAAGCCCAAAAGCTCACATTCTGTTGTTCACATACATGAAAATTCTAATCAGCTGGTCACAGATAATAATACCCATCTTGGTCTGAAACACAGCTTCAAATCTTTAAATTCGTGAATCAGAAAGATGCTCATATTACACTGTGTTATGGTGTAAAAATAGGTAGCTTAACGGAGTCTTTGAGCATTAAGCACTGGGCCTCCTTTTGGCAGAAAGAACAATGCCTCCAGATTTTTCCTTCTTCCCGCAAGCATTTAGCACATATCTACTGTGTACTTATAATCCCAGCACTGTGTGCCCATGAGCCTTTCCTTTTTCTCTGGGTGAAAAAGCCAAGTCTCAGCTCCCATCTGGACAATGCTAGGCAAAATGTAAAATAAAAGATACTGTATCTTGGCAATTTGAGATGTTATTCTTGTAGCAAATGTTGGTGCTGGAAGCTGCAGGTACTCTCCCCCACCCCCGCCACACCATGCCAAGTTCACACTGCCAGGACACTAGTCACTGAGAAAGAACAAGACCCAAACCACATCACCTGGTGGCCTGGGCTCAAGTTCCATCGTTGCCATTAGCTAATATCTGGACCTTGGCCAAGCGTCACCTTCTGCTTACTATAAAATGGGAATCATACCTACTTATTGCACTGGCTTGCTGGAGGGATTGAGTCAGCGCGTGTAAAGCGTTTAGCAAGTGCTTAATAGAGTCCCTGGGTGGCGTGAGTGGTTAATGTACTCACTTCTAACTGAAAGGTTGGCAGTTTGAGTCCACCCAGAGGCACCTCGGAAGAATGGCCTGGTGATCTACTTCTGAAAAATCAGTCATTGAAAACCCTATTAAGCATAGTTCTCCTTTGACACACATGGGATCGCCACGAGTTGGAATCCATCCATGGCAACTGGTTTGGTTTGGGTTTATAAATACTAGACTAAAATGAAGCTTCAGCCTCTTTGAAGTTTTAAAAGTCTGTGAGGTCTGCTGTCGAGACATATGGGTTTTGAGATTTTTCTCCCAAGTCTGATTTTTCATATTGGGCAGAACAGCAAACATCCAAGAGAACAAAAATTTCCTCTGCTTCTCAAGCAGCTGCACCAATGGGACACCTTCAGCAAGCATCAAGTTCAAGGGCTTGGATGGTGGGCCCTTACTAATAACAGCTAGACAGTTCAAGTTCTGACAACAACTCTGCAACGTAGATACAGTTCTCCTCATTTTGCAGATAAGACCAAGTAGGAGTAGAGAGGTTAAATAACTCAACGTCACACAGCCGCTAAGTGGCAGACCTGCCTCCAAAGTTCACGCTCCCTCTCCCCTCTATTTCCCCGCCTCCCATACAGCAAGCACTCAACTGTTTGTTAAATACATTAAAATAGTGAAAACAGTATTTCAGGAGCCTTAAAAAACAGCCAAAATATGTCCTCTTTGGGAGAGAAAGAAAGTGGCATCATCACTCTTGCGCACCCAACAATTTGATGATCCTGCATTCTCTGCTCCCAATGACCTGCTCTAGCCACCCCACCTCCCTCACCAGCAACAAGCCACTGTGAAGGCCTCCATGTTCAAGTCTCTTCCCTGCTTAGACTCTGCTCCCTCAGTTAACTGCATGCTTGGACAACCCCCGCTTCCGTACCCCCATCCACCACCACCACACACACAGCATTTTAAATCCAATGACAGGTATCCCTTTTGGAGGCAAGTTGCCTAAACTCTGACACCAACGCGCAATACCTGGGACAGGCTTACCCTCTAGTGGGGCCCAAGAATCAAGCCAAACAGATGGAGGAAGGGGATGTGACGCAACTAGGCCTCCTGCACCAAAGCCTGGCATAGGCAGCATCTCGCGGCAGCCGTGACCCGCAGTGGGCTCTCCACCGTGGGCGCCTACGCCTTCCCACTGCAAGGCAAGGCAAGGCAAGGCAAGGCAAGGCAAGGCAAGGCAAGGCAAGGCAAGGCAAGGCAAGGCAAGGCAAGGCAAGGCAAGGCAAGGCAAG
>NW_004444149.1:2453485-2455497 GCF_000243295.1 Trichechus manatus latirostris | reverse complement strand
CAAGGCAAGGCAAGGCAAGGCAAGGCAAGGCAAGGCAAGGCAAGGCAAGGCAAGGCAAGGCAAGGCAAGGCAAGGCAAGGCAAGGCAAGGCAAGGGCGGCGGTATTATCCAGGAGTGAGGCACCAGTCCCAGCCCTCTATGCAGTTTGGTGAGAAGGCGCAGGAAGGCGGGCACCAGGGCGAGTCCCAGGCACCTCACTCTCCAGTCCCTCTCCGAGGCGGGGGAGGTGGCGACAGGGAAACAAGGGCCTTTGGTACCCAGCTGTTCGGCTCCGGCGGGCGTGAGCGCCAGAGCATCCGCGCGCAGCCTCCGCCGCCTCCACACGCACACACCCGCGCACACACGGGCGTACGCACACGCAGACAAGCACACAAGCACCGGCGCCCGCCTCCCCGGGAGGCTGCCGAGCCCAGCCAAGTCCTCCACCGCCCTCCACAGCGGGCCCTGCGGCCACCCTCACCCCACCGGGGCGCCACTGCGCTTCTCCTTCCATCAGAGCCAGACACAGGGGAGGCCGGATGAGCCGGGCGTTTCGGCCAGGGAAGGTGATGGCGAAGAAGGAGAACACCTCTTACCCGGTCTTCCAATGCCTTGGGGCACAGCCCGACCCCAGAGCTTGCCACTGCCGCGGAGACCCTCCCCCGCCCACCCCCAGCGTAGCCCTCTCTACCTTCGGTCGGGAATCAATGGCCCGGTCGCGGATTGGTGACATCATTGGCGCGCCGGGCGTGGGAGGGGGGACCACGTGATTCCTTCCTCTTTTGTTTGTGTCCTAGGAAAGATGGGTTTCTATCGCCCGGTCTTCCGTGGTTTTTTAGTGATCTGCCCACGGCGTTGTTGTGGGCATGGTTGGGAGTAGGGGCTTGGGTTTGGGATGCTGCATGTTTGCTCGTGGGCTTGACTAAACTCCTTTTAAGTCATTCCTGACGTGGTTGGGCTGGAGGGCCTGGGAAGGGTATGTAGGTATTACAATCTTGCTTTTTTTTTTAAATAGGCTTTAAGTACACCTTCCAGCTCTGTGTACTTGAGGCCTACTGAAAAAATAGTGATAATAAAGGACAATGAATGAGGAAGACCGAAGAGGAATGGATGTATTTGAATTATGGCGTTGCGAAGAATAGTGAATATACCATGGACTGCCAGAAGAACAAATCTGTCTTGGAAGAAGTACAGCCAGAATGCTCCTTCGAAGCAAGGATGGTGAGACTTCATTTGACATACTTTGGACATGTTATCAGGAGGGACCAGTCCCTGGAGAAGGACATCATGCTTGGTAAAGTCAGTAGGTCATGGGAAGAAGAGGAAGACACTCAATGAGATGGATTGACAAGCAGCTAACAACAATGTGCTCAAACAGTGATTGTGAAGATGGTGCAGGACGGGCAGTGTTCTTCTGTTGAACATGTGGTCGCTATGAGTCGGAAACACTCTACCAGGGCACCTAACAACAGCAAGAAGTACACAGGACTAGTTAATAATGCACCGTAATCAGTGGGCCTTGGGTGGCCCATTTAAATTTAATTAATTTTTTAATAATGTAATGAACACCCTCTTTGACCAGCCACCCCACCTGAGACTAAAATGTTACCAATAACTTTTATCTGCTTGTAAGAGACTCCCCATCCTCTCCTGCTGCTTCCCCCGGGAAGTAACCCCCATCCTGAATTTGTGTTTATCACTAAGTTGCTTTAATATTTTTCACATTTATATAGATTACTAAACATATTTTTAACTTTATTATTT
This sequence comes from Trichechus manatus latirostris, assembly GCF_000243295.1. NCBI lineage: Eukaryota > Metazoa > Chordata > Mammalia > Sirenia > Trichechidae > Trichechus > Trichechus manatus. The sequence continues at coordinate 2,453,754 of NW_004444149.1, read as the reverse complement.
AGTTTTTTGCTTGATTTTGAACTTTCATCTGGAGTTCTGGAACTTTTCTGTGGGGATATATGCTATTTAAACATGGCTGCACTATTGACAACTGCAGCCCCCACAGGCCTCTATGCTGCACAGCATGTTGAGACTTGTCCTCAACATGTTGAGACTTGTCCCCAACATGTTGAGACTTGTCCCCAACATGTTGAGACTTGTCATGACTAGTTTTCCCAAACCTATTGTCCCTTTACTGATTGGCTTGTTTACCTGAATTCCTTCTCCCT
>NW_004444149.1:2446267-2447319 GCF_000243295.1 Trichechus manatus latirostris | reverse complement strand
TTCCAAACCACTTACTAACTCCCCTGAAGAGGGATGGTTTGTACTGTCTACAAATTGGACACTCTATGCTGATGCCCTTCCTTTGTGTTTCACTACCCAGCCGCACACTGCTTCTGCGTGCATGCCTATACTAGAACAATGGTATATGAATTACATTTACTACAATGGCATCTATAAGCAACCAGCCTATTCTAAGCAATTTTTCGTTAACGCCAAAGGCGTTAACGGCACGTTCAGTGCCTATATTACTCACTCACCCCCTTCCATCCCTGTATGTCAACACCCACAGCTATCTCTTACAGACTCTATCGATAATACTTGCGTTACTTGTCGAACTACTAACTTTTCTTCATACTATCTCCCTTTCAACATTTCACTAGAAAATTGGGGCCCTCAAGGTTTAATTTTATTACCAAATCGCTCTACTTGGCAGTGGGCAACCCCATACCATTACCTAGGACATTCTAAGTCCTGGAACCCTGGCCTAGCTGGACCCATTCTTCACTTACATTATTCAACTACTCATTTTTCCCCATTAAAAATCCTTTCTTGGCGATTAGGTCTCCCTTTTTATGAAAGAACTCTCTATTCAGGAACCTTTCTGAGGGGGACAAAGGATGCCAAAAACCCACTCCCCAAATTACAATGGACCCTCCATGACCATAATGATTCTGTGCTTATATGCACATCTCAACCATACATTTTTGCTATAACTTCTAGTCCTCCGGATATCATTAAAATAAATGCCTCTTTTCAATAAACATTATCCAGTGGCTCTACTTGGATTACTCCATGTCTGTCCAGGCAAAATGTCTCCACTCTTAACATCAATTCTGTATTTGTTCTTCGACAGAAATGCCACCTTTGACTGCCCGTTAACCTTACATGCCCTTGGCAAGATAGTTCCCCCCTCGCTCAGGTTGTTAATGCATTACAGAAAATATGAACTAAAAGGTTTCTTGGAATTCTCATAGCCTCTATTATCACAGCCACTGCTATTGCCGCTACGGCAGCTACTGCTGCCGTAGCTCTCTCCCAATCTATTCAGACCA
>NW_004444149.1:2389632-2444372 GCF_000243295.1 Trichechus manatus latirostris | reverse complement strand
GGCTTGTTTACCTGAATTCCTTCTCCCTTGCCAGCACCCAAAGCCCATTGTTCTGTTATTTGCTTCACTGCTTGCTGTACTGACTATAAATAAACTCCTGGGACTGAAGCTGGGGTCGACTCCTCAGAGTGACCCTCCTGGCCCCACTTCTCTGTAAGAGTTGTGCAGTTGGTTACTGTCTTCGCCGTCCCGACAACCGTCACCACTGCGACACTTTTCACAAACATATAACTAAGATTCATCTTTCTGATGAATGAAGTTGCATTTCATTCATTTTCACTGTCAATTTGTAATCCACTGTATGTTGTTAGGTTGTCGTTAGGTGCCGTTGAGTAGACTTTGACTCATAGTGACACATGTGACAGAGCAGAACCATCCCATAGGGTTTTCTAGGCTGTAGTCTTTATAGGAGAAGATTGTCAGGTCCTTCTCTTGTGGAATGGGCTGAGTGGGTTCAAACAGCCAATGTTTCGGTTAGCACTCCAGCACTTAACCGTTGGGCCAACATAATTTACTGATCTATTTTCCAGCTGTTGGACATGTATACACTTTCCAGTGTTTTGCTTTTTCCAACGTTGTTGCTATGAGCTTTGCCTTCTGGTGCCCCTGTACAAAAATTTCTCTAGGGTATTTTTATTTAGGAGTGGAATTGATGGATTGGAGCCCTGGTGGTGCAGTGGTTAAGAGTTCAGCTGCTAACCAGAAGATCAGCAGTTCGAATCTACCAGCTGCTCCTTGGAAACCCTATGGGGCAGTTCTACTTTGTGCTGTAGGGTTGCTATGAGTCAGAATTGACTCAATGGCAGTAGGTTTGGTTTGGTTTTTTGTGCATGCCAGTGTTCAACTTTGTATGATAATACCAAAATCCAAAGCATCGTACCAGTTTATACTCCTCCCAGCATCCACATCTTCTCTAACACCTCAGACATCTTAATTTTTTCCATTGAAATGGGAGTTAAATGGTATCTTATCCTGGACCTCTCGGCATATCTTTTAGGTTAACCATCTCTTCTATATATTTATTGACAATCAGTAGTTCCTGTTTTGTGACACTTGTCTTTTGTGCATGATTTTAATGGGTTGTCTTTTTCTTAGTGATTTGTTATTGGTGTTGTTTATGTACTCTAGTCACTAATTCTTTGTCAGTTGTGTGTTGCACATTTTTTCTCCAATTTTTGGCCATGTTTTTGCTTTCTATTTTAATAGATATTCTTAACATTGAATTTATAAATATCAAGTTTTTCTTTTTTCCCCTACATACGTTATTGTTAGATGCCATCGAGTCAGTTCTGACTCATAGCGACCCTAGGTACAACAGAACAAAACACTGCCCAGTTCTGCACCATCCTCACAATCATTGTTATGCCATTGTTGCAGCCACTGTGTCAGTCCATCTCATTGAAGGTCTTCCTCTTTTTCGCTGACCTTCTTATTTACCAAGCTTGATGTCTTTCCTCAGGGACTGGTCCCTCCTGATAACATGTTCAAAGTACGAGAGACGAAGTCTCACCATCCTCGCTTCTAAGGAGCATTCTGGCAGTGCTTCTTCCAGGACAGATTTGTTCATTCTTCTGGCAGTCTATGGTATATTCAGTATTCTTCACCAACACCGTAATTCAAAGGCATCAATTCTTCTTCAGTCTCCCTTATTCATTGTCCAGCTTTCACATGCATATGAGGTGATTGAAAACACCATGGCTTGGGTCAGGCACCTTAGTCCTTAAAGTGACAGCTTTGCTTTTGAACACTTTAAAGAGAACTTTTGCAACAGATTCGCCCAGTGTGATACGTCATTTGATTTCTTGACTGCTGCTTCCATGGGCATTGATTGTGGATCCAAGTAAAATGAAATCCTTGACAACTTCAGTCTTTTCTCTGTTTATCATGATGTTGCTTATTGGTCCAGTTGTGAGGATTTTTGTTTTCTTTATGTTGAGGTGTAATCCATACTGAAGGCTGTGATCTGATTTTCATCAGTAAGTGCTTCAAATCCTCTTCACTTTCAGCAAGCAAGGTTGTTTTATCTGCATATTGCAAGTTTTTAGTGAGTCTTCCTCCAATCCTAATGCCGCGTTCTTCTTCATAGAGTTCATCTTCTTGGATTATTTGCTCAGCATATAGATTGAATAAGTATGGTGAATAGTCATAGCAACTGGTCTTCCTTGTAGGCATATAGATGTTATCCTGTCACTGACAATGTTGTACTTCAGGATAGATCTTAAAATGTTCTTTTTGATGATGAACGCAACACCATTCCTCTTCAATTTGTCATTCCAGCATAGTAGACCATATGATTGTCTGATTCAAAACGGCCAATACCAGTCCATTTCAGCTCACTAATGCCTATATCAATCTTTACGTGTTCCATTTCATTTTTGATGACTTCTAATTTTCCTGGATTCATACTTTGTACATTCCACATTCTGATTATTAATAGATGTTTGCAGTTGTGTCTTCTCATTTTGAGTCATGCCACATCAGCAAATGAAGGTCCTGAAATCTTGACTCCATCTACGTCATTAAGGTTGACTCCACTTTGGGGAGGCAGCTCTTCCCCAGTCATATTTTGAGTACCTTCCAACCTGAGGGGCTCATCTTCTGGCACTATATCACAAAGTGTTCCACTGCTATTCATTAGGTTTTCACTGGCCAATTTTTTCAGAAGTAGACTGCCAGGTCCTTCTTCCTAGTCTGTCTTAGTCTGGAAGCTCCTCTGAAACCTGTTTGCCAAGGGTGACCCTGCTGGTATTTGAAATACTGGTGGTAAAGCTTCCAGTATCACAGCAACATGCAAGCCACCACAGTGTGACAAACTGACAGACACGTGGTGGCCCCTACATATATATATAGATATATATGTATGTACGTATATAACTTCTCACTTATTGACTGTCTCGTTATCTGACATTTCACATTTACAACAATAGTAAAATCTGTCAAAACAAACTGATGTCCCAACTATTTTGCACATTAATGATGTACATCTGGCAGTAACAAATGCCAACGTGTGAGGCGAGAGCAACGCTGGCTGTGATGGTTAAAGTTATATGTCAGCTTGGCTGGGCCATGATTCTCAGTGGTTTGGCAGTTACGTAATGATGGAATTTGGCAGTAATGTAGTCATATTCCATTTTGTGATCTGATATGGTCAGCCTCCATTTTCACATAATGCCTATTTCACATATTGACTTGGTCTTTGGAACCTAACCATGTCGATAAGTGTGTACAAATATATATATATATATCTTTTAAAAATATTTAGTTCTGCTTTTGATAGTTAAGTCTTCATTTTCACTAGAGATTTTTTTTTTTTTTTTGGTACGGTGTAAGGTAGGGATCTGATTTTACCTTTTTCCATATAATGACCCTTCCCCCACCACCCTAGGTTCATTTATTGACTAGCCCCATCTTTCCCAACTGATCTACCATGTCAAGTTGGTCATATACTAACATTTCATGTATGTATGAGTCTGTTTCTGGACTGTCTATTCTGTTCCACTGGACAATTTGCCTTGGTGCCAACACCACACTATTTAATTTCCATAGCTTTATAAAAAGTCTTGAAATTTAGTAGGGCAAATCTTTCCTTATTATTATTTTTCTTCTTTATTAATATCTTGAGTATCTTGGTCCTTTGTCTTTTCATACACATTTTAGAACAAGCTTCTCAAGTTGCACAAAAAAACCTGCTGGGATTTTAATTGACATCACATTAAATATATAGATCAATTTAGACAGAATCAACATCTTTATGATGTTATGTTTTCCAATCCATGAACAAGGGATAGCTCTCTTTTTATTAGGTCTTCATTAATGTCTTTCAATAAAGATTTATTATTTCCTGTGTCTAGATCTTGCACATCTTTTGTTGGGATTATTACTAGATACTTTATAGATTTTGTTGCTATTGTAAATGGTATCTTTTAAAATTACACTTTTTAAATGTTTGTTGCTGGTATAGAAATGAATTTGAGTTTTGTATATTGATAGTGTATCCAGCCACCTTGCTAAACTCTCTTCTTTCTAATAATTTGCCTATTGATGCTTTTGGATTTTCTATGTAAACAATCATTATCTGAAAATAATGCCAGTTATATTTCTTCCTGTCCAGTCCGTATTGCCTTTTATTTTTTGAAGTATTACACTGGTTAGGACTTCAGTGAAATGTCAATAGAAATGATGGTAGTGGGCATTCTTGACTTAATCCTGATTTTTGAAAATGGAATTTTAGAATAATTTTTGTAGATTTTTTTTGTAGATTTAGAATAATATTTTTGTAGACTTCCTGTAAATCCCCTTTATCATATTAAAGGTAAAAACAGAAAAAACAACAACAACAACAACAAAAAAAACAGTTGCTGTTGAGTCGATTCCAACTTATGGTGACCCCATGTGTTTTAGAATGGAACTATGTTCCATAGCGTTTTCAATGGCTGTAGATTGAAAGTATGTTCTGGAAATAGATTGTAGATTCTGGAAGTAGATGGCTAGGCCTTTCTTCCAAGGTGCCTTTGGGTGGATTCAAATCACCAACCCCACTGACAATGGGCTTGGTCACGACTACATCACATCTGAGTGGAAATTTTACGAGATATTGTGTATATTTTCACTACCTCTCTTGCTCTTTTCCCTCTTCCGTGGGAATGGCATGTCTCTGATGGGGGATCCCAGAACAAAGAAGGCTATATGGAGAAGAGCTCAGCAGAGTTACAATGAATTTACAGTCAATGTATTCAGTGAGCAAGAAATAAACTTGTGTTGTAAGTCACTGAGATTTGGGGTTTTATTAGTTACCACAGCATATTATAATTTAAATTGACTGATAAATTATTTATCTCCACTGTCTCTTTTTTACTTAGATAAATCATTGCAAATGTTTGTTTATTTTGTTGGTCTTTTCAAAGAAACAACTTTTGGCCTTGTTGATTCTCTCTTTGTTTTCTATTTCATTTTCAATTTGTATTTCTTCTCTTCATTATCATCTTCTTCCTTCCACTTTCTCTGAGTATAATCTGTTGTTTTTTTTTACTTGTTAAGCTGTGTGCTTAGTTCATTAATTTTCAGCCTTTTTTTCTCTTCTATAAAAAGCATTTAAGGCAATAACTTTTCTTTCATATTACAGAAGCTTTGAAAGTACTGATTTTATTATCTTTCATTTCTAAAATATATTTAAATTTTATTATGATTTCTTCTTTGATTAATGAGCTACTAAAAAGCATGCTCTTTAATATCCAAATATATTGGAGATTTAAAATTAACTGTTGACATAATTATATTGTGTCCAGAGAACATGATTTGTATGGTATCTTTTCTTTGAAATTCATGATTTGCTTCATAGCCTAATTCATGATCTAGTCTTGTATATGTTCATATGTGCTTGAGAAGAATTTGTACTCTCTCATTATTGGATGCAAAATTCTATATTATGTCCATTGGTGCAAGCTTATTGTGTTGTTTATTTATCCTATATAAATCCTATATAAAAGGTATGACTGAAGTAAGGGCTTGACTTGAATAAGGGTAGTAAGGGTGGTGACTAGGGTAAGGGTGGTAATCTGAGTCACACCCTCTAGTAAAGTGGTGACAAAATACATCCCACCCTAATCCTGCCTCATTAACATAACAGACTACACATTCTGAAATGAGACCATAACCACAGACATAAGGGCTAGGATTTACAACACATCACAAAATGGAGGATAATTACACCAGATCACAAAATGGAGGACAACCACACGATATTGGAAATCATGGCCTAGCCAAGTCGATATATATTTTTGGGGAACACAATTCAATCCATAACAATATTATATATTAATTTAGGGAAAATCAACAAATTTACAACATTAAATCTTGCCTTGCAAGAACATAGTGGCCTAGTTTAGCATGCGGGCTGTGTAATCAGACTGTCTGCGTTCAAATCCTGCCTCCACCATTTGCTAAATATGATCTTTGGCAATTTTATTAATCTCCCTAAGCTCCAGTTGCCTGATTTATAAAACTGGGGATAATGTTAATAGTACTCCCCTCAAAAAATTAAAATAATCTTCGTAAAGCACTTAGCAAGATATCTGGCACATGTAAGTACTATCTTCGATAAATGGTAACAATTATTATTATGGCATAGTATTCAATTTAGTTAGGTCTTTTATATCCTTGAATGAGATTTGATTATTTCTTTACATAGCCTTGAAAATTTTTGTTAATTTGCTAATATGTTTACTTTATAAAATTGCTATTTTGAATACAATCCTTTTCCATTGTATTGCTGCTTTTATTATTGATTCTTGAATATTGATCTTCTACTACTCAGCTATCTTATTCAGCTCTCTTATTTGTCATACTAATTTTCAATTGATTATCTTGGTTTTTCTATGTAGACAATATTGTCCAGAAGTAGTGAACATTTGTTTCTTCCAGTTAATCTCAATTAGTCTCTCTGTCTCCCTCTCTCTCGGCATTGTCTGGGATCATCAGTACAATTTAATAGTGATATTCTTGTTTTCTTTATTCTATTTGTTCATTCATTCAGCAGAATTTATTGAGCTCCTACTATGTGTCAGGTACATTTCTACCTGCTGGAAGTACAACTGTCAACAAATAGACAAAGTCCCTGCCCTGATAAACATTTACGTTTGGTGCAGGGTGGTGAGAGACGGAAAAGAAATAAATGAATGTATAATGTCAGATAGTGTAAGGAAGAAAAATGAAGCAGAAAAAGGGGAAAGTCTATCTGTTTTACAGCTTTATTGAGACATAATTTACATACCACAAAATTTACCCATTTAAAGTGTAGAATTCAATGATTTTTTAGTAGATTAACAGAGTTGTGCAACCATCACCATAACCTAATTTCAGAGCATTTTCATGAACACTAAAAGAGACTCCCTACCCATCAGCGGGTACTCCCCATTCTCTCTACCATACCCTGCCTCCACCACATACACCCACACAGTGCTAGGAAATCACTAATCTATTTTCTATCTCTATGGATTTTAATATAAAACTGTATATATTCTTTAGTGACTTGCTTATTTCCCTTCACATTATGTTTACACAAATATGCATGATGAAGTCTATAGCTATAGTTCATTCATGTTTAGTACCGCATAGTATTCAGTTGTATGAATATACCACCGTGTATTCACTTTTCTGTCAATGAACTTTCTTTTCTTTTGCTATTAAAAATAATGCCGCTCCAAATACCGTACTTCTGGTGCATGTATGCAAAAGATCCTCCAATCTAGTAAATAGATGTAGGAGTGGAACTGCTGCATAAAGTATGTTCCTCTTCATGTTTACTGGATAAGGCAAATCATTTTTCCAAAGCAGTTGCACCAAGTTTTCCTCTCTTTTTACACTGCATAAGAGTTCTGATGGCCCCACATCCTTTCCAGCATTTGTAAGTGTCATACTCTAACATTTTCTCTGCTCTGATGAACATAGAATGGTATCTGATAGTGATTTAATTTACATGTTCATGATGACTAATGGGGTTGAGCATGTTTTCCTTTATTGTCTATTCATATTTCCTATTTTGTGAAATGATTATTCATGGCTTTTCTCCATGGTTCCATCTGGTCATTTGTATATTTCTTTTTAATTTTTGGAGTTCTTCGCATGCTGGTATTTTGCCAGTTAATGGATGTGGTCAATATCTTCTCCGAGTTTGTGACTTTTCATTTTCTGTATGGCATCTGTCTTAGTTCGCTACGGCTGCTGTAACAAAATACCACAAAGCGCGTGGCTTTAAAGAACAGACGTTTATCTTCTCACTGTTCTGAGGCTAGAAGTCCGAATTCCTGCCATTAGCGGGGCTATGCTCTCTCTCTGTTAGCTCTAGGGAAAGCTTCTTCCTCGTCTCCTTCCGTTTCTGACCACCCTGGCTGTTTCTCGATGTTCCTCGGCTTGCAGACAGATCCTCACATACTATCTTCTCCCTCTGTGTGATCCCATTTCCTGTTTGTTTCCCCCTTTTGTGAAACATCACTCAGCAGGGATTAGGATCAGGACCCAGCCTAGCCCGGTAGGATCTTGTTTAATTGAACTGATAACCAAAGAAAAACTCTGTTTCCAAACAACAGGTATAGGGGTGACGACGTCAACAGATCTTTTCGGGGGACACAGTTCAGTCCATAATAGCATCTTTAGATAAAGAAAAATGATTAATTTTAAACTTATTTAAATGTATCAGTATTATCAATTTTTTTCTTTTATGCTTAGGCTTTTTGTATCTTGTTTTAAAATATTGTCCCTGACCTTAAATTTATACATTTTATCCTCTATCCTATGTCATAAGAGAGATAGAATCCAGTTTCTAGCTCTCCCCGCTATGTCTTCGTCACTTCATGCTGCTGTAACAAAAAATACCACAAGTGGGTGGCTTTAAAGAACAGAATGTTGTTCTCTCACAGTTCAGGAGGCTAGAAGTCCGAATTCAGGGCGTGGCTCTAGGGGAAGGTCCTTCTTTGTAGCTCCAGGAGTTCTTTGAAGCTCCTGGGCATTCCTTGGTGTTTGTCTTTCCTCTGTGTGCATCTCTGTGTCTAGTCTGCTCTTTTTATAACTTAGCAGTGATTAGCTTTAGGACTTAACCTACTCTGGTAGTACCTCATTAACTTCACAAAAACCAAAAACCCAAACCCATTGCTGTCAAGTGGATTCCAATTCATAGCAACCCTACAAGACAGAGTAGAACTGCTCTATGGGGTTTTCAAGGAGTGGCTGGTGGATTCAAACTGCTGACCTTTTGGTTAGCAGCCTGAGCTCTTAACCACTGCACCACCAGGGTTCCTATTTCCAGACAGGGTCATATTTACAGGGGTTAGGATGTTAACACATATTTTGAGGGACACAATTCAAACTATAACGCCATACGAATAACTAATTGTCTTAGAACTAATATATCCCCCTTGAACTGCAATGCTATCTCTGTCATATATCAAGTTTCTGTTTATGATGGCTCTGTTTTTGGTTTCTTTAATTCATTCCATTGGTATATACATTTATCCTTGAGTCAATACCTTTCATTCACTGAATATTTCTTGATCACCTGCAATGTGTAGGCAAACAGAATAGACCAGAATACTTTAGAATAAAACAGATAAAAATCTCTGCCCTCATGAAGCTTACTCTGCAGGGAAATACCACAATATCTTAATTATTATAGCTTTAAAATAAGTCTTGATTCTTGTCCGTGGTTGGGCTAGTCCTCTTACTTTGTCCTTTAAAAAAAAAAAAAGTTAAAACTCTTTAAAAAAATTTTTACTTTGAAATAATTCTAGATTTACAGGAAGTTACAAAAAGAAACATACAGGGAAGCCTGGTGTACCCTTCATCCAGTTTCCCCCAATCCTAAAATCTTGCATAAGTATATTACAACATCGAAACCAGGAAATTTACATTGGTACAATCCACAAAGTTTGTTTAGATTTCACCAGCTTTACTTGCTTGCATTTGTGCGTGTGTATGTGTGTGCATAAAATGAAACAAAACAGTTGCCGTGGAGTCCATTCTAATGGTAACTTCATGTGTTTTCAGAGTAGAACTGTGCTCCATAGGGATTTCAGTGGCTGTGACCTTTCAGAAGTAGATTGCCAGGACTTTCTTCCAAGGCATCTCTGGATGGATTTGAACTACCAAACTTTTGGTTAGTAGCCAAGTGCTTAACCATTTGTGCTATCCATCACATGGATAAATTTGTGTCACCATTACCACAATCAAATACAGAACTGTTCCTTCACCACAAGCTCCTTTGCACTACCCCTTATAGCCACACCATCTCTCCTCTGTTCCCCCTCCCCACTCCCTAACCCTTAGCAACCATTAATCTGTTCTCCATCTCTATCATTTTATTACTTATGGCATGTTTTATAAAAAAAATGATACAGTATCTAATACTTTTTTTTTCACTCAGCATAATTCCTTTGAGATCCATCCAAGCTGATCCATCCAATAGTTCATTTCTTTTTACTGCCTAGCAGTATTCCATGATATGGTTGTACCAATTCACCCTGAAGGACATTTGGGTTGTTTGTAGTTGGGGGCTATTATAAATAAAGCTGCTATGAACATTTATGTACAGGTTTTGTTGAATATAAGTTTTCATTTCTCTGAGCTAAACGCCCAAGAGTGTAATTGCTGGCTTTATTCTTTTTAAAGAATATCTTGGCCCTTCTTGGTCATTGCTTTTCCACACATATTTTAGAATTGGCTTGTCAAAATAATGAAAAACGCTTTTAGGGTTTTGATTGGAATGCCATTAAATCTATTAGTAATTCAGGGGAGAATTTATAGTCTTGAATGTTTACTGTCCGTTGATATACTTCTCTCTTTAATTTAGTTCTTCTTTAATGTCTTTCAACAATGCGCTATGATTTTCTCTATTCACTTCTGTTAGATTTATTCCCAGGTACCTGTATCAGGCAAGAAAGGCTAGGTTGTGGTGTGGTAATCCAACGACCTCCAAATATTAATGGCTTACAACCACAAAAGTTAATTTCTTGCTCATGCTACATGTCCATCACGAGTCAGGGGGTTCTGTCCCATATCTTCATTATCCTCACTTTGGAACTCGGGTTTAAGTGGAAGCTGTGATGGAACATTGCCAGGTGCATGGCAGAGGGAAAGAGGACCTGGAGCAGCAGGCATTGGCTCTTAAGCTTCTTTCTAGACATGTGTCACGCCCACTCACTTTCATTGGCCAAAGCAAGTCACATGGCCGTGTCTGAATTCATCCCGCCACAGACTCAGGCACGTCCTGCAGAGAGTTCCATTGGTTGCCATTTTCCTGGAGGAGCACCTCTGGTTCTTAATACCCAGGCTCCATAGAAGGTATGTATCTTTCAATACAGTGTTTTTTGGCGAATGCTTGGATAGTAGAAATATATAATATGTATGTCCCCCAAGCTCAAATCATAAGTTTTAACAAAACCATGTGGGTGAATTCTCAAGTTACATTCCAAATACAGTTGGTAGAATGTCAGAATCGTTGGTACAATATCAGACTTAGATGTTTCGAAAAGGAGCCCAGTGTCAACAAAGGAATGCGTGTCTGGGATACTCTTGGTTTTAAGAGGAGCCATGTTACTGCATGCAAAGCAGCTGTTTGTGAATAAGCATAGTAATTGTTTGGTGAGGTTTTAAGTGTTTTATACCCTAACATGGTAGTTTTAAACTTGCATTTTACTGTGTTTAGTTTAGTTTTAGGAAATTGACTAGGGGATTGGAGTGGAAATGTAATGTATTATAATTTTTTCTTTTTAAAATAATGGGAGATAGACCCCTGATTAGTACTTTTGTACAGAATGTCTGATTTTCAGGATTGGATCCTTGACATTAAGCAGGAAGTGCCTGCATTTGTGAGCAACCCTAATGAGGTATTACTGTGTCTTATATCAATTGTCGCGGTTGTCAACGATATCTTATTAAATGTCCGTTTCCTAACCATCTATTAATAGCATAACAATGCAGTTGACTTTTATGTTGATCTTCTGTTGAGCCTTCTTTTTAATTCAACTAGTTTGTTCTTTCCTTGCAGTGCAGTGAATTACTTAACCTGGCCTTTTTAGCCATAGTCTTTGTGACTCACACACAATGATTGAGCGGGACTATGCAAATAAGGCATATGGAACCCTAACAAAGGGATTGGTCAGTTTTGCCTTCCTGCTAGACTTAAAATGAGCCATCCCAGAGGTGGGAGGAGAGGCTCTCACCACCACCAAGAAAGAAGAGCCAGGAGTGGAGTGCATCCTTTGGACCCAGGATCCCTGCTCTGAGAAGCTCCTGGAACCAGGAGACTGAGAGAGGAGCTGTAACATGGAAGACAGCAAGGGAGAGCTGTTAACACTGGAGACAGTGAGAAGCAGTGGCAGAGAAACAGCAGCAGCAGAACCAGGAGACCAGCAGGAGAACCAGGAGACCAGCAGGAGACTGGAGGAGACCAACTGAGCACCTTCGGGCAGGAGGCTTGCTGGTGGAGTAGGGTGACTCTGGGCACTTATAGGCAGAGCTAAAAGAACTTTGTAACACTTGTCTGAGCAGGGCAGGGGCTGGACCAAGGGGCCAAGGGGCCAAGGGCGGGAGAGAGGCCTGCCTGGACGCAAGGCTGAGAAGAAGCTATCCTGACTGAGGAACTGTATCCTGAGTCCTTCCTGAACCTGAATTGCAACTTGTTACTTCCCCATAATCGTGAGAATTGTGAGTTCTGTGTGGCCATTGCAACGAATTATTGAACTCAGCAGAGAAGTAGAGAGTGCTATAGGAGAGACAGATGGTGTCAGAATTGGTAAAAAGGGCTGGCAAGAGGAGGCATGTCTGACCTCTTCCTTATAGAAATCGGCCTTGAGCTGTTGATCTTGATTCTCCTTCCCCCTTGTGAAGTTAGATGAGGTCAGACGCCTCCACCACGCCAGGCCGTTTTTACAATACCGCATGTTCCTTTGTGTTCTCCACGTAAATTATATGTCTTGTGAGTAATAATAGATTCATCTCTTCCTTTCTAATCTGTATACATTTTATTTGTTTACCTCTTTGAGAGGTAGTCTTACTGTTCTGGGTAGAAACTGTAATATAGCAAGTGGTGGTTTTAAAACATGTCTGCAAATCCTTTGACACACCTCCCACAAAACGTCGAGTCCAGTTCTCCTTCCCTTGAATATGGACTGCCTTAGTGACTTGTTTATGATGAGTAAAATTTGGCAGAGTTGATGCTGTGCAACTTCCAACTCTCTGGCATAAAATGTGACATTGGTTCCCCCACCTCCCCTTCTCACTTCTTCTCTGCAGGCACTTTGGGAACCCTGAGCCAATATGCAGAAGTCCCACCACCCTGAAGCCACCATACGTCAGAGACCACATGCAGAGCCCACATGGAGATAGCAAGAGATGCCTCCAAAACAGAGCTGGAACATATCCCCTTGTCTTCCATCTATAGAAGAGTTTATATAAGACTGGAATGATCTTTTCCTTGAAAGATTGATAGATCTGACCCGGAAATTATCTGGGCCTGGTGTTTTCTTCGTGGGAAGATTTTAATACTGAGTCAATTTCCTTAATGGTTACAGGACTCTTTATTGTGCTTTTCTATTTTTCTTGAATCTTTTTAGTAAATTATATTTTCTAGGAAATTGCTCATTTCATCTAAGTCTTTGAATTATTGACATTGATTTGCTTATAATTTTCTTTTTTTCTGTCCATTTTTTTATTGTACTTTAGATGCAGGTTTACAGAGCAAATTAATTTCTCATTAAACAATTCATACACATATTGTTTCATGACATTGGTTGCCAACCCCAAGACATGTCACTACTCTCCCCTTCTCAACCTTGGGTTCCCCCTTACCAGCTTTCCTGTCCCCTCCTGCCTTCTCCTCCTTGCTCCTGGGCTGGTGTGCCCCTTTAGTCTCCTTTGTTTTATGGGCCTGTCTAATCTTTGGCTGAAGGGCGAACCTCAGGAGTGACTTCAGTACTGAGTTAAAAGGGTGTCTGGGGGTATAATTTTCTTTTATGTTTGAAATTTCTACCACACCTAGATTAATATTTACTTTTCCATTTCTAGTATTGCTTATTTGTTCTCTCTCTGTCTCTCTCCCTGTTAAATTTAATCGATTTCGTCAAAAGTTTATCAATTTTCGAAGGGTCAGTTTTGGGTCTGTTGATCCTTTGTTTTCAGCTTCATTTCTTTCTCTACTCAATTGTTATTCTTTCTTTCCTACTAATTTTCTCATATTTATTCTGTTGCTCCTTTTCTAATTTCTTAAGTAGGACATTTGGTTTATTATTTTTGGCCTCTCTACTTTTCTAACTATAAGCATTTGAAGTTTTTAGTTTCTCACCTGATGTATTTCTTGAAATTTAATTTAAATAATATCATTTTTGTATTTCTAAAAATTCTATTTAGTACTTTTTCCTACCAAAGTCATTTTTATAGCCTTTTACTTATTATTCATGTCTTTAAGTCTTATTTTTTTGGAAACATACCCATTACATATATTTGTTATTTTTCATATGGTAGTTTCAGTGCTAAAGTCTTTGTGAGTCTGATTTTGCTGCTGATGCTTTCGTAAGATGCTTTGTTTCCTTGTGTATTCTGTAATTTTTTTTTGGTGAGCAGATTCATTGGAACTGTACCTGTAAGTAATCTTTGAGGCCTACATTAAAGGTATGTTTCTTCAGAAAGGATTTGCTTTTTTACTGGCACGCATCAAAAAAACTGGAAATATCAAATGTTGGAGAGGCTGCGGGGAGATTAGAACTCTTATACACTGCTGGTGGGAATGCAAAAGGATACAACCGTTTTGCAAAATGATATGGTGCTTCTTTGGAAAGCTAGAAATAGAAATACCATACGATCCAGCAATCCCACTTCTAGGAATACATCCTAGAGAAATAAGAGCTGTCAAACGAATAGACATATGCACACCCATGTTCACTGCAGCATTGTTCACAACAGCAAAAAGATGGAAACAACCCAGATGCCCATCAACAGATGAATGGATAAACAAACTATGGTACATACACACAATGGAGCATCATGCAACGATAAAGAACAATGATGTATCTGCAAAGCATCTCATAACATGGATGAAACATTATGCTGAGTGAAATAAGTCAATCACAAAAGGACAAATATTGTATGAGACCACTACTGTAAAAACTCATGAAAAGGTTTACACACAAAAAGAAACAATCTTTGATGGTTATGAGGGATGGGAGGGGTGGTGGGGGGTAAATACTAAATAGTAAATAGACAAGTGGTAGCTCTGGTGAAGGGTGAGACAGTACACAATACTGGGGAAGCCAGCACAACTTGTACAAGACAAGGTCATGGAAGCTCCATAGACACATCCAAACTTTCTGAGGGACTGAATTGCTGGGGGGAGGGCTGTAGGGACCAAGGTCTTGGGGAACATCTAGCTCAACTGGCATAACATAGTTAATAAAGAAAATGTTCTACATTCTACCTTAGTGAGTACCGTCTGGGGTCTTAAAAGCCTGTGAGCAGCCATCTAAGATACTCCACTGGTCTCACCCCTTCGGGAGCAAGGGAGAATGAAGAAAACAAGACACAAATTAGCCCAAAGGACTAATGGACCACAACTACCACGGCCTCCACCAGACTGAGTCCAGTACAACTAGATGGTGCCCAGCTACCACCACTGACTGCTCTGACAGGGATCACAACAGAGGGTCCCGGACAGACCTGGAGAAAAGTGTAGAACAAAATTCTAACTCACAAAAAAAGACCAGACTTACTGGCCTGACAGACACTGGAGAAACCCCAAGAGTATGGCCTCCTGATACCCTTTTAGCTCAGTAATGAAATCACTTCCAGGGTTCACCTTTCAGCCAAAGATTAGACAGCCCCGTAAAACAAAACGAGACTAATGGGGCACAACAGCCCAGGGACAAGGACTAGAAGGCAGGAGGGGATAGGAAAGCTGGTAATAGGGAACCCAAGGTCGAGAAGGGACACTGTTGACAGGTTGTGGGGTTATTAACCATTGTCATGAAACAATATGTGTACTACCTGTTTAATGAGAAACTATTTGTCCTGTAAACCTTCATCTAAAGTACAATAAAAAATAATTTTTGAAAGAAAGGATTTGCTTTTGCTCCTGCTAGGCACGTAGGGAACAGTCTAAACTTGGGACCTACTTTAAATTCTTGGCTTGGAGTTTTTTGGAGCATGTAAGGAGCCTGAATTTGAGCATCAAACCTTTGTAAGGGCCAACTTCATGCTTCTGGAATATCTGGGAAGACGTATCTCTCTCCACCCAGAGCTAACTCCATCTCCCTTTATAAGGCAGGTTTTTCTTTCTAGTTCATTCTTTCATTGAGAGTATAGCCCTTTGGGGGCCATGGCTTTATGCAAGGTTTTAAACCAACCCTCCAGCCTTCAAGGGCAGTACGCTTTGCCTTCTTATTCATAGCATGGTGGTTAAAACTAAGGTTCTAGGTTACTGGGGAGTGGAAGAATGCCCATGGGAAAGCTGCTGATTCAGTGCTCATTCACTCTCTGAATTTGTGGTTTTGCTTTCTTTTGGCCTCTGAGGAATTCTCTTACTTTCTTGCCAGCTCAGCTGTGCATATAAAGAGATTTTCAAAAATATTTTATGGTAGGGGAATAATTTGGAAAAGGATAGTGGTGATGGTTGCATAACATGATGGATATAATCAATGTCACTGATTTGTGAAAATTGTTGAACTGGCAAATGTTTTGTTATAAATATATATCTGCCACAATAAAACATTTTTATTCAGTATTTTTAGGTGTTTTTTAAAGCAGAGAGCTTTTTCTGTTTTGTTTGCTTTTTGTTTGTTCAATCTTTAGTGATAACTTGTCCCCATATTGCCAGAATTCCCACTCATTCTCCAACCCACTTCAGATTTGCTTTCGTTCCCACCACTTCACTGAAACTGCGCTTGTTGAGGCCATTGACCATCTCCGTGTTGCCACATCCAATGGACCTTTTGGTGAGCTCACCTTCCTTGACCTATCAGAGGTACTCAGCACTTTTTATCGCATATTCTTTCTTAAACATTCAAAAAGTAGATACTGATGATATTAAAATTCCTCTTTTGGCTTCAAAACTTATTTGTTCCACTACACCATGATGTCTCAACGCAGGTATTGAAAACATATGCGTATTAAGTATTTATTTAATTGATAGCATTGGAATCAATATAATTAACGAGAAAAAAAATTTCCAAAACCTTTAGGCTCCTTATGTGACAGCGGACATTTACTAATACAAAATGAAATCAAAACAACATACTGAGATTAGGATACAATCAGCTTTCAGTTTTCTATCAGCATACTATTTGCGCTGTGAATTATGTATTATAACCATACTTTTCCTTGTGGTCATAATCACTCAAACCATCAGTAAGTCATTAATAATATGTCATAACTAGGAGAGAATTCATTTCCGGCGAGGGTGAATAAGCCATGGCTATCCACTGTAGCTATGCTTATTCAACCTCGTCAAAAACCACTATTCACTGCAGAAGGAGCCCTGATGGCTTAGTGGTTAAGCGCTTGGCTGCTCACCAAAAGGTCTGTGGTTCGAACCTACCAGCTGCTTCACGAGAGAAAGATATGGCAGTCTGCTCCCATAAAGATTACAGCCTTGGAAACCCTATGGAGCAGTTCTACTCTGTCCTAAGTGTTGCTATGATTCAGAATCAGCTTGATGGAAACAGGCTTTTTTTTGGGTTATCCACTCTAAAGAAGAAACTTAAAAGTTCTTAGCTTGGCATTCAATTTCTAACTTACCCCTCCAGCCTTCTTATTCCCAACAAAACCTCCTTTTTCCAACAAATTGGTCTAGTCACTTCCCTGAACATGCTTCTCTACTTTTCTACCTCTGTATCTCCCTTACTTCTATGCTTCCTTTCCCTATTTTCCTCCACTTTGCAATCTTTCTGTCCAATTTCTCATTCTTTCAAGTTGCACCTTAAGTTCCTCCTCTTCCATGAAGCCTTCCTTCTGAGCGTCATAGGAAGCTTCTGACCTGGCTCCCAATGTTCCCTGCCTTCTGATATTCATGCCCTTATACAATCCTCTCCCCTTGAGTGTGGGCTGGACCTGATGACTTGCTTTGAACCAACAGAATCCAGCAGAAGTCATGGGATGTTACTTCTGTGACTTCTGTCTTACTAGCACTCTCTTTCTGGCTGGCACTCTTGCCCCCTTTTGCCCACTCTGATGTTGTGAGATACTCTACAGAGAGGCTTACTTGGCAAGGAACTTGGGGAACCCTCAGTACAACAATCAGCGAGTAACTGAATCCTGCCAATAATGTGTGAGGTTGAAAGCAGATCCTTCCCAGTTGAACCTTCAGATGAGACTGCAGCCCTGGCTGACACCTTGATTGCAACCTTGTGAGACACCTTGTAGCAGAGGACCCAGCTCAGCCACACCTGTATTCCTGACCCACAGAAACTGTGAGATGATAAAGATGTGTTTTTTAAGTCACTAAGTTGTGGGCAATTTCACAGAACATATGGTGGACAGGTGGACGTTAACTGACACATACCCGTAGTCAGATCTAGCTGACCCTCCCCTCTCCAAGGGTGGGCACTTGACTTAAGTCTTGCCAATCAGAACCTTCCTCTACTCTTCTGCTATCCAGATCAGCTCAGGACTAGGCATACAACAACCCTACCAAGCAGGACGAATCAGAGTCCTGCCCAGCTTTTACTTGGGGAGCCAGTGAAGAAGACGGCCTCTTCCTCCAGGTCATTAATCCAGAGATCATCTTACCACCATGTGGAGTGTGGCTGCCTGAAGAATAAAGTCAAGGAGGTATAACTAAAACTGAAAGATGAAGAAAGTAGAGCCCAGAGGACCTCAATGATCCATGCCTGGATCTACCAGGCATCCTTGGCCTTTTCCCATTTGGGAGCCAGGAAATTCCTTTTTACAGCTTAAGTTTCTGACATTTTGCATTCGATGGTACCTTACCGAATACAAGTATAATATTAACTTTATTTGAATTAAACAGAAACAAAGCAAAATGGAGTGAAAGTGGAAGAAATGCTAAACTTCAAATAAATCTTTCTTTGAAACAACAGATAATTTCTAAAAGATCTTTTAAAGCTAAATAAGACATATTATGAAAAACATTAATAGGTTGTGGTAATTGGGTTTTGTAGTTTAACTTGAAGTTTCTTTTGTCTTTAATGATGACTTGTGTCTTAGGCTGGATTCTCTAGAGAAGCAAAACCAGTAAAGTGTATAAATATATGGAGAGAAATTTATATCAAGGAAATGCTTGCACGGTTGTAGAGGCTGGAAAGTCCCAAGTCTGTGGGTCAGACTGGAGGATTCTCCTGGCTCACAAGCTGCAGAGACTGACAAATCCTAAGATTGGAAAGCAAGACTGCAGGTAAGCTGCTGGCTCAAGTCCCAAGAACCGGAGGTCAGATGAACAAGAGCCAGCTGCAGGATCCGGAGCTAGCAAAAACCCACGAGCCTTGCCAGAAAGTTCAGCTATATTGGATGTATGCCACACCCTCAAGGAAACTCCCTTTCATCTGATTGGCTGCTCACAGCAGATCCCATCATGGGGGTGACCACATTTTGTCAGATCTCATCATGGAGGTGATTACATCATTATACGACTGCCAAACTACATCATAACTGCCAAACCACTGAGAATCACGGCCCAGCCAAGGTGACACACAACCTTAAGGATCACCACTTGTTTTCCACATTGCCAGAAATGGGAATCCCATTCATTCTTTGCTCTGTCCCATGTCCCTTCGGTCTCTCTGTTTATAGCAGAACACTTCTTTGAACATAAGTTTCCAGAACAAATTAGTCAATCATCTCAACAACTAAAAGGCACCTCTGATGTCTAACTAGTCAACCAATTGACCGAACAAATCCTCTTAGTGATTTTTAAAAAGCAGACCCGAGTTTAAGCCCCAAGGCTACCTCTTTGGACAATTCTTTAAATTAATTATTGTTGTTGGGTGCTGTGGAGTTGAATCTGTCTCATAGTGACTCCATATGACAGAGTAGAACTGCCCCATAGGGTTTTCTTGGCTGTAATCTTTACAGAAGCAGGTCACCAGGTCTTTCTCCTGTGGAGCTGCTGTGTGGATCTGAAACGCCAACATTTCTTTCGTTTAGCAGCTGGGTACTTAACAGTTTGCACCACTAGAGGTCCTTAATAGGGGAAGAAATTAATAAGGAGGATTGATCTGTAAGCAAAATATCTTATGTGGTGGGGAGAACACATTTTCAAGAAAAATTAAAATACCAAAAATAAGAGAAAGGAAGATACCTATTGCCTAGAGGCGTAGCAAAGGGAATGAGTGCCCAGGGGCAATCTCTAAACTCACCCTCCCCACCCCCACCCTGGGACAGGGGCAGGAATGACTCGTCGGCTAGTTCCCCCTTGGACTTACTCCCAGGGTCAAATGCCCCATTCTAATCGCCCCTCACTAAGCCTCTGCACCTTTTATACATTTGGAGTGAACTGATTTAATCCAAATGGTTCCAATGAATCATTCAAACTCTTCCCTCATTGCTTTCTTGTCCATAGACAGTGTAGGTTAAATCCACTTATTATTGTGTTCTTCGTACTCAATTTTTTTTAATGTCTCAAGGGTTAAAAACCACAACTCTTCTTAGAGAATCTTCAGAATTTTGGGGAAAAAATTCGAAGTAATTTGGCTCCTGGCACCAAGTAGTCTCCAGTGCATTTTTTCCAGGGGAGAACCCCTTAGTCTATATTCTCCTGGAAGGAATGCAAGTTATCACGAGGAAGAACCTACTATTTTGTCTAATACCACATTTAATAAAGGTGAGACACATTTTATATAACTGTCATCCCATCCCAAGAATGAAGGGTGCTGTGTGGTGGAAGCTTGACCTGGTCACAGTTCTATAAACTTAGAAAGTATCAACCCCACCTGGAGTCATTCTCCATGGCCTTAGGGAGGCCAGCAGACGGTCTCTGTTCGGTGAATGCTGTTGGCGATCAAAAATGCCAGGTGAGGAAAAAATTCAGTCATTCATGTTTCTTGTGGCAGATTAGCTATCCTGAGACTCTCATTTACCCTAAGCTTTCCCATGATTTAATAATCATAGATTAACCACTCTTAATTAATAATCATGGATTATTGTGTTAGCATACAAATTTTAGTTATATTTATCTGTATGGTTATTTCTTGTCGCCTACCCCAGTAAATACTGACATTCAATTTTCAAGCTGGCAAGAGACCTCGAATAGCTGAAGAATAGATTTCCATATGACAGCAGGCAAAGCTAAATGGACAGCGTGGTGCCACCAAGGTTCTGGTGCCTACGATCAACCTGTAAGTCCTGACTCTCCTGGATGTCAACTCTGTGACTCTCCTAGGTCAAGTTCTGAAACCACCTGAGCCTCAGTTTCTTCATCTATAAAACTAGGATAATAGCATCCATCTTAAGGTGGCTGTCATGGATTGAACTGTGTCCTCCAAAACTATCTGTCAACTTGGCTGGGTCATGATTCCCAGTATTGTATAATTGTGTACCATTTTGTAATCTGATGTGATTTCCTTATGTGTTGTAAATTCAATCACTATGATCTGATAAGATGGATTAGTGACAGTTATACTGATGAGATATACAAGATTGGATAGTGTCTTAAGCCAATCTCTGTTGAGATATAAAAGAGAGAAGCAAGCAGAGACACATGGGAACCTCATACCACCAAGAAAGCAGTGCCGGGAGCAGGGTGCGTCCTTTGGACCTGAGGTTCCTGCGCTGAGATGCTCTCAGACCAAGGGAAGACTGATGCATCACAAGGGCCTTCCTCCAAAGACGACAGAGAGAGAAAGCCTTCTCCTTGAGCTGATGCCTTGAATTTGGACTTGTAGGCTACTGGACAACGAGAGAATAAACTTCTCTTTGTTAAAGCCATCCATTTATGGTATTTCTGTTACAGCAGCACTAGATGACTAAGACAGTTGCGTACGCAGTGGTTAAGAGCTTGGCTGTTCACCAAAAGGTCGGCAGTTGGAATCTATTGGGCACTCCTTGGAAACCCTGTGGGGCAGTTCTACTCTGTCCTTTAGGGTCGCTGAGTCAGAACCAACTTGATGGCAACAAGTTTTTTTTGGTTTGGTTTAAGGAACCCTGGTGGTGCTAATGGTTAAGTGTTCTGCTGCTAACCGAAAGGTTGGCAGTTTGAACCCACCCAGTGGCTCTGTAGAAGAAAGACCTGGCCATGTGCTTCTGTAAAGATGACAGCCTAGAAAACTCTATGGGGGCAGTTCTACTCTGTCATTTGGGGTTGCTACGAGTCAAAATCGACTCGATGACACCCAACAACAAATACCCCTCCTGCTTGCTTCATTGCGTTGTGTGAGGATCACGTGAAATAATGGATAGAACAGTGTTTTGGAAACAACAAGGGGCTGGATAAAAATGTTGCTTATTACACATACGGCATCCTGGAGTGTTTCTAAAAATTTCCTTCATTTGTTAGACCTTACACACCTAATTACCAAAATGTTATTTACAGTACAAGACCCAGTCACTTCTATGGAAATTCAGTAGAGCAGCTGCCTATAAATAATTAAAAAAAAAAAAAAAAAGGTTCTAGTTAGTGGAAACAAAATGTGCAGTTTTAGATATCCAAGGATAGTGCGTTTCCCTTATACATTTGGCAGCCAATTGTAAGTCAAAGGCGTTTTTCACTGCCTACTGATAATCTACACTTGAACAAACAGCACTTGACTTCCTGGAGAGAAATCTTTCGGGGATCTGCGCTTTTTCCGGGGTGTTGGCGTTCTTTCTCACTCCACAGTGGAGGCTGTGATCAGTCCACCCTCTGCAGTTGATTACAGCTTTTGCATCCACCGGGGGCTGGAGCTGTGGTCCTGCTGTCTGAGGAAAATCCACTGCCGTCTGACTCATAGCGACCCTATGGGACAGAGTAGAACTGTCCCACAGTGTTTCCAAGGGGTGGATGGTGGATTTGAACTGTCAACTTTTCGGTTAGCAGCCAAGCTCTTAACCACTGCACCACCAGGACTGCACTATTATATATAGGAGTAAATAAATGTAAGCCCTCTATGAAGAAAATTGTAAAACTTTATTGAAAGACAGTTAAAAAACAAAACAAAGCAAAACAAACAAACTACACAAAAAAACTCTGTCCGGGATTGAATTATGTCCCCCCAAAATATGTGTATCAGTTTGGCTGGGCCATGATTCCCAGTATTGTGTGGTTGTCCTCCATTCTGTGATTGTGATTTTATGTTAAAGAGGATTAGGGTGGGATTGTAACACCCTTACTAAGGTCACATCCCTGATCCAATGTAAAGGGAGTTTCCCTGAGGTGTGGCGTGCACCACCTTTTATCTTACAAGAGATAAAAGAAAAGGGAAGCAAGCAGAGAGTTGGGGGACCTCATACCACCAAGAAAGCAGCACCGGGAGCAGAGTGCGTCCTTTGGACCCAGGGTCCCTGAGCTGAGAAGCTCCTCCACCAGGGGAAGATTGGTGACAAAGACTTTCCTCCAGAGCCAACAGAGAGAGAAAGCCTTCCCCTGGAGCTGACGCCCTGCATTTGAACTTGCAGCCTACTAGACTGTGAGAGAATGAACTTCTCTTTGTGAAAGCCTTCCACGTATGGTCTTTCTGTTGTAGCAGCGCTAGATGACCAAGACAAACCCTAAAGAAAGAAAACCAGAAAAATGAAACAGGTTCATGGACCGGATGACTCACCATCATATCAATTCCAATTCCAGTAAAATTCCCTTCTCTCTGTCCTTGGTCCCCTAT
The DNA here is from genome assembly GCF_000243295.1 of Trichechus manatus latirostris. Classification (NCBI taxonomy): domain Eukaryota; kingdom Metazoa; phylum Chordata; class Mammalia; order Sirenia; family Trichechidae; genus Trichechus; species Trichechus manatus. Next base: position 2,421,087 of record NW_004444149.1, on the reverse strand, counting down.
TTCACCTCAAAACACTAAGTCCTGTTGGTTCTGCTTCCTTCTCTCCCACCTGCCCACTTCACGTCTCTCCATTTTTCTAACTTATTTCAAGTCATTCTGATTTCTCTCCTGAGTTACTAAAACAGTCTCTTAACTGTTTCTCTTTTCCAGTCCATCTTCCCACAGCTGCAGCTAAGTTTAACCATCTAAAATGCTCATCTAAGCATGTAATTCTCTGCTTACCGCCCTCCAGTGACTCAGCGCGCACTCCTAGCAAGGTATCCCAGGACGCCTTCTTCAGCTTCTCAGTTTTCCATTCCCGCTTTCTCCAGGCCAGAAGTGCTTGCAGTGCCCCAGGAGGCCGGACTCCTTTTGCTGGGAACACCCCACCCCTACCCCCACCATCACTCTCCCCCTCTTCCCCTTGTCACCTGCTGAGCTCCTGTTAATTATTCATAATGAAGATTGGGCTCCAACCTTCTCTGGGAAGCCCTCCTTGATCTGCCAAGGTTCAGTTAGCTGCTCTGCCTAACCATTGCAAGCCTCAATTTCCTTATCTGCAGAATGGATAGACGGACATATGAACATGTCTGTCCTGGTGGCGCAGTGGTTGAGCGTTAGGCTGCTAACCAAAAGGTTGGGAGTTTGAATCTACCAGCTGCTCCTTGGAAACATTATGGGGAAGTTCTACTCTGTCCTCTAAGGTTGCTATGAGTTGGAATCCACTTGACTCAACAGCAACGGGTTTGGTTTTTTGGGTTTAGTGGTAAGAGTCCCTGGGTGGCACAAATGGTTAAGTGTTCAACTACTAGCCAAAGGGTTGGCAGTTCAAACCCACCCAGAGACCCACCAGAGGAAAGGCCTGTTGATCTACTTCCGAAAGGTCACATCCTTGAAAATCCTACGGAGCAGTCCTACTCAACCACTAACAACAGCTGGTAGGTAGGGTGGCCATACATCCAGGTTTATGCGTATTGTCCCCAAGTCATGCCTGGTTAGTGTCGCCTGAGAAGGGAAACCATCTACAGCCAGATAGCTTACTAGCACGCATTCACAGAACTTGGATTCCAGGAAACCCGTGCCAGGAAGATAGTTACAAATAGTAGCTTTGTGACAAAGCTTTGTTGTTTGTTTCAGGAACTTCTAGAAAATCCATTTGGCTGAACACAGACTCTTCAGCTCGCCCTTATCAAGGAAGAGCCCCCCCTCCCAGAACACTTACATAATCATTCAACAGGCTTATCAAAGGGCTATTTACTCCCAAAGGCTGGCTTCAAAACCCTCTCCTCCTTGTGTCCACCAACCCTAAACTATCCTGAATTTTGCCCAGTCCCAATCAGCCCCCGCCCCTATGCTTGCACTGAAAGATCCAATTTAAACTAGACCCCTAAAACCTTATAAATCTCTTGCCTGTGATCTCCTCCTTCTGAGCTATTACTAAGACTCTGTTCGGCAGTGGTCTCCCTTGCTGCAGTGAACAATACACTTATCTTTGTTGGGTGTACAGGTTATTCTGATGATCTCTTTGGGGAGTCAGAAGATGACAGCCCTTTTACCCTCAAAAGCGTCCAAGTCTGGATGATAAATTAAATGACCCCTATTATTAGATATTATATTACCCTATTTCCATGTAACATTTATTGTTCTCATTTAATCCTCACAGTCCTAGGAGGTAGGTCTTATTATTATAATCATCGTACAGATATGAGTATTAAGCACAGAGAAGCTGCGGTGCAGTGAATTACTTAACGTGGCCCTTCTAGCCACAGTCTTTGTAACTCCCACCAAAGGAGTGGGTGGGACTATGCAAATGAGGTGCTTGTGGCCCACCAAGGGGATTGGCTAGCTTGTTAATAATGTAAATAAGGTCCATGATACCTTTGTGGGGGTGGGACCATGCAAAAAAGGTGTATGAAACCCTAATGAGGGGATTGGTCAGTTTTGCTATCACACTAGGCTTAAAGGCAGAGAGTGAGAGACAGAGAGAGAGAGAGATCGGAGCTGTACCACAGAAGACAACCAGAGACAGTGGAGTGAGATAGCAGGCACCAGGAGACTGGCGAGAGACGGCTGCGGTGGGGCTTCCCATCCCACGGAGCTAAGAGTCGTAACACTTGTCCAAGAAAGATCTCCGCAGGGCTGAGCAAGGCCCCAGCAGGGTACAGTGGCAGAGGGCAAGAAGAAGCTGTTCGGATCAAAGAACTGTATCTTGCGTCATTTCTGATCCTAAATTGTACCTTGTTACATCCCTAATAAACCACTTAACTGTCAAGTCCATGAGTTCGTGAGACGTTGCAGGGAATTACAGAACCCAAGACGGGAGGGAGAGGACTGAGGGGAGGGGGAGGAGTCGATGTTAGAGACGATGGAGCAATACAGCTGTCTGGAAAAGCTGGACATTTGGGACATCTTCAACCTCCGCCTCGTAGGAACCAGCTTTGTGCTGATCCTTTTCAAAGAAATTATTCATTTAGAAGCTAAGTAACTTGTCTAAGGGGAAGAGACTGGGTTCTAACCCAGGGAATCTGACTTCAGAACTCACATTCTTTTTAAAAAAGATTAGTTTTATTTTTAATTTAATAATAACCACAAACTTATTGTCTTAGTCGTCTAGTGCTGCTACAACAGAAATACAACAAGTGGACGGCTTTAACTAAGAGAAATTTATTTCTTCACAGTAAAGTAGGCTAAAAGTCCAAATTCAAGCTCCAGGGGAAGGCTTTCTCTCTCTGTTGGCTTTCTTGTCAATGTTGCCCCTGACTAGGAGCTTCTCTGCGCAGGGACCCTGGTCCAAAAGATGCACTCTGCTCCCAGCACTGCTTTCTTGATGGTATGAGGTCCCCCAATTCTCTGCTTGCTTTCCTTTGCTTTTATCTCTTGTAAGGTAGAAGGTGGTGCAGGCCACACCCTAGGGAAACCCGCTTTACGTTGGGTCAGGGATGTGACCTGGCTAAGGGTGGTGTTACAATCCCACCCTAATCCTCTTTAACATAAAATTACAATCACAAAATGGAGGCCAATCACACAATTCTGGGAGTCATGGCCCAGTCAAATTCATACACACTTTTTTGGGGGGACACAATTCAAACCATGACAATTATAGACAAGTTACAAGTATAGCACAAAGCACTTACCGCCCCCTCAATCCGTTCGAGAGTAAGTCGCCAACCTGATGCCCCATTACCCCCCCCATACTTTAATGTGTAATTTCTACAAACAAGGATATTCTCCTACATAACCACAACCCCGCCCCACCCCGCCGACCAGTGGATTCCGACGCTTAGCGACTCTATAGGACAGAGTAGAACTGCCCCATAGGGCTTCCAAGGCTGTCATCTTTATGCAAGCAGATTGCCACATCTTTCTCCTGCGGAGCTGGCTAGTGGGTTCAAACTACCAACCTTTCGGTTTGCAACCTAGTGCTTTAACTACTGCGCCACCTGGAAATGAACATTGACAAGTAACTACCATCGAATCCTCAGACCCCATTCAGGTTTTGCTGATTGTCCCAGTAATGATCTTTATAGCAAAAGAATGGCATTCAGAATCACAGGTTGCATTTTGTTCTATGTCTCTTTACTCTTCTTCAGTCTGGAGCAGTTCCTCAGGCTTTCCTTGACTTTCACGACCTGGACACGTTTGAGAATTACAGGTTAGTTGTGAAATGTCCCTTACTTCGCGTTTGTCTGATGTTTCCTTATGGTTAGATTCAAGTTACGCATCTGTCTTAGCTACCTAGTGCTGCAGTAATACAAATCACAAGTGGGTGGCTTTAAAGAACAGAAATTTATTTTCTCACAGTTCTGGAGGCTAAAAGCCCAAATCAGGGTCTCGTGTCAACAGACCATGTCAATTCCTTTTGTGGACTTTCCTCCTAGTTCCTGGTGTCTGCCAACGATACTGGCATTCCTTTGCTGCTAGACGCTCCTCCCTGTCATCTGTCTTCCCTTGTGTGTGTGTGTCTCTGTGTCTATTCTGGTCTGCTTATAACTCAGAGGTGATTAGGTTTAGGATCCACCTTACGCTGATATGACCTCAACTGACTGATTGATTACATTACATTAGATTGCCGTATGGGACGTGATTACATCACTACATCAGATTACATGATGGAAGGTAATCTACTCTAGGAGTCCCCACGTGGCACCAATGGTTAAGTGCTCAACTACTAGCCAAAAGGTTGGTGGTTTGAACCCATCCAGAGGCACCTTGGAAGACAGGCCTGGAGATCTGCTTCCGAAATCTCATAGCCTTGAAAACCCTCTTGAGCGGCTGCACTCCGCACACTTGGGGTCGCCATGAATTGGAACCGACTTGACGGCAACTAAACAACAAAATTTGCTCCCCACAAAGCCAGCTGATTTAATCACATGTGACAACTCCAGGATAGCAACTAGCTTTGGCCAAACAGCTAGGAGTCCCAGAATGATGCAAATGCTTGGCTGTAAGAAGAAAGGTCTGGCGATCTACTTTCGAAAGGTCGCCGCCATTGAAAACCCTATGCACAGTTCTGCACAGTTCTGCTCTGAAACATATGAAGCCCAAGGGCAACTGGTTTGGTTATATATGTGAGTGTGTGTGTGTGCGTAGGGTGTGTGTACCCCAACAAAACCAAACACATTTCCACTGAGTTGATTCCAACTCACAGCGATCCTATCGGACAGAGTAAAACTGCCCCATAGCGTTTCCTACAGAAGTAGATTGAAACATCTTTCTTCTGCGGAGCAGCTGGTGGATTCAAACTGCTGACCTTTCAGTTAGCAGCTGAGCCCTTTAACCACTGTGCAACCAGGGTTCTATATACATATATATGTCTTATTGGCTTCTATTTCTGTAGAGAACCCTAGGACACCTGCTGTACCCATTGGGCTCCAACGCGCCTGCCTCAGAACCCATATTCTTAACCATTGCCTCATACTATCTCCCAGAAGGGCAGCTATAAACAGAAGCTACCCGTAAACCTTTCTGGAGGGGAGTTGAGTTGGCAGATTGTTTTGGTAGATGGATAAATATTTCTTACTCATCTGCAAGGCTGAATTAAGGTCTGCATAGAATTTAAGTTAATTGCATTTGCATGCAGGATGGTATTATATGTTAAAATGAAATATTCTCCCAGAAGTTTAACTCACGTGTCATGAACAGGTATAAATGAGAGCCCCGATTTATCAGTGGGACCTCTCACAGGGCATCTGTCATCCCCAGAGAAATGAATCTGTTCCATGTTTGTCCGTTAGGACACTGTAATTAGAATCTGAGCTTTATGAATAACATTTTTTTCAGTCACTCTTTAATGTACAATTTCTTATTAAAAATCCGTGTATTTGTTGTTCTGTGAAAATGTATTAATAGTTCTGCAAATTACTAGTTCTGCTGCCCTTAGGGAACAGACTGTGTATTTAAATGATCTTTGCAGGTGCCTGGGAGTGAGTGCCTCCCTTCCCCCAGCCTCCGGCCTGCAGCACTGTAAGCATACTTAGCCAGTGACAGCCTGCAGCCAACTCCTCAGGACAGGGGCTGCCACGTCTGCACCTTCCTGCCAGCCTGGTTTCGAGCCTAGCGTGTTATAGATGCCGAGGAGGTGCCGGCTGACGGCTGGGGTGGTCATGCCTTGAGTCTCGCTTCTGCCCACAGGATGGCAGCATTGAGTCAAGGCTCCAGCCCCACCAGGGGCTCTGCTCTTCTTGGAAATTTGAAAGTACTGCTTGCTTTCTTCCCGAAATGAACACAGGTCTTCAGATCTAGAAGGAATATCAGGGGGGCTTCCATAACACAATGCACAGTATTATCTGCTGTCAAAACAAAAATCATACCAAGCCAATTATAGAGATTCATTGATGTTAACCGAATATACCATTTGCAAATTGGGGTAACATTCCCATGAACCCGTTGCAGTGGAGTCAATTCCGACTCATAGCAACCCTATGGGACAGAGTAGAACAGCCCCATAGGGTTTCCGAGGAGCGGCTAGTGGATTCGAACTGCTGACCTTTTGGTTAGCAGCCGAGCTCTGAATCACTGCGCCACCAGGGCTCCAGCATTCCGACTAGAGTGTCAAAAATGTTCCAAAGATGAGAAGAGCCTCTAAAATTCTCATACAAAATCTTATCGTCAGTGTCATGGAAAAAAAAGGGTCAGAAGAAAACTGATAAACAAATCTGTAGTCAGGAAGGATTTTCATACAGCACGGTCTTGAAGAACAATTAAAATAATTACTGATTTACCCGAAACATAGCTCCCAGCCTGAGCTTTGGAGTCTCTTTCCTGAAACCGACTAGATTCTTCAAAGAGCACAAGGCCCAAAGCAAAATGGTCTTACTAGTTTATCTAGACCATTATTTGACTCCAAAGTGACTTTTAGGAACAAGTTTTTTCAAGGCTCAGGTTCAAAAGCATACCTGAGAAGGGAAGGACAGGACACACTACAGGGGACGTCAGCACAGCTGGACTAAACCAAAGCTAAGACGCTTCCTGAGTACAATCAAACACTTTAAGAGACAGAGTAGCAGGGGTAGGGGGCTGGGGACCACGCTTTCAGGGGACATCTAGGTCAACTGGCGTAACAAAGCTTATTAAGAAAATATTCTGCATCCTACTTTGGTGAGTGGCATCTGGGGTCTCAAAAGCTTGCAAGCGGCCATCTAAGATGCATCAATTGGTCCCAACCACCTGGAGTAAAGGAGAATGAAGAACACCAAAGACACAAGGAAAGTATTAGCCCAAGAGACAGAAAGGGCCTCGTAAACCAGAGACTCTATCATCCTGAGACCAGAAGAACTAGATGGTGCCCGGCTACCACCAATGACTGCCCTGACAGGGAACACAACAGAGAGTCCCTGATAGAGCAGGAGAAAAGTGGGGTGCAGAACTCAAATTCTAGTAAAAAGACCAGACTTAATGGTCTGACTGAGACTGGAGGAACCCCAGCAAGCATGGCCCCTGGATTCTATATCAGCCCAGAACTAAAACAATTTCTGAGGCCAACTCTTCAGACAGGGATTGGACTGGACTGTGGGACATAAAGTGATACTCATGAGGAGTGTGCCTCTTAGCTCAAGTAGATACAAAAGGCTAAACGGGCAGCTTCTGTCCAGAGGTGAGATGGGAAGCCAGAGAGGGTTAGGAGCTGGTTGAATGGACATGGGGAATCAGGGGTGGAAAGGAGGAGTGTGCTGTCACAGTATGGGGAGAACAATTAGGGTCACATAACAATGTACATATAAATTTTTGTATGAGAGACTAACTTGAAATGTAAACTTCATTTAAACTACAACAATAAAAAAATTTTTTTTTTTTTAAAAAAGGGACACCTAAGGGCAATGGCCTGTGTGGGTTACCCCAACTTCTATGGAAGCCAGAAATGTGGATTCCAGGAGAATTAAAATGATTTTGTCACTGCCCACCTTCCCTTCAATGCGCTTCGTGGAAGATGAATTACAGGAGGTGTTTGGCCTGTGGGTATTCATCTCTGAAGGGCTATCTAGGTCTAGAGTTTGTTTAAGCTACAACAGAGCAAGTAGGCAGAAATCACTGGCTTATGTCACATGTAAGTCATTAGATGCAAGGAATTGTTGGTGTTGTTTAAATAGAAGGGAAGAAGAAGGAACTATTGAGCGCTTGCTAATGCTACGTGCTTTAAACCAGAAGTTCTCAACCTTGAGCAGGCATCAGAATCACCAGGAGGGCTTGTTAAAATGCAGATTGCTGTCTCCCTCTCCGTCCCCCAGAGTTCTGATTCTGTAAGTCTGGAATGGGGCCTGAGAATTTGCATTTTAACAAGCTCTCAGGTAATATCGATGCTTTTGGTGGTGATGGTGGGAGGGGGTCGCCCACTTTGAGAATCACTGCTTTCAACAATCGCGTTTAATCCTTGGCAGTCCTTTGTGGTTGTTGCTGGGTACCATTGAGTCGATTTCCATTCACAGTGGCCCCATGTGACAGAGGAGAACTGTCATAGGCTTTTCTTGGCTGTAGTCCTCATGCAAGCAGATCTCCAGGTCTTTCTCCCGAAGAGCTGCTGGGTAGGTTGAAACCACCAACCTTTCAGTTAGCGGCCGAGCGCTTAACTTTACTGGTATTATTGTCTCCATCTTGCAGATGGAAAAATGGAGGTTCAGAAAGCTTAAATAACTTGCCCAAAGACACACCCTAGTAAGTGAAGGGCAGGGATTTGAACCTGGGCAGTCTGATTCAAACCTTGCTTTGTCCACGGCATCCTTCTATAAGAAAAGGGGAATGAATCGATCCTTCTGGGGGTTCTCTGAACTACATAGCTCAAAAAGACACGATGCCCAATACCAGTGTAATGCTTTTACTTTTTCAGAGTTTAGCGATAACAATGAATCTTTGCAATTCCTCTGGGATGAAAGTACTGAAGCAAATTCACACACTGGAACAAGCAAATACACTGTGTATGAGAGGACACGGTTCTTGGCACTATTTGTTTAAAATTAAAATGTCCGTGGAAGCGAAATATTGATGTTATGGGTCTTTCAATCACGAAACTCCAACTTTGAAACTCGAATATGATTTGAAAATAAGGCAGAAATAAGTCATTGTAAAATCCATTAACTCGTGCATTGAGAGAAGACCAAGTCTGTCTACGGAAGTCAATGAGATCATCAAAGCTGGTAGGTTTTCTCTAGAGGTGAGCTAGCAAATTAATGACTCGGCCGCAGGTCCCAGAGATTGCCGCGTCTCTGGTGTGTCGGCCAAGGATGCATTGAGTGTCTATTCTATACTTATTACTCTGGCACAACTCTCTTCCAACGACCCCTCCCCCCCGTTTTATCTATAAAGACAATGAAACCTGATGTTTCAGAGGCAAGGATGGATTTCATTCCAAATATTTATGGAGAAAGGCTGGGACACAGAAGAGGTTGGAAAAAGAGAGATGACGTTTGCTAAAGCTGTGGTTTCTCGTCAGCCTGAGCTAAAGCGTCTCCTCCCTCTGGCCAGGCTCCTGTTTCTCTCTGTGTTCAGGTCTCACCTGGCTGCTTCAAAAGGAGCAGGCATGGGCAATACGCAGGCCCCCTACGGGCTACAAACACGTGATCACAAAAGACGCTCTCTCTTTGCCTCATCTACTGTGAGAATGAAGACCATTCTCACCAACCAGACTGTCGACATTCCAGAAAATGTTGACATCACTCTGAAGGGACGCACAGTTATTGTGAAGGGCCCCAGAGGAACCTTGCGGAGGGACTTCAATCACATCAATGTAGAACTCAGTCTCCTTGGAAAGAAAAAGAGGCTTTGCGTTGACAAATGGTGGCGAAATAGAAAGGAACGGGCTACAGTTCACACTATCTGTAGTCATGTACAGAACACGATCAAGGGTGTTACACTGGGCTTCCATTACAAGATGAGGTCTGTGTATGCTCACTTCCCCATCAACGTTGTTATTCGGGAGAGTGGGTCACTTGTTGAAATCTGAAACTTCTTGGGTGAAAAATATATCTGTAGGGTTCGGATGAGGCCAGGTGTTGCTTGTTCCGTATCTCAAGCCCAGAAAGATGAGTTAATTCTTGAAGGAAATGACATTGAACTTGTATCAAATTCAGCTGCTTTAATTCAGCAAGCGACGACAGTCAAAAACAAGGATATCCGAAAATTTTTGGATGGTATGTATGTCTCTGAAAAAGGAACTGTTCAGCAGGCTGATGAGTAAGATTTAAGAGTTGGCCAGCTACAGAAACAAGGCCGGATGATTCCTAAGACTTATGGGTGGTATTTCTAAGATGCAATAAAATTCATTTATTCAAAAAAAAAAAAAAAAAGGAGCAGGCATGCTCACAATGGGCTTAACATGCAGCCGGGAAGGCTTTATTAATAGTTCACGGAGGGGCAGAGGTAGCAAACTGGGGACTTTTACGTTTAGAAAGGATATGGGCTGTGCTGCCCACTTGTAGTCCCAGTTGAGTCTTACCTGCTACCAGGAGCACCAAAACCAAACCAAACCCGTTGCCCTTGAATGGATTCTGATTCACAGTGACTTTATAGTACAGAGCAAAACTGCCCCACAGGGTTTCCAAGGCTGTAAAGCTGCAGGACTGGGCTGTGTTTCGTTCTGTTGTACATAGGGTTGCTATGAATCGGAACCAGCTAGACAGGACCTAACAACAACATGCCTGTGGTTACAATCCCATTTGGGAATGGCTTGTCTTTGTTATGTTAATGAGGCAAGATGAGTGTAGGGTGTATCCTGAGTCAATCTCTTTTGAGATATAAAAGAGATTAAATGCAAGCTAGCAAGCAGAGATGGGGAAGAGAGATGTCAAGCCACATGCAGATCGCCCAGGAGCAGAAGCTCAAAGAGACAAAGACCTTCCTCCAGAGATGACAGAGAGAGAAAGCCTTCCCCTAGAGCCAGCACCCTTATATTCAGACTTCTAGCCTCCTAAACTGTGAGAAAACAAATTTGTTTGTTAAAGCCACCCACTTGTGGTATTTCTGTTATAACAGCACTAAATAACTAAGACGGAGTTCAAGAAGGAAATCAGGGTGAGCTGTCTCAGAGGAACCGAATCTTGAGGACAAGTAGGAGTTAGGAAAAAAGGAAAAGGGTCAAAGGAGGTGGGGCGTTGGTTCTCTAATTTTTTTTGGTCTGAAGTTGTATGTACTCAGCATATTAGTATTCCTTAACTCGTGCTGGTCAGAAATTTGATCCTTTAAAAAAGTTGGTGGCAGGAGGCAGTGGATAGAGAGGAAACAAGTGATTACTTAATAAGAGCAGTTTACCATGGTCTCGAGGGACATCTAGCTGAATCGGCATAACACAGTTTATAAAGAAAATGTTCTACATTCTACTTCCGTGAGTAGTGTCTGGGGTCTTAAGAGCTTGTGAGTGGCCATTGAAGATACTCCACTGGTCTCACCCCTTCGGGAGCAAAGGAGAATGAAGAAAACAGGATACAAGGGAAAGATTATTCCAAAGGACTAATGGACCACAGCTACCACACCTCCACCAGACTGAGTCCAGTACAACTAGATGGTGCCCAGCTACCACCACTGACTGCTCTGACAGGGATCACAACAGAGAGTCCCAGAGAGAGCTGGAGAAAAATGTAGATCAAAATTCTGACTCACAAAAAAAGACCAGACTTACTGGTCTGACAGAGACTGGAGAAACCCCAAGTGTATGGCCCCTGGACTCTCTTCTAACTCAGTACTGATGTCACTCCTGAGGTTCACCCTTCAGCCAAAGTGTAGACAGGCCTATAAAACAAAATGAGACTAAATGGGCACACCAGCCCAGGGGCAAGGACGAGAAGTCAGGAGGGGACAGGAAAGCTGGGAATGGGGAACCCAAGGTCGAGAAGGGGAGAGTATTGACACGTCGTGCGATTGTTAACCGAGGTCACAAAACAATATGTGTATTGTTTAAACAGAAACTAATTTGCTCAGTAAACCTTCATCTAAAGCACAATTTAAAAAAAAAGCAGTTTAGTAGAAGAAAACATTTGAGGTATGGAATCCTTGGGAAGAAACTACTCAGAGTGTTCCTGGTGGTCTGGAGGTTAGGAACCCAACCAACCAACCAAACAACAACAAAAAAACCCATTGCTATCAAGTTGATTTCGGCTCATGGCGACCCCATGTGTGACAGACTAGAACTGTGCTCCATACGGTTTTCTTGGCTGTAATATATATGAAAGAAGACTGACAGTCGTTTCTTCCAGGGTACTACCGGGTGGGTTTGAACTGCCAACCTTTAGGTTAGTAATTGAGGACAAATCATTTGCACCCCTCCGGGACCTTATGGCTCTGACAGTGGAATGCAAACCTGAGTCCTGTTCTTTCACTCTTTTCTAGCAACTGAGCTCTAAACAGTTGCCTGCATCTCAGTGGTGTTGCTGGGCGGGATTAGAGCAGGTATCCTGGGCTCTGTTTCTTGGTCCAGGTAGAAGCCACTGTTGGTCTCCCAGCCAGTGAGAGCTGCAGTCACATGGCGTATGCTCACCAGAGAATGATTCTTTTTCATTAAATTCATTTTTTGTTGCTGTTGTTGCTACCTTGGCCAGCTGCCCTCCAGGCCACCCTGGGTGAGTTAAGTCCCCACAACTTTCCCATATGCCTCCTCGATTTCATACATGTGCTTTAAAAAAAAAAAAGATCTTCAAGCCCTCCCATAAGCTAGACTCTGCGGTGAGTACATTACAAATGTTTGCATTTTTATTTATTAGGGAGAATCAGCCAATAAGAATTTCAGTTCTCTGCCCCCTCTCTCAAGGAGGTAATTTGGGGTAAAAACAACCTGAGCAACAAAACTTTGTTAACTGATTGATATACTATCAATTGTCATAGATGAGTTGGAAGTGGTTTACTACATTCAAACACATATAGAATAGAATATATAAAAAAGATAAGAAATCAAGCAATTGACTAACCATAACCATTTTCTGCCTCTATTTTCTTTAAAATGTTGTTGTTAGTAGCTGTCGAGTTGGCTCTGACTCCTGGTGACCTTACGTATAACAGAATGAAGTGTTGCCCAGTCATATGCCATTTCCATGATTGTGGGTATGTTTGAGTCCATTGTTGCAGCTATTGTGTAGTGCCTTCCAACCTAAGGGGCTCATCCTCTAGTACTATATTGGACAATATTCTGTTGGGATCCGTAAGGTTTTCATTGGCTAATTTTTGGAAGTAGATTGCCAGGCCTTTCTTCATAGTCTTTCTTAGTCTGGAGGCTCTGCTGAAACCTGTCCACCACGGGTGACCTTGCTGGCATTTGAAGTACTGATAGCATAGCTTCTAGCATCATAGCAACACACAAGCCACCACAGTACAGTACAATACACTGACAGAGGGGTGGTGGTATCTTTAAAACAGGGATACTATCTTAGGCTGGGTTCTCTAGAGAAGCAAAACCAGTAAAGCATATAAATATATGTATGTAGAGATTTATATCAAGGAAACGGCTCATGCATTTGTAGGGGCTGGTATGTCCTAAGTCCGTGGATAGAGGCTTCTCCTGATTCACATAGACGTGAGGGCTGGCAAACCCAAGGTCGGCAGGTCGGAGAGCAGGGCTCTTGCTCACAGGCTGTGAAGATCAATGAATCCCAAGATCAGCAAGTAAGCTGCTAGCTGAAGTCCCAAGAACTGGAGGTCAGACAAACAGGAGCCAACTGCAGGATCCAGAGCAGGCAAAAGTCAGAACGTTCTCTTCTATTTGGGTGCAGGCTACACTCCCAAGGAAAATCCTTTTCACCTGATTGGCTACTCACAGCAGATCCCATCATGGGGGTGATCACATATAAACACTGAGAATCGTGGCCCAGCCAAGGTGACACACAATCTTAACCATCACAGATACTAATGTCCTTTTTACAGGATTCCAATGGGATACGAAGGATTTAACATTTGTTAAGACATTCTCTAAAGGATGATGTATGGTATAATACAAGGTCTCAGGAATGACTCAAGGACATGTGTACCACTGTTGCTTGATTGAGCTCCCTCCATCTCTGTTTCTCTCCCTTCCTTCTTTTCTTTATTAATTCATATTTCACCCAACATTTATTGAGGGCTTACTAGATGCCATTTATTGTGCTAGGTGTTGGGAATACAAAGATGCCCAAGACATGGATCCTGCCTACAAGGAACCCAAGATCCATTGTCAAGTGGCCCAGCCAAAAGGTAAACCCATTGCAATGTGATTTACCCACCACAAATATAAAGCACAATGTGGTTTATTGGAAGGAACATAGACTCTGAGGTCTGGCAGACCTAGGTGTGAATCCCAGCTTACTTAATCTCTTTGAACCCCACATTCCTCATTTTAAAATGAGATTAATAGTATTAGAGAAGAATAGACAAATAGATCAGTGGTATAGAATAGAGAGCCCAGAAATAGATCCATACAAATATAGTCAATTGATCTTTGATAAAGAAGCAAAGGCAATTCAACAGTGAAAGGATAGTATTTTTTCAACAAATGGTGCTGAAACAAATGGACGTCCACAAGTAAAAAACTGAATCTAGACACAGAGCTTACATCTTTCACAAATACTAACTCAAAATGTGTCATAAACCTAAAAGTATGATGCAAAACTTGACAACTTCAAGATGATAACATATGAGAAAATCTAGGTGACTTGGGTTTGGTGATGACTTTTTAGATACAACACCAAAAGCACAACTCATGAAAGAAAACATTGATGTTAGTCTTCATTAAAATTAAAAACTTTTCTAGAAAGACTTAAGAGAATGAAAGGACAAGCCATAGAATAGAAACTATTTGCAAAATCCATCTGATAAAGGACTCGTATCCAAAATATACAAAGAGCTTTTAAAACTCAACAATAAGAAAACAAAAAACCCAAATTACAACATGGGCAAAATATCTGAATCAGAACCTCACCAAAAAAGATATACAGATGGCAAATAAGCATACAGAAAAATGCTCAAGATCATTATTGCAGCAGAGAGTCAAAAATTAAAACAACAATGAGATACCACTACATCTGTTAATATGGTTAGAACCCAAAACACTGCGAGGTGCGATGGATCGCTTTTGTGTGGCCTTTATCACCACGGTCTTGTAACTCCCACCCAAGTGATTGGGCAGGACTGTGCAAGTAAGGTAACTCTGGCCCACCAAAGGGATTGGTCAGTTTTGCCATCCCACTAGGCTTAAAATGAGCCATCCCAGAGGTGGGAGAAAGAGGAGCTCACCACCGCTGAGAAAGAAGAGCCAAGGGTGGAGAGCATCCTTTGGACCTGGGATCCCTGTGCTGAGAAGCTGCTAGAAACCAGGAGACAGAGAAGGAGAGAGAGAAAGAGAGAGAGAGAGAGAGAGAGAGAGCTGTAATACTGAAGACGGCGAGAAGTGGTGGTAGAAAACAGTGGCAGGAGAGACTGGCAGGAGACCATGTGATGGGCTTCTGGGCCCACGGAGCAAGAAAGCTGAGTGCCTTCCGGCAAGAGGCTTGCTGGAGGAGTAGGGTGCCTCCGGGAACTTGGTGGAGCTAGATTTGCCAACGCACGGAGCTAGAGCTGAGCACCTTCGGGCTGAAGCTTACTGGCAGAGTGGAGTGCCTTGGGGCACTTACCGGCAGAGCTGAGAAAGCTTTGTAACACTTGTTCAAGCAGGTCGGAGGCTGAGGGGCCAGAGAGAGGTGCACCTGTGGGCACTGCTGAAAAGAGGCTGTCTTGATGGAAGAACTGTATCCTGAGTGTTCCTGAGCCTGAATTGTAACCTGTTACTTCCCTAATAAACCCCATCATTGTGAGCATTGTCTGTGAGTTCTGTGTGGCCATTGCAATGAATCATCGAACCCAGCAGAGAAGCAGAGTGCTGTGGGAGGGAGTTTTGGTGTCAGAATTTGTAAAGATGGCAGAGAGAGGAGGCCTGTCTGACCTCCATCTCATAGGAATCAGCCCCAGGCTGTTGATCTTTGTCCTCTTTCCCCCTTGCGAAGTTAGAGGGGGTCAGATGCTGTCCCCCCACCCCTATTCTTACACCCTGACAACACCAAATGCTGGCAAGCATGCAGAGTAACAGAAACTCGTTCATTGCTGGTGGCAATGCGAAATGATACAGCCACTTTGGAAGACAGTCTGGCTGGGGTGTCTTACAAAGCTAAACCTAGGCTTAGCATACAATCCGGCAATCGAGCTGTTACCCAAATAAGCTGAAAACTTACGTCCACATAAAAACCAGCACATGAATGTGTGTAGCAGCTTTATTTGTGATTACCAAAAATTGGAAGCAACCAAGACGTCCTTCATTACGTGAATGGATAAACGAACTGTGGTATATCTTTTCAATGGAGTATCCATCAGTGACAAAAATAAATGAGCTATCAAGCTACCAAAAAAACATGGAGGAACATTAAATGCATATTGCTAAGTACAAGCCAATCTGAAAAAGCTACATACTTTATGATTCCAACCATATGACATTCTGGAAAAGCACAGCAATGAAAAGATTAGTGATTGCTAGAGGTTCGGGGTGGGGGGATAGATAGGTGGAGCACAGGGCATTTTTAGGGTGGTGACACTATTTTGTGCGATACTGTAATGGTGCAAACGTGACGTTACACATTTGTCAAAACCCACTGGACTGTACAACCGTCCTATGTTAATACAGAGAAAGCTGCGAGAGCTGGAACTCTACAGGACTGCTTTGATTTTCCGGGTCTCACAAGTTTTCCGCCTTTGACAGGGTACAGCCACCACTTTTCTATCGCTTTCTGTTAGTAGAAAATGTTTGCATTTTCCTTCTCTGACAGGTTTCCGCCCTACACAGGTTCTGGCTTCTGCAGGTTTTACTGTAATAATATATCAATATTTGTTCATCGATTGTAACAAATTTACCACGGGAATGCAAGATGTATAATAGAGAAACGGTAGGGGAAAGGGGGAGGGTACGTAGGAACTCTGTACATGCCGCGCAATTTTTCTGCAAACCTAAAAGTGCACTAAAAACTAAAATCTATTATAAATGTGATTAATAGTAACTATCTTCCAGGGTTATTGTAAAGGCTATTTGACATGTATGCTAGGGAAACACAATAATAGTTAGCATTTATTGAACATTTCTCTGTGCCAGCCACTTTCCTGTATTAGCTCGTTTAAAACTCACAACAGCCCTATGAGGTAGACACTATTATCATCATCATCCCTGTTCTATAGAAGCACAGAGAAGGTGAGTGACTTTTTTTAATGGGATAATCTTGAAGGTCTTAATCTTAATATACTCAAAATTGTCCAGGCCAGACAGCCAGTTAGCGGCAGAGCTGGGCTTCAAACCCAGAGTATCTGGCTCCGGAGCCCACGATCTCAGCTGCTACCCCACTTGGCGCAGCTTCTCAGCATTCAGATCACCTGTGAGGCTTGGAGAAAAGATAAGCGCTTCATTCCACCCCGGGAGACTCTGATTTAGTAGGTCTGGGATGAGGCCCAGAAAGATGCATTTTTAGAAAGCTCCCCAGGTGATCCTGAAGTGCAAGTGGTTTAAGAACCAATGGGTGTCGTGTGTTGTCTGCGGTTTCTGAAAATATCTCTTGTTTCTGAAAATAGCTCTTAGAATTTTCCAGCAGTCAAGTTACTTTTGTTTTATACAATAGCCAGGCAACGCTTAAACATGAATAGTGGGCTCGACAGGCCCAACCCTGGCAACAGGCCCAACCCTGGCAACAGGACCTACCCTGGCCTTAGGAAAGGAGGAGGGCTCGATGCAAACAATCATTCATTGACTGGACTGATCATAACTATGAATTAAGGCCCCAGTCATGCATATGCATGAGGTCCCAATGACTAAGAGAACCCAGATCTTGGAGCTCTCTCTCTTTGGGGCTACCTGGAGTGGTAAGAACATCCTTGCATGGGAGAGCGTGGCAGGTCGCTGGGGTCAATGGAAGTCTCATGCTGCAATCTCTCCCAGACCTTGCCTGGTTGTAATAAATAGGTAACTGCAAGTATAAGTAGTCTCTGTGAGTTCTGTGAGTTCTTCTAGTGAATTATGGAACCTACTGGGGGTAGTGAGAGCCAGCAGAGAGGCTGGTGTTTGCCTATTTGGCAGGGGCTGGAAAGACAGAGTCCTAACTTGTGGAGACCCAACTCTGGGTGGTTTGGGTCAGAGAGAGAAAGTGTCACGTGGGTAGCTGGTATCAGGATGATGAAGGGGAAAGTGGAGATATGAGTTATCTTCGTATTTTGGAAATTAGCCTCATGTTGGTTATTATTAACACAGGTGTTTAATGCTTGGCTGCTAACTGAAAGGTTGGAGGTTCAAGTCTACCCAGAGGCACCTCAGAAGAAAGGCCTGACTATCTACTTCTGAAAAATCAGTCACTGAAAACACTATGAAGCACAGGTTTACTCTGATACACATGATGTCACCGTGAGTTGGGATCTATTTGGTGGCAACTGGTTGTTAGAGTGAGGGAGATGGGGAGGCGCTTATAGAAGTGAGTCTTGAAGGATGAAGAAGAGTTTTCTAGGCAAAAAGTGGATAAGGGCAAGCGAGGCAGGGAAACAGCATACGCAAAAGCAAAGGATATAAAAGTATGTGAAATCTAAGCAACACACTATGCCTCACTTATTGACATGGTTAGGTTCCAAAGACCAGGTCATTATATGAAATCAGTGTTATGTGAAAATGGAGGATGATCACATCAGATCACAAAAATGAAGGATGACTATATCATTACATAACTGCCAAATTACATCATTACATAACTGCCAAACCACTGCAAATCATGGCCCAGCCAAGCTGACACATGACCTTAACCATCAGAGCCAATGTTACTCTTGCCTCGCACCTTGGCATTTGTTACTACCAGACATACATCATTAATGTGCAAAATAGTTGGAGAGTAGATGTTTTACTATTGTCATATATGTGCAATGTCGGATAATGAGACAGTCGATAAGTGAGGAGAAGGTGTACTAAATAACCAATAAAGAACCCTGGTGTTGCAATGGTTAAGTGTTTGTCTGCTAACTGAAGGTTGATGGTTTGAACCCACTCAGCAGCTCTTTGGGAGAAAGACCTGGCAATCTGCTTCTGTAAAGATTGTTGTTGTTGTTAGATGCTGTCGAGTTGATTTTTAGCTCATAGTGACCCAATACGACAGAGTAGAACTGCCCCATAGGGTTTTCTGGCTGTAATCTTTATGGGAGAAGATTGCCAGGTCTTTTCTCCTGTGGAGCTGCTGGGTGGGTTCGAACCGCCAACTTTTCCATCAACAACCAAGCACTTAACCTTTGTGCCACCAGGGCTCCAAGGAAACCCTATGGGGCAGTTTTATGCTGTTCACTTGAGGTCACTGTGTCGGAATCGATTTGACGGCACCCAGCAACAACCACCACCAATGAGTAAAAGAAGAAATCAAGAAAGAAATTGAAAAATACTTGAGAGTCAAACGAGAAGGAAAACATAACATACCAAAGCTTATGGGTTACAGTGAGGGCATTACGTACTCAGAGGGAAATTATAGCAACAAACGGGTACATTAAAAAAGAGCAAATATTCCCAAATTAATAACCTAACTCTACAACTCGAGGAACTAGAAGAGAAAGAACCAACTAAACGTAAGGCTACCAGAAGGAAGGGAACAATAAAGATCAGAGCAGAAATAAACACAATAGAGAATAGAGCTAATGAAACCAGAAGTTTATTTTTTGAAAAGATCAATAAAATTGACAAACGTTTGGCTAGAGCGACAAAGGAAAAAGAGGATGCAAATAACTAAAATTAGAAGTGGAAGTGGGGGCATTGCAACCGACCCGATAGAAATAAAAAGGATTGAAGGGAATACTACGAATAGTTGTAAGCCAACCAATTTGATAATTTAGAAGAAATGGACAAATTAAACACATAAAACTCCTACACTGACTCAAGAAGAAATAATGAATCTTAGCAGACCCATGACAAGTGAAGAGATTGGATCAGAAATTAAAACGCTCCCAACAAAAAGAGAAAATCCAGGTTTATGAAACCTGGCTGTGTGTGTGAGACAGAGAAAGGAAAGGAGGGAGGGAGGCTGAGAAGATGGGTTGGGGTCACCATGTGACAGGATTAGAGATTATTGTAAGGAATCTGGACTTTATCCCACAGATAGAAGAGACCCTAGAGGATTTTTACGCAGGGGAGAACGTAGTTTGAGTTCTAAAAAACTGGTCATTGTGGAGTTGACTCCAACTCATGGCGACCCCATGTGTGTCAGAGTAGAACTGTACCACATAGGGTTTTCAATGGCTGATTTTGCAGAAGACGCACCTTTGGGACTTCAACTGCCAACCTTTGAGTTAGTAGCTGAGCTGGCATTAACCATTTGCACCACCCAGGGACTCCAATTTGAGTTCTAGCTGGTCTTTCTTTAAAAGCTTATCTTTTTGATTCTGAGAATTTTGATATAGTGAAGGAAAATAAATATAACCAGGGAAAGGAAGATCACAATTTATAATTAATTGAGCCAGAAGCATCAAAGAGCTACCAGTGAGAGAGTGGATTGTTGAAAATTGAATGCACTGTGAAGTGGCTTTTATTTCACTGACCTATCTCGTTTTGGGAGAAAAAGGAAGAAGAATATTTTCACTGTGGAGGATTGGGAGGCACTATCGGGGGGAGATTATTCTTTGCCCCTGGCCTTACCACATGGAAGGAAGTGGCTCAGGGGGCGTAACTAACCGGTGGATGAAAGAGCTCAGAGCTGCAGGAGGAGCCAGGTGTCTGCCTGGGGATTCCAGTGCGCGGCGGCTCTGGTGGGGTGAGGTGGGAATGAGATGCCTCGAGGACAGGCCAAGGGACATCCTCATGGGCAGAAATGAGGAGCTGAGGTACCTCCCTGGGGCTTCAGGATTTCCCTGTTTGTGCTTCCTCTTTGAATGCTCTTTAAGAAATGCAGATCTCTGTAAAATTAGATTGGGAGGAAATCTTTGTCATTTCTGACAATTCCTTGGTGATTGGGTGGGCCGTCAAAATTGGGCTTCCGAGGAGGTAAAGCCTCTTTTTAATCACAGCCCATGATGTGCTTTAGACTCTGGGATGTAATATGGGCCATGTGAACCTCATTCTTGATTTGCAGCCCCCGGGACACTACCTTGGGATTTCCAGTCCTCTTTATATATTCAACCAACTGATAGAGTTGGTTGAATCCGGGCATGACAGAGACTAGAAAGCATGATCATTAGATGAAAAGAAGCAATAGTTGAGTAAGTCAGTTCCCTCTGGGCAAAACACAAAGCTTTGGAAATAAGCAACGTTACAAAAGCAGTACAAGACTCAGCCACCCATGAGCCTGTGGGAGGTGATTTGACAAATATTACCTCATTAAATCTGCACAAAAACGCTTTGGCAGAAGTACTATCACTATTCTCATTTTATAGATGGGGCAACTGAGGCTCTGAGATTGACTTTCTAATAGAAGGTAAGTACTTAAGTTAAGAAGCCAGCTCTAGCTGATTCTAAATCCAGGTGTTGGGCACTTAGACTGTTCTTGATTAAATAAATAAGTCATTCTTAGTAGGGTTCCTTTTTCTCTCTGGAAATTTACAAGGACTGCTTTCTCCTTCCTCCCTTCTCCTCAGTTTTTAGGAAGTTCTGCCATGTCCTCAAGGTCAAAGTTTTCTGAAGATAAAAGCTCTGCTCCTAACTGAAGAGGTATGGATGTCATTTATAGGCATCCCTTGTTTTCTAAAGTTCAAAACAGAATCCAAGGCCTTCAGTGGTGAACCTTCAGCTTTGCTTGCTTTCCTGGATGTCAGGTTATTTCCTCTACTTATTTTAGATGTTGTTTCTGCTCTTTATGGAGTCCCTGGGTAGCTCAGACAGTTAAGCCCTTGACTACTAACCCAAAGGTTGGCAGTTCAAATCCACCCAGAGTTGCCTTGGAAGAAAAGTCTGGCAATCTGCTTCTGGAAGGTTGAAGCCATGAAAACCTTATGGAGTGAAGTTCTACTCTGCAACACATGAGTCAGAATTGATTATATGGCATTCGGTTTGGTTTGGCTGTTCTGTATCCCAACCAGCTTCCCTGGGCCACAGGAATAACCTTGCATATTTTAGGTGCTGCTTTATTAAAAATTTTGTAAACTATGAAATATAACATGTATGCAAAAGAACATAAAAATACATCTTTGTACAGTTTCAAGAAGAAGAATAAATAGAACAACTGTGTATTCTCCACCCAGATTGAGATCTAGAAAATTTTCAGGAGCTTAGGATTTCCTTGGTACCCCTCCCTAGTCCTACCCCTCTTCCTTCCTGTAGAAAGAACCATGACACATCAATGTACATATCCTGAGCAGGATATTATTTAGTTTTGCCTGTCTTTGAACATCATATAACTGGAAACATGCAGTATGTATCCTTCGTTGGCTTGCTTCTTCCCTCAACATTATGTGAATGAGATTTGTGCATGAATCTGCAGATGAATACAGCTGCAGTTTATTAATTTCATTTTCACTGCTGCATAATATTCCATTGTACAACTATCCATAATTTATATTTATCCATTTTACTCTTGATTTAGAACGACAGTAGTTTATTTTGCTTTTATGAACAATACTGGGTCATTGGGTATGTATATATTAAACTTTTCTAGATAATGTCAAATTGTTTTCCAAAGTGGTTATACCAATCACACTTCACGAACAGGGGGGTGAGAATTGAAGTTGCTCCACATACTCACAAAGCTTGGTATCTGATTTTCTTTTCCTTTTTTGGCCATTCTAGTGGGTATGAAAATATTATTTTGTGATTTTATTTTGCATTTCCTTGATCATTAATGAAATTGACCATTTCCTTATATGTTGTGATGGTTAAGGTTGTGTGTCAACTTGGCTGGGCCATGATTCTCAGTGGTTTGGCAGTTATGTAATGATGTAGTTATCCTCCATTTTGTGATACAATGTAATCACCTCCATGATGTGACCTGATACAGTAAGGCAATCAGTTGTAAGGGGAGTTTCCATTATTCCACTGTAGTGAACAGTGGAGTCAAAGCAGTAATCAGAATAGTCTGACTTGTATGGACTTAGGGCATTGGCTACTTTGTCTTGGTGTCCCTAGGAGTGAAATAGATAGGAAATCTACTAAATATTTACTTGATTTGTACAAGTGGAGAATTCTAGATCAAGTGAATGGTAGTCTAACTTGAATTGCCAGAGTAGAGAGTCATGGTCCCTCAGTCAGTTCCCAGACTTGAGCCAGATTACAGACCCACGACCCCTTAAATGAAGAGAGGTTGGGTCCCCTTCAGAAAGGGCCCCACTACACTGCCAAAAATTTATACTGTTAATTTTTCTCCCAGTCTTCTCCAAAGGAATCTTCAGCTGTTTATGAGAGTGACTTTCTAGGGATTGATGGATATGGGCTCTGAATGGACACTAATTCCAGGAGACCCAAAATGTTGCTGTGGCCCACTAGTCAGAGTGGGGGCATATGGAGGTCAGGTTATTAATGGAGTCTTAGCTCAAGTTCATCTCACAGTGGGTCCAGTGGGTCCCCTAGCCCATCCTGTAGTGATTTCCCCAGTCCCAGAATGCATAATTGGAATAGATATACTTAGCAATTGGCAGAACTCCCACATTGAATCCCTGACATGTGGGATAAGGGCTATCATGGTAGGAAAAGTCAAGTGGAAGCCATTAGAACTTCTTCCCCTTCCTAGAAAAATAGTAAACCAAAAGCAATACTGCATTCCTGGAGGGAATGCAGAGATTACAGCCACTATCAAGGACTTGAAGGATGCAGGGGTGGTGATTCCCACCACATCCACCTTCAACTTGCCTATTTGGCCTGTGCAAAAAACAGATGGATCTTGGAGAATGACAGTGGATTATTGTAAACTTTCCCAGGGGGTGACTCTAATTGCAGTTGCTGTTCCAGATGTGGTTCCATTGCTTGAGCAAATTAGTACATCTCCTGGTACATGGTATACAGCTATTGAACTGGAAAATCAATGCCTTTTTCTCAATTCCAGTTTTGAAGGAACACAAGAAGCAGTTTGTCTTCAGCTAGCAATGCCAGCAATACACTTTCCCTGTTCTACCTCAGAGATATATCAACTCTCTGGCCCTGTATCATAGTTTAGTCAGCAGGGACCTCAATCACCTTTCCCTTCCACGAGATGCCACACTGGTCCATTACTCTGATGACATTATGCTGACTGGATCTAGTCAGGAAGAAGGTAGTTCTAAATACCAGTTATGACCACATGACCAGTTACAAAAATGAAGACTATAATTGTTATGAGTATTCCTTTCTTGTATGTGTGCATCAAATACTTTTGTTTTCTTCACTTATAAAATATAAGATGAAAACGGGGCTAGTGCATTTTCAGTTGAATGCATGTTAGTTTTATCATGTTAGGTGCAAATATGACTTTGTAATTATTTTTATTTAGAGATATTGTATGGTTTAAGGAGATTTGTACAGGTGCCGAGTTGACAAGGGTGTACTGTGATGGTTAAGGTTGTGTGTCAACTTGGCTGGGCCATGATTCTCAGTGTTTTGGCAGTTATGTAATAATGTGGTTTGGCAGTTATGTAATGATGTAGTTATCCTCCATTTTGCAATATAATGTAATCACCTCCATGATGTGATCTGATGCGATCAGTCAATTAGCTGTAAGGGGAGTTTCCTCGGGGTGTGGCTTGCATCCAATATATATGGACATTCTGGCAAAGCTTGCTGGTTTTTGCTTGCTCTGCATCCTACATCCAGCTTGTCATCATCTGACCACTGGTTCCTGGGACTTGAGCCAGTGGCCTGCTGATCTTGGGATTCGTTGGCCTCCATAGCCTGTGAGCCAGCAGCCTGCTGTCTTACCTGCCAATCTTGGGTTCATCAGCCCCTGCTGCTACGTGAGTCAGGAGAAACCTCCAGCCTGATGTCTGACCCACAGACTTGGGACTTTCTAGCCTCTACAACCATGTGAGCCATTTCCTTGAGATAAATCTCTCTATATATACATATATATTTATATATTATACAGTTCACTGATTTTGCTTCTCTAGAGAAGCCAGCCTAAGACAAAAGTTTATGGGATGTTTGTGATTCTCTTCCTGTGAAATTCCTGTTCTTTTCTTTAGCCTTTTTTTTTTTTTCTATTGGGTTTCTTGACTTTGTAACTTCTCTGTATTCTAAACATCTCCCAATTTGTGGCTTATAGTCTCACTTAAAAAAAAAATGGACTAGGTCTTAATCTTTTATTAACCAAATTTGTCAGTCCTTCCGTCTATGGTGTGAGCTTGTGGAGTCTTGTTTAGGAAATCTTTTCCATTGTCTCCTGAAAGTTTCACAATTTTTCTTTACATTTATGATTTTAATCCACCCAGAATTAATTTTTGTATATGAATTTACATAGCCATTGTTCCAACACCATTATTGAATAGTCTGTTTTTTTCCGACTGATTTGCAAGGGCAGCTCTATAATAAATCAAGTTTTCCACAAATGTATGAGTTTGTCAGCTCTCTATTGTGTTCCAATTTTCTCCCTATCCCTTCCCAATGATCACATTGTCTTAATTAGTAGAGCTTTATTATAAATATTCTTGATAGATTGTAAGACAAGTCTCTCCACCTTGCTCTCCTTCAAGAACATCAAGGCTTCTTTTGTTTTTATATAAATTTTATATATCAGCTTGTCATATTCCACAAAACAGCCTGTTGGGATTTTGATTGGCATTGCATGGATTAATCTGGGGAGAGTAAAGATGTTTACAATCCTGAACATGAATATTTTTCCATTTATTTAGGTTTTCTTTATTGTCTTTCAATAACATTACTTAATTTCCTAAGCAAATCTGTAAGATAACTTTTGTTAGTTTATTCCTGTTTAATATCTTTGGATGCTGTTATAAATAGTTTCTTTAAAAAAAATTAATTTTCTAGTTCCTTACTGGTAGGCTATAGAAATGTAATTAATTTTTGTATTGAATTTGTATCCAGCAATCACGCTAACTCCATTATTAATTCTAATAATTTTTTAGATGCTCTTGGTTAGACAAGTTGACAGTCACATCAGCTGCAAATAATAGAAAATTTTTCTTTCTCTCTAAATCTTTTGCCTCTTATTTTTTCTAGTGGTATTACACTGCTAAGACCACAACTGAAGAAGTGGTAATAGCAGGCATCTTGTGGGTTGTTTTTTGTTTTTTGGTAATAGGAGGCATTTTGATTTCACCGCTATATATGATATGTGCTATAGGCAGATATCATTTTGTAGATTTCATTTATTGGGTTAAGAAATTTCTCTTTTGTATGAAATTTCTATTGTTGCATAACAAATCATCACAAATTTAACAGCTTAAAACAACATACATTTATTATCGCACAGTTTCTGTGAGCCAGGAGTCTGGGTCCTGCTTAGCTGAGTCTTTTATTTAGATCTCACAGGGATGTAATCAACATGTTGACTAAACTACATTCTCATCTGGAGGCTGGAACAGGGAAGAAACTTTTCCTAAGCTCATTCAGGTTGGTGGTGGAATTCATTTCCTTGTGGCTGTATGACCAAGGGCCCCAGCTTTTTACTGGCCGTAGGTTGCCCTCAACTCTAAGAGGCACTTGCAGTTCCTTGCTGTGTAACCCTCCCCTTGGTTGTTCACAATATAGGTGCTTCTGTAAGGCCAGGAGGGGACTCTCTCCAGTCTGCTAAGATGGAGTCTTACATAAATAATGTGATCCTGGGAATGACATCTCATCACCTGTGCCATATTCTATTGACTAGAAGCAAGTTGCCATGAGTCGGAACTAACAATAACAACAAGAAGCATGTCACAGGTCCTGCCCGTGCTCATGGGGAGGGGATTATACAAGAGTATGAATCACTGGATGACACCTTAGTGTCTGTCCATCACACCTGTGCTTAGTCTGTTCAGTTTTTTAAATTAACCAATATTGAATTTAATTAATCTTAAAAAAAATCTATTAAGTGATTTTTCCTTTGATTTATGTTAATGTGGTAAATGTCATTGTTTTTCTAATTTTAAACAAATCTTGTATTCTTTGGAATAAATCTAATTTAATGATGATGTATTGTTTAAATTAATTTCTAGATTTGGTTTGATATCAGTATGCTTAGGATGTTTATATCTACAGCCCTGAGTGAGCCTGGTCTATCATTTTCCTCTTTTTCTGCTGTCTTCATCAGGCTCAGGTTCTGATATCAATGTTATGCTTGCCTCGTAAAATGAATTGGGGAGCGAGACTTTTTTTTTCCCTTATGCTCTAAAAAAAAATTGCATAAGATTGGAATTATTTGCTCCTTGACTGTTTGGTAGAATTTGCTGGTAAAATCATCTGGGCCAGGAGTTGTCTTTGAGGGAAAATTTTGAGCTATTTATTTTAAATGATTTTATGTCTATTTAGTCTTTCAATTTCTTTTTGATTCAGTTTTGGTAAGTAATCTTTTTCTAGGAATCTATCTTTTCTACTTACTTCCAAATATCCTTGTTATGGATTGAATTTTGTCCTCCTCCCCCTGCCCCCCACCAAATGTGTGTCAACTTGGCTAGGCCATTGATTCCCAGTATTGTGTGATTGGCCACCATTTTGTCATCTGATGTGATTTTCCTATATGTTGTAAATCTTACCTCTATGATGTTAATGAAGCAGGATTAGAGACAGTTATGTTAATTAGGCAGGACTCAATCTACAGGATTAAGTTGTATCTTAAGTCAATCTCTTTTGAGATATAAAAGAGAGAAGCAAGCAGAGAGACAAGGGGACCTCTTACCACCAAGAAAGTAGTGCCAGGAGCAGAGCACTTCCTTTGGACCCAGGGTCCCTGCACTGAGAAGCTCCTAGACCAAGGGAAGATTGATGACAAGGACCTTCCTCCAGAGCTGACAGAGACAGAAAGCCTTCCCCTAGACTGGCACCCTGAATTTAGACTTCTAGCCTCCTAGACTGTGAGAGAGTAAATTTCTGTTTGTTAAAGCCATCCACTTGTGGTATTTCTGATATCGCATCACTAGATACCTAAGACAATCCTCTTATTATTTTTAAGTGTTTACAGCATCATTCCAAGTATTATATGCTCTTTCACCCCCACCTTTCTCTTTCTGCTTATTCTCGATCTCTCTTCTTGTTCATTCTTGCTATAGGTTTATCAATTTTATTAGTGTTTTCAAAAGACCAACTTTCTAAAGGCTTTTAAAAAAATCTCATCTAGTGTATGTTTATTGTCTATTTAATTAGTTTCTAAGGAGCCCTTGTTGTGCAACCGTTAAGCACTTGGCCGCTAACTGAAAGGTTGGTGGTTTGAACCCATCCAATGGCTCTGTGGGAGAAAGACCTGGCGATCTGTTCCCATAAATATTAAAGCCTAGAAAACCCTCTTGGGAAGTTCTGTTCTGTCACATGGGGTCACTATGAGTGGAAATTGACTGGAGGGCACCTAACAACAGCAAACATTTAGTTTCTGTCATTATCTCTATTTGTCCATTCTGCTTGTTTGAGGATTTTTTTTTTTAATTCTTTCTACTTTCTTAAACAGATATTTGGCTCATTAATTTTCAACCTTACTTTTAAACTATAAGCACTTAAACCTACAAATAGCTCTTTAACTAGTGCTTTAAGCTGCATTCAACTCATTTTGAAATATACTATTTTCATTAATTTTTTTTACATAGTTTAAATTTCCCATTATGATTTCTTCTTCGATTCATGAATTATTTATAAGTGTGTCTCTTAATTTCAAACATTATTTTTTAAAGTTTTATGTATGTATTTATTTTTACTCATCTTTAGTGTATATCACATTGTAGTTAGAGAATGTACAGTACCATTCCTCTAAAATTTGTTGAGACTCACTTTATGGTCCATTAAGTGGTCAATTTTCATTAGGGTTCCATATACTAGGAAAATGTGTGTATTATAGATTTTGTGATTGTTTATTGTGTCACTCAAATTTTCTATATCCTTTAAGATTTTTTTTGTCTGCTTGATCTACTAATTACTGAGAAATCTGTGTTGAAATTTCCTACTATGATTGTGGGTTTGCTTTATATATTTTGAGGCCCTATTATGGCATTGGGTAAATCTGCTGCAAAAGACCTCTTAAAGTGTTAGAAAGCAAAGATGTCACTTTGAGGACTAAGGTGCACCTGACCCAAGCCATGGTATTTTCAATTACTTCATATGCATATGAAAGCTAGAGATGAGTAAGGAAGACTGAACAAGAATTGATGCTGTTGAATTATGGTGTTGGCGAAGAGTATTGAATATACCATGGACTTCCAGAAGAATGAACAAATTTGTCTTGGAAGAAGTACAGCCAAAATTCCTCAACATAATTAAGGGCATATACACAAAACCAACAGCCGTCATTATTCTCAATGGAGAGAGACTGAAAGCATTCCCCATGAAAACGGGAACCAAACAAGGATGCCTTTTATCACCACTTTTATTCAATATTGTACTGGAAGTCCTAGCTGGAGCAATAAGGCAAGCAAGGGAAATAAAGGGCATCCAAATTGGTGAGGAAGAAGTAAAACTATTCCTATTCGCAGATGATATGATCCTATACATAGAAAATCCCAGGGATTCTATAAGAAGGCTACTGGAATGAATAGAAGGATTCAGCAAAGTGGTATGGTACAAGGTCAACATGCAAAAATCAGTTGGATTCCTCTACACCAACAAAGAGAACTTTGAAAAGGAAATCAGGAAAAAAATACCATTTACAATAGCCCTCAAAAAGATAAAATACTCAGGGATAAATCTAACTAGGGATGTAAAAGACTTATACAAAGCAAACTACAAAACACTATTGCAAGAAACCAAAAGAGACCTACATATGTGGAAAAACATACCATGGTCATGGATAGAAAGACTTAACTTGTGAAAATGTCAATACTACCCAAAGAGATCTACAAAGACAATGCAATTCCAATCCAAATTCCAACAACATTCTTTAATGAGATGGAAAAACTAATCACCAACTTTATATGGAAAGGAAAAAGGCCCTGGATAAGCAAGGCATTATTGAAGAAGAAGAACAAAGTAGGAGGCCTCACACTCCTGGATCTCAGAACCTACTATACAGCCATGGTAGTCAAAACAGCCTCGTACTGGTATAACAACAGACACATAGACCAATGGGACAGAATTGAGAACTCAGAAGTAAATCCATCCACCTATGGACAACTGATCTTCAGAAAAAGGGTTGAAGTTCATTAATGGGGAAGAGAAATTCTCTTTAAAAAATGATACTGGCAAAACTGGGTATCCATCTGCAGAAAAATGAAACAGTATCCATACCTCACACCATACACAAAAAGGAACTCAAAACTGATCAAAGACCTAAACGTAAAACCTGAAACTATAATGATCATGGGAGAAAAAACAGGGACAATTCTAGGGGCCCTAATAGATGGCACAAATAGAATACCAAACATAACTAAAAATGCACAAATAGCAGAAGATAAACAAGATAAGTGGGACCTCATAAAATTAAACACTTATGCTCATCAAAAGACTTCTCCAACAGAGTAAAAAGAAAACCTATAGACTGGGAAAAAATTTTTGGCTATTGACATCACTAGCCATTAGAGAGATGTAAATCAAAACTACAATGAGATACCATGTCACTCCAGCAAGAATGGCACTGATCCCAAAATCAGAAAACAAAAAATTCTGCCAAGGTTGTGGGGAGATTGGAACTCATACACTCTGGTGGGAATGTAAAATGGTACAACCACTATGGAAAATGGTATGGCACTTCCTTTAAAAGCTAGAAAAAGAAATACCATACGATTCAGCAATCCCCCTCCTAAGTATGTATCCTAGAGAAAAAAGAGCTGTGACAAGAATAGACATATGCACACCCATGTTCACGGCAGCATTATTCACAATAGCAAAAAGACAGAAACAACCTAAATGCTCATCAACGGATGAATGGATAAAAAAAACTGCGGTACACCCCTAGACAATGACCTCCAGACACCCTGCAAACTCAGAACTGAAGCCACTCCCAAAGTCCACCTTTCAGCCAAAGATTAGACAGCCTGCAAAATAAACAATAACACATGTTAGGAACGCGCTTCTTAGTTCAATCAAGTATATAAGACCAAATGGGCAACACTTGCCCAAAAGCAAAGATGAGAAGGCAGGAAGGGACAGGGAAATTGGATGAAGGGACACAAGAAACCTAGGGTGTAAAGGGAAAGGGGAAGAATGCTGACACGTTGTGGGAATTGCAATCAATGTCACAAAACAATTTGTGTATAAATTTTTGAATGAGAAAAAAACAAACAAACTGTGGTACATAACCATGATGGGATTTTTCACACTGATAAAGAACAATAATGAATTCGCGAAACATCTCACAACATGGATGAATCTGAAAGACATTATGCTGAGTGAAATAAGTCTATCACAAAAGGACGAATATTGTATGAGACCACTATTATAAAAAGTTAAAAAAAAAAGTTTGCATATAGAAAGTAATATCCTTTGATGGCTACCAGGGATGGGATAGGGAGGGAAAACCAGCAACTAGATAGTAGACACGTGTTAATTTTGGTGAAGGGAAACGCAATACCCAATATGTGGAAGTCAGCACCACAAGGCAAAGAAAGACACCGAGAGCTACGCACGATAAAAGGCAAGTAAGCTAAATACGTTCAATACTTGAACGCAGAGTAGCTAAAGCAAATGGAAGAAATGATGAAGTAAAAGAGCTGAACAGAAGATTACAAAGGCCAGCTCGAGAAGACAAAGTAAAATATTATAATAAAATGTGCAAAAACCTGGAGTTAGAAAACCAAAAGGGAAGAACACGCTCAGCACTTCTCAAGCTGAAAGAACTGAAGAAAATATTCAAGCCTCAAGCTGCAATTTTAAAGGATTCTATGGGCAAAAGTTTGAATGATGCAGGAAGCATCAAAAGCAAATGGAAGGAATACACAGAGTCACTGTACCAAAAAGAATTGGTCAATGTTCAACCATTTCAGGAGGTAACATATGATCAAGAACTGATGGTATTTAAGGAAGAAGTCCAAGCTGCACTG
>NW_004444149.1:2370392-2388975 GCF_000243295.1 Trichechus manatus latirostris | reverse complement strand
GATTTCATTTTACTTGGATCCACAATCAACACCCAAGGAAGCAGCAGTCCAGAAATCAAACAACGCATTGCATTGGGCAAATCTGTCGCAAAAGACCTCTTTAAAGTGTTAAAAAGCAAAGACGTCACTTTGAGGACTAAGGTGCACCTGACCCAGGCCATGATATTTTCAATTGCCTCATATGCATGCGAAAGCTGGGCAAGGAATAAGGAAGATTGAAGAAGAATTGATGCCTTTGAATTATGGTGTTGGCAAAGAATACTGAATAAACCATGGACTGCCAGAAGAATGAACAAATCTGTCTTGGAAGAAATACAGCCAGAATGCTCCTTAGAAGCGAGGATGGCGAGACTTCGTCTCATGTACTTTGGACATGTTATTAGGAGAGACCAGTCACTGGAAATGGCATCATGTTTGGTAGAGTAGAGGGTCAGCGAAAAAGAGGAAGATGGATTGACACAGTGGCTGCAACAATGGGCTCAAGCATAACGACAATTGTGAGGATGGAGTAGGACTGGGCAGTGTTGCGTTCTGTTGTACATAGGGTTGCTATGAGTTGGAACTGACTCAGTCGCACCTAACAACGACAATTAACAACAGCAAAGCTAAAAACTACAACATATACAGACGTGCAACAATAGTAATAACAAACAGTAATTTATGAGTGGATATATAGGCAGATATGTATGCTGAATAGGTATGGGAGGGCGTATGAGAGTACAGCCATGTGCATGTATAGACCACGTTGTGGCTATTTCTACATACATATTCATATGCGCTCATGTATAGTCATATACACAATGGAGCACACAGGGAGCACAGTCAGGGAAACTTCTGAGATATAACCAAACACTTCGAGGGACTGAGTTACTCTGCTTGAGGGCTGGGGACCATGATCTTGGGGAACATCTAGGTCAATCGGCATAATATCGCTCATAAGTAAATGTATCCTACTTTGGTGAGTAGCATCTGGGATATTAAAAGCTTTTGAGTGCCCATCTAAGATACAACTACTGGTCTTTTCCTGTCCAGAGCAAAGGAGAGTGAAGAAAACCAAAGACTCAAGGAAACAATTAGTCCAAGGGACTAGTGGCTCACAGAACCACAGCCTCCACAAGCCTGAGACCAGAAGAACCAGATGGTGCCCAGGTACCACTACCGACTGCACGGACAGGGATCACAACAGAGGATAAATTCAGCAAAGAAAGACCTAGTGATCTGCTTCCAGAAAGATTACAGCCAGGGGAGTTCTACTTTGTCACGTAGGGTCGCTATGAGTCAAAGATCGATTCTACGGCACCCGGCAATAGTTTGGAAGTTATGTACTCTACATCAATTCTATTATTGGTTATAATTTCAATTTCCAAAGTCTGAAGGTAAATCAATATTTACCTTCCTTCCAAACAATATCAACATCTTAGATTATTTTTATTTCGTTCATTGCCCCTTCCTGACTGATATAGGAGTCCCTCATGGCACAAATGGTTAAGTGCTTCACTTAACTGAAAGGTTAGTTCAAATCCACCCAGAGGCACCTTCGAAGAAAGATCCGGTGATCCACTTCCAAACGATCACAGCCATTGAAAACCCTACGAAGCGCAGTTCTACTCTGACACACGTGGGGTTGCCATGAGTTGGAATTGACTCAATGGCAACTGGTTTCTTACTGATACATCATTTCATGCTTTAGTCTCTGTGAAAACCAAGTTGGTTCACTTAACAGAATCTCATTCGGGGGCTCTTTTCTTTCTCTGTCACTCTTCTACCTTGGTGGTCAAGGGACACTCTAGAGTCAAGCTGGACATTCCACATTTTCTTGTTAGCCTGTTTAATTTTCGTATTTTAAACTTTTTATAAGTCAGAACTACAGAGTAGGCATTCCCCTTTAATTCCCATTCTAGTTGCTCCTCTGGGACGCTAGACTTGTGTACAGGGGTTTGGTTCGTCTCTACCAGGACACTTTATGTTGAATGTGACCAAAAATCTACCTCCAAATGGCTTGCAGCACCTCCTAACTAAATCCTTACATCACACTTTCCTGGGGAAGAGGGTCTTTTCTGGTAGTTCCTGCTCAAGCCCTGGGCTCTGGGATTCATTTGCTCTCAGTGGCCTGATTTGGGCCACGTGTCCATCCCTTGGCTAGAGTGATGAGGTATTCTGATTGGCTTAAGCCTACCAATGCCCACCACGGGCCTGGAAGCAGGGTTAATCCTCCCCAGTGCTCACTGGAGACGGGGGAAGGGTAAATTTGGTGAATAAAAATTGGTGTACTGTTGGCCAGAAAATTACAGAATGGATGCTGTAGAGGTAATGAATAATGTCCTCTATAGCTTTTCCTCACCATATTCCCAAAGACAGCTGAGGATGTCAGTTTCTCTTGATGTTCTAATGATGCTAGATTCTCATTTTCTCATTTGAGCCAAAACCAAACAAGGTCCTAGGAATGCTTCCCAAATTTGTGAGTCAAGTAAACATTACGGTGTCATTCTTAGAAAAAATTCTCTAGGAAATACCAATAATAAATTTTGTTAGGATTCCTAAACTTTAAAGTTCAGACTCAACTATGAGTCTACCTTCTCATTCCAAAAGGTGGGAAGTGAGGAGGGTGTTCAAAGAAAGGGCAATTGAATCATGGCTCAAAGAAGACCTGACATTTCCCTTGATGAGGGCCTGGGGTGTGGGTGCCCCATTGCTGTATGTGTTCTTTCTTGAGAAATACTTGATTGCTTTTAAGTGATACCCCAGTGTTTGAAAGTAGGAGGCAGAACAGATTTGGAAAGAAGCTTTACCTAAGTAAAGAGGAAACCGCTCATAGGCAGCGCTAACATATTACATCCGTGTTTCCATCTTTGGTTTTCCAGGGGACGGGATTGCATTTTCAGAGATGTTATTAAGTGTGCTTTGTTCCTGGAAAAAAATAAAGCGTAAATTTTCAAATTCATACTACAAAAAAGATTAACTAATTTTGGCTAATCTTCAGGTACGGTTTGCAGTTGTGACTGAAATAAAGATTAATAACCTTGACCACCCTTATCATAATCCACTGTAATGCTGCATATAAAACTGCATCATTTCAATAATCTAATTTAATACTTTCTAAGCAGTGGGGGGTTCTTGTAGATTTGCAAGTATTAGCTCTAAATTCTTTAAACTCAAGGCAGATAACTTTGAAAACAATCAGCGCCTCTGAAATATAAAATACGTGCTTAATTCACTTAGCCAGTCACAATATGTATATCTCTGTTTGCAGGGCAGGATTGACACCATGGTGTGTGCGGATGTGTGAGTGTGCAGACGCATGTGTTACGAAGGAGAGTGTGGCGGGGGGGTGGAGGGCAAGGAGATGCCTTTACCTTTAATGTTCTCAAAACCGGTAACTAACTACTCTATGTGGATGAACCTAGAGCAGGCCTCAGTTTCCCACGCCAGCACAGAAGGCATTTTCCATATGGCGCGGCAAGGTTCCAGTCCAGTTTCTGCCCTGAACTCTCTACGTGGTTTTGGGCGAATCACTTCTCTTGGATCTCTTTTCCATGTAAGGCGAGGGACGTGACTTAGCTAGATGGCTTTAATAGGTACAGCCTGATCTTCTCATCTGCAGCCACATAGAGTGCTAGCCCCTTATCTTTTTTGACCGCACACAAACCTGCCTTTTCCTGGATCCCTGGTTTTCTTTTCCCTCAGATTGCTCTGTTTCTGTCTGACCTGCAGAGGGGGCGCTTACTCAGAGCCCCCTGAATTTAGCAGAATTCCCGAGTTCAGAGCACCGGGCCCACCTTTCAGTTCTAAAGTCCTGTTTTTCCCCCCAGATCTCACAGTTATGTAGCATGTAATAATAAGTCAGGTTTTCTTTGAGACAGGAGACGAAATTTCATTCAATGGTTAAATCTAGTTAGGAAAAGAGAAATGGGTTAACATGGCTGGTTATCTTTTTTTTGTGTTAGGTTTACTAAGACAGCTGCTAGCAAGGACAATGTGTCACTTTCTATGTTAGCTTTTTCTGCCTAGTGTTGGAATGGGAGAATGATCGAATGGCCCTTCTCTGACCCTCACCCAGCCCTAAGGCCAAAGAAAGACAAGAAGCCCACACAGACGTGTGCCAGGAGCAGGCAGGAGAAGCCTACAGCCCCGAGACACAGAAACTCGGAGTGAATAATAACCTGGCAGGATTGTTTGCCAATACGTGTAGAGCCTGAACGCAAATGAACACAGTTTCATGGATCCAAGACTGAGAAGAAATAAGGCCAAGATGGAAAGGAATCTAGCTGCAAGCAAATCACCATCTTTATGAAACTCTTGCCCCACCCTCACGCCCGGTGTTGACTTGGGGCTCTTGGACTGCTTCTTCCTCCGGCCATGGATGTTGACTTTGCTGGGGCAGAGTAGAGATGAAAGATCTTGGGGTGCACAGAGCGAAGCTGGGCACTGGTGGCCTCCCCTCAGCAACTTCTGGGTCTGTGGTACTCTGGGTGCCCCTTAGACCCACCTGGGAAGCTTCAGGGAAACATCCATGCCCAGGCGCAGGGTAGATTATCCAATAGACAAGGTAAGCACTGTGCTTCCCTTGCTTACCAAATCATCTGTCATGAAATTATTCACTACAGGTTAGTAATTAAGCACAAGTAAGCTCACGCTTACCTTGCTTACTGGGTCATCCGCCCCTGCTCAGGCTCCACTCTGCCTTCTGAAATCTGGGGGGCGGGGGGCGGGGTGTGTGTGGCACGGAAGGGCTGACTTAGGTGGTTTGAAAAGCTTCTCGTGTGATTGTACCATAAAGCAAATGTTGAGAACCTCTGCTCAGTTACATGCAACACTGGGTAGTGTGTGACTGTCCGATACTTTATTTGAACATAGCTGCAAGCTGGTCTTATTACACATCAGTGTGCCTGTGTTCTCATTGGTGAACATCATTCACCTCCGGAACGGATCTCACTCTCTCTAGGGTGTTAAAACTGGGTTAGGTAGGAAACCTTTCCGTCTGTCCTTCTGCAGATGTTGTCAGCCTCCTGAGTCCAGCCCTGCCGTTCAAACAAGTGCAGTCCTGGCCTTGCTTAAAAAGGCAACCTTGTCCAGGGGCTGGGTTTCCCATCTAAATCCAGATTTCCTCCTTAAAAAATTCCCGTTTTCCCAACTGTAGACACAGGGAAGGAAGAGGATGATAAAATAAAAGGAAACCAGCTGCTTGCAGTTATGGTTTTTGGTTTTAGTTGGTTCCCTTCGTGTTTTTATTTAACGCCATCGTCATATGTAGCGGCATATGCCATGATACTTTTTAAATGCTCATTCTCTCCAGCTTCAGTTCAACAGGGAGTGGCAAAGGCCACAGACCGCGCCCATCTTCAACATCACACTCCCACACTTGGTACAAAGAAGATGCAGTCTCCCACCCAAACCCACAGATAGCCCACTCCACATTCCAGATGCCCTAAACCTGGGTTTTGACAACATGTGGTCAACACACATCCAAGGTCTTACCCCTTTAACGGCAATAGAATTCAAGACTCTGTTGGCCTCTGAGTTCCCATCCACTCCCCAAATGTGCTGAGAAATCCGAGGGTGTATTTTCTTGTTTAACGCCTGCCTTAAATAAATCATTGACTGCTCAGTTTTCTATGGCCCAGTGTTCCCATTGGCATAATGGAGACAATATCTGTCATCCACCTCACAGGGTGACAACTAATTTATTGACAGTTGA
The DNA here is from genome assembly GCF_000243295.1 of Trichechus manatus latirostris. NCBI lineage: Eukaryota > Metazoa > Chordata > Mammalia > Sirenia > Trichechidae > Trichechus > Trichechus manatus. The sequence goes on along the minus strand of NW_004444149.1, from coordinate 2,383,280 downwards.
GGTCCTTAGATGCAAGGTGTTACTGTTTGTAAGTACAAAGGATTAGTATTTAGTAATCACTGACTTGGTAAACACATTCATTTCTAAGGAATTTTTGGAAGAGAACTTTAAGGAATGAACAGCGGCAGAAATATAGCTAGGTATATTTTGAAAATATTTTTTAGGTTTACTAACTTAGAAAAAGCCCCAAATATGAGGTACTTTTTCTAAAAGCACCTAAATTGTATTTTTTTTTTTTTTTTTTTTTTGGTCTAGAGCTACAGGAAAATTTATGGGGAGGAAAGTGAGGGTATGTGGTGTATCACCTGGGGAACTTAATTTCCCATTCCCTGGCTGCCAAACCTTCCTAGTTAGGATCTCACAAATGTGACTGAAGCATGGGAACAGCTGGAAAGACCTGTTGTCTTTCCTTTGATATTTTGCAGTGTCTCTTCTGATTGACAGTTTGAACGGGGCATTACCTCTCTGGCCTAGCCCTGGCTGTCATGAGGATGTCACTGCAGGGGCAGGAAGCTGGAGAGATTTAGTGGGTGTAAAGAAGTACCTTGCCTCCTTGAGCTCAGGAGCAGAGCAATGGAAACCTGTAGACTCCCACTGGAGCTTTGGGGGCTTCTAACTCGAGAGGGTTGGTTTGTGACAAGTTGTAACACCATAGAGAGAGCAGACTTTGGGTTAAGGTAGAGAGAGGCTGATTCATACAGGCGATTGTATTATTGTAGAAAGGCAGGGCCCATGGAGTCCTGGAAAGTTCACTGGGTCCCTCTGCCAGCCTTCAAAGACACAGGTTCCCACTCATCCTTTGTCCGTGCATGCTACTGAAAGGAAGCAATTTATCTCCCTTCTTTTTGTAAGGAACATAACAACAATAGCAACAGAACCATGAACAGCATGTAAAGACCAGGCCTCTCTGATGCTGATGTATGAAGAAACTGGGCTGATTGTAGAGTGAACAAAATTTTTGCTGTTGCATTATGGAGACCACAGAAATGGATTATAATGAAAGTTACAAAATCATCTTAACCACTCTTACTTATGCATTCTCCCCGACCCCAAGACAAAACAAAGTCAATGAAACAGAAAAATGTTTCCCAAAGGAAAAATCCGTTTCCTCTTTGGTGACCTGAGAAAGTTTACCACAACTCCATTCAAAACCTTCAGGCACTTGACTCTTTTTTTTTTTTTTTTTAATATCCTTTACCTTTTTAATAAAAAGTAAAAAAACAAACAAAAAAAATACATTGATGTCCTGAATAGAACCTCTCTATGTAAAGATCTCGCTAAACAAATAAACATAGAACCAGACAAAAGAAATGGAGCTGCAAATAGCAATATGGTATATTATGAAGCGTTTACATATGTATGTATATCTTATATATGAATGTGCGGGTATATGTGTGTGCACCTATGTACGTATAAATATGTAAATATTTGCCTACATACACGTCACACACACACACATATATTGATACTGACCTCTTTAGATTGAAGTCCAAGGCACTTTTTACAATGAACAGGTTAAAGCCATTAATTCAGAACATAACTGTTTCTGGGTACATATCAATTTATGGCGCCAATATCAGAATTCACATCTTTTCTTGTCTACCTTGGAGGGTCTCTGGTTGGTGTAATGAGTAAGAGAATTGGCTTAAAAAGAGATTAGAAATGTTTCTAGATGGTTAAACTAACTTCTTTTGCCAGTTTCCTCTAGGGAAGGAGAGTTCTCACTGGTGGGAGGGATACTGAGTTCTTTAAGAAATGAACACACAGACCAACAGACGTAGCTGTTGTGGCGCTGTGCTGAGCAGGGCGACCCATGAGGCCTTCTGTGCGACCTGCGCTGATGGATCACCTGATATTCTGATGGTCCCATCAGCATAGGCTAAAAATAAATCTTAAAAAGGGGCTTTGAGGTGCTCAAGGTTATGAAGCTAGCTCTTTTTCAATTAGGCTGGAAAAGGATGGCCTTTTAGAGACTTTACTATATTTCATGTGCCCTACCCAAGCTATATGACTTCAAGGGAAATTTGAAAAATCATTTATCTTTATCCTCATAATTCTGGCAAGTATGGTACTGATTTGGCTATGTCTTTTTTACTTCATCAAGTAATTTCGTAAATGAGGGTCAAGGAAGAGATGGTTAAATCATCCAATCATTACTGAGGTTGGTTACCATTGCAGTGTGGTCAGGCCGATATTCAATGTGCGCTCAAGTCACCTGGGGATCTTGTTAAAATGCTGATTCTGATGAAGTAGGTCTAATGTGGGGCCTGAGATTCTGCATTTCTAATAAGCTCCCAGGTGACGCTGATGCTGCTGGTCCACGGACCACACTTTGAGTAGCCAAGGTTAACGTATACCCACAGCCTGAATCACTGCCAAGAGGTCTAGCTTCCCCAAATCAGGCATTTGTATTGGCTTCATTGATTCTGGATGGAATAACAACTTTGTGAGGAAAGGTCAGAACATATTTGCTCTTTATAAACATAAAAGCTTTTAGTCAGGCTGAGAAGCGCTAGAAGGAAAAGCAAAAAAAAAAAGGCAAATCTACTTAGTAGCAGATAAGTGTTAAGAGACAAATCAATTACCACAAGTACATTCATCAGTCAATTATAAAATTGAGAATAAACTAATTTCCATTACCCAGTCAGTGAGTAACCCGTCAAAAACAGGTGCCCTGGAGTTCTGACGGCTTTAATGGAGCTCAGCCATACATGTAACTGAGCAGCAACATAGACACTGGGAGAATTTAGCTCAACAAAAAGAAAACTTGCGTACAAGCTAAGCCTCAGATACACAAGCAGATGGAAGCTAGACATTTCGATATTTCTCTTTCAGATGGCATGAGTTAGCTAATGCCATGGAGGCCCTGCTTTATCTACATTTAAGCCCAAATTGATGTTTGAAAGGATTCCAGCCTTTCTCCCAGGAGAAACCCTTTGGTTTTGCACGATCAGTGTGGGTTTTCAGAGTTTGTAATAGGAGGAGAGACAGGTAGGCTCAGTTCCGTCTACCCTGATACTACGGCTTATACCTGTCCAATATTCCACCAGAGTAATGAGAGCAAATGAGGGTCTTTATTGGAAGCAGGCTCCCCAATTCTAGGAAATCTTTCTACTGTGACCAAGCACATCCCACTCTCATCTAGAAACAGACCCTTGGTCATTCAAAGGTGGGAACTGAGAAATTCTACGTGCGTGCCTTGGTTGCTATACGAGAGGAAGGTGGTGGATTTCATGATTTGTTCAAGTAGAGAACTTCTCCCAATGTTTCCGTACAGGAAAACATCTTGATAGGAACTCTGTTTCCTCCCAGCTAAAGGAAACTGAACTCAAACAACAAAGCAAACTAGCAGAAAAGAAAGAGTCCAGTGGTGCAGTGGTTAAGAGCTACACCTGCTAACCAAAAGGCTGGCGGTTCGAATCTACCAGCCGCTCCTTGGAAGCCCTATGCGACAGTTCTAGTCTGCCCTACAGGGTCGCCATGAGTCAGAACCGACTCGACGTCATCTAACAACAACAATACCAAAGTAAACTAGCAGAAAAGAAAGGACCTTGCCGTCCATGTCCTAGCCCCTTGCATCATTCCCTTAGGAGCTGTGCTCCACGTCACTGATAAGCATGTGGAAACCTTGGTCCCGCCAGGGTATTGTCAGATCAGAAGAGGACATCTGGATGCTGGGCTCTCGTTTGGCTATGAATAAATGGAATTCCAATCCTAGCTTTACTCGTGACATAGAGAAGCCCATAAATGCCTAGAATGTTGAGTCTTTCGAGTCACAGACTCCAACACACTCTTCCTTATGCCTAATTCTATCATCGTCAAAGGAAAAACTGGTTGGCTGAGCTTGAGTTTGAGAGATATGATTTATGTAATGGAGCCTTCACATTTTTATAGAAGGAGCCTGCATTGATATTAAACTGGCTTTGCACAGCTACTAAAGGATGAAGGCTTATAAAATCCCTCCTGAAATGGCTTGATAGAATTTGGGGTAGAATTCTTCTTCTAAGCTTGGATTCATGTTTTGTCTCTACTGCTCAGGTCTGGGACAATTAGAATATGGCAGTTTTGAAGGCTTTGGTAGGAGGGCCCTTGGGCTGGGTGCCAGGCAATTACTAACCGTGATGTGTACTCAGAAACAGTCCTTGAAAGAGCAGGCTGACACCTGACCTGCTAAAGACTAGTTTGATACAAAATGTGAATTGAAAGTTACAATATATTTCATAATATAGCCATATATTTCATAGTTAAAATAAACTGTTACGCTTTCTGCTACCATTAAAAAATAGCAAGCGGTACAGAGGCAAGATGCAAATTCGTGTTGAAGCTCATCTGATTCTGAGTATAAACACTTCAGTTTCTGAGTTTGCCATGAAAATGTCGCCTCCGTTAACACCCTGTCCATCTCTTTGTGGTTCTCTTGTGGCCAGTGCAGAAGGGAGAGTCTGGGACGAAAGGTGAGTTTTTGCGCCATTAAACAATGTTTCTGAGGATGGTGGATTGGTCCTGGTTGAGATTCAAAAATGGAGACCATACAACACAGCTAGAGAATGTTGTTTATTCCCTGTGCATCTTCTGTGAAGCTGGAAGTTGGCTGTTCCAATCAGATTCATACTTGATTTGTCACTGATATTTTTTTTTTTTTTTTTGGCTATAAATGTCAGCATCTCTTTGGGATCATAACTATCGGTTGGTGTTAAATTTTGTGCTTTTCCTCCACCAACTTGGTCAGTCACAACGTCTCCTTTGTTCATTTCAACACATGGTCCAAGCCCAAGATTACAGCTTCCAGAATGCATTTCTCAGGTGTGTAAAAACTGTCGCAGAGCACTTGGCACCTAGATTTGGAGGTCATATGTTGAAGATTTGACAATGATTTTGTTCAGAGGGAACTCCAGTTCACGTTTGGGTGTTTCCAGTAATGGTGTAAGAAAAAAAGATCACAGTTATTATTATTTTTCTTTCTCTCTGTATATATTTATATACCATTGCACGGAGTTTACTTTTTATTAAGCTTCCGTCTATCTCAGGAAAAATCTACGTATTACTTGTCTGACAGGAGTTTAGTGCTATTCTAAATTCTATTAATGCAGCCTGGCATGAATTATCAGGATGAAGAGAGCACTCACCTATATTTTACTACCAGAGGCAGGCAGTTAATATCGCTATCCCTGTAATACACCTTTCGTGGTGCGTCAATGATCTTAGTCCCGTACTGTTTACTTTGGCGGTAGTAGAGAAGGAAGGGACACTGTCCAGGGCGTCACGCTGGCTGACTGCTGAGGGGAGAAAAGGGGCTGTTCCACGCCTACCAGGAAGCCACCAGGAAGCTGTCTAAGGTACTGAAACAGAACGTCACAGAGTCAATAAAACCAAAGAACCCAAACCCATTGCTGTCAGCTCACGGTGACCCTATAGGACAGTGTAGAACTCCCTCATAGGGTTTCCAAGGCTATAATCTTTACGGAAGCAGACTGCCACATCGTTCTCCCACGGAGCCAATGGTGGGTTCGAACTGCCAACCTTTCAGTTGGCAGCCAAGTGCTTAACCACTGCGTCACCAGGGCTCCTGGCAGAGTCAACAGGGACAGCAAAATGACTACTCATACAGCCTCAATCTGCTTCTAACAATTTTCAGTGAGCTAAAAGGACTATTTAAAACTGGGGACATATTTCAGTATTTAAAAGCGGTAACTTAAAAAGAGTAGTAACCTACTGGTAGCACAATGACTTCCTAGCATCTCAGTTGCGGTACTGTGATGGTTAAGTAATACCATTTGTTCTGGAACAAAACACTGATTCTTAATTTAGGCTGCATGGGAGGTCCTGGGACTATGCAGTAATCCCATACTTCTCTCTGCTAACCTACTACCTATCTGATGCATAATAATGACTTTTTGGTAACTATTGACTGCCTTAAAGTGGACTAGATAGCGTCAGGTCTGGGCGGCTATTGATGACAATGGTGATTCCATTTTTATATCTATTGAATACTTTGTTCTTAAGAATATTAACTATTATCTTCCTTTAAGTGCAGAGAGACTGAGGTATGAGGTGGTTATATTAATTGGCCAAAGATGTGGATCCAGTGTCCGAGTTTTATTTATTCTGATTCTGTACCTCTTTTTCTTCTTTTCCTTGATTGTTTATGCACAAAGAAATTACAGGAAATTTAAGAGGGGAACCCCCAGATATATCAACACCATTCTTTCTTCCATTCTGTTCCTTCTTGGCCTTTAATAATAACAATACCTTGTGCCTGCTCAGCACTTTGGAATGTTCTTTCACATAGCTTTTCTACATCTCCTCATTTAGGAGATTGTGTCACACCACTAGTCCCCATGGAGGTCAGACATGCAGTGGTGACTCAGGACCTTACCCCTCTTGTTCTGTTGGATTGTATTAAGCATTTCTAGAAATACGATGTCATGAGGTTACATATTATGAGGATGGCAAGAGTAGTGTATAGACACTTGATGGCAATTTGTCAATGACGATCACACATAGTGGCCTTTGATGCAAAGGTGCAGGCTTTGTTTGGACTTCAGTCTAAGGAGGAGTGAGCTCCTCATCTGGTATGATTTGCCAACTGATGCTATGTCCTGAAATTCCACTGAGATCAGTGGTTTTGAAGTATCACAGTACATCCCTGACTTCACAGTACATGAAGCTATAATATGGCTTACGCAATGAGGGGGTGGCTTTGTATTTCTAATTCAAGTGTCTGTATATTTTAGAGACTATTAGAGCACTTTTTACCTGTCACTGAGTTATCAGAAAGATTATAGTATAGGCTCTGCCATTGGGTCAGCCTTCCAGGAGTGGGCAGAACGCAACCCATTCCATACTGGAGTGAGGTTACCATAACTCGTGTTTTTTTAATGATAGTCGATTCTCAAATAGATTGTTCAACTTCCTCCACCACCAAACTTAAAAATAAGGAACAGCAAGTCATGGTATGAGAATCCACCTGCCCTCTCTCCCCATCTGTGATGATGATGTGCAGTGGAATTAGCCAAGAGGTGAACCACAGGAAGAGATATCTGGGTGACATACACCCTGGATCATCAATTCCTAAGTCATCAAGGATTGATTGTACTTGCAGGAGAATGGGTAATTTCTCCATATAAAGTGGAAATACCAGTACAGAAGCAGCCTCCCTTTTACCATTGTGGGATCAGCATGCAGATTAGATTGATCTTTTTTTGAAAAAAAAAAAGAATAAGTCTTTTTTTTTTTTTTTGCCAAGGATGAAAACCACACATAGCTATTGTACTACCAATAGGTCAAGTCATGCTACAAATGCCCATGTGTTTCTAGGATGCCAATGGCCACTGCTGCTGGAAGTAACTCCAGTCACTCCCTTGACTAGTGTTTCTGGCTGGTCTTCAGGGTTCACCTAAAGATATAGCATTAATGATAGTTAAAGAAGAATTATCTACAGACCACAACAGATCAATGACTGTCTGTGGATACTTTCGGGCAGGAGGAGTGGCAGTGGAAACTTGCATGTCATTTATTTGAAATGAAGACTAAATCCCTACGCCCACACCCCCACACACACCTCACAGGGTTACAGCCGAATGGAAGGAGTGAGGAGGAATCGATAACTGAGGGCTGCAGGTTAAATGACAAGGGTTGGTACACTTAGGTCGACTGATCAGACAGTGGTCTTCACTTTGTGAAATGGAGTACCACAAAGAAACTGCATGGTTATTTCACCCGTTTATACGTTTTCTTTGTGTTCTGCTCAACAGCCACTGAAAGCAGTAGCATCATTCCCAGGACAAAAAAATAAGGCTAGGGAGGAGGGGATCTTTCAGATACCCAACAGTTACAACAACAACCAGCCAACAGCAACCAAATGGGTGACACCTGCCCAAAAGCAGAGAGGAGAAGGGAGGAAGGGACAGGAAACCTAGACAAATGGACACGGGGAACCCAGGGTGGAAAGGGAAAGGGGGAGGGTGCTGACACATTGCAGGGATTGCAACCAATGTCACAAAACAATTTGTGCATAAAGTTTTGAATGAGAAACTAATTTGCACTGTCAACTTTCACCTAAAACACAATGAAAATAAAAAAAGAAAAAGAAAAAAAAAAAAGCCAACAGCAAGTTGGGCACCTATGGTATGCGAAACAACCAAGGAAAATGCTGGAAGGAGTTACCAAGCTAAGCACGAGACTATCAAAGAAATAACAAAAGACAAAAGAAAAGGCTTAGCAACAGACCAGATCTTCTTGAAAAAGTGGCCTTATTTAGTGCTAGGGTCGTCTACCTTTTTCTGTCCAATGATTCCCTTATCCTTATAGGACCAGGCCCAGTGCTGCAGAAGAAAAATTCCCACAGCTAGACATCGACTTTGGAATGGTGATGATGTTTGGTTACAGAGCTAAACCCAACAGAACAACCCTACGCAAAGAACACCCTTTTGCTTTACCCTAAACAGATGAAATATCCCATACAGTATCGTTGAATTGCCCACAAGCGGAAGTCAAAGACCTCAGAATGAGAAACGTGATGAATCCCATGATGGTTTTCACATCACAGACATGTGCATGGTCAGATTCTAGGGCAATGAAAAAAATCAGCATCCACATCCCCTCTCCTCACAGGGCCTGTCTCTACTCTGGATGGACCGTGGTGTTTCTGAAGTCTCCTGGAGCTGAGAAGTAATTACAATAGTTTTTGCACCAAGATTAACATGACATAGGAGGAACAGGCTACCACAGATCTCGGTCATCTAACATACCTGCACATTCTCTAAGGGCTCCCTTTATTCTCATAGCACTCATTTTGTGGTGACCTCAGGCCAGGTAGAAGGGACTGCATGGACCACTCAACATCATTTCTCCTCCGAGCGTAGCAGCTCTCTGGGAGGCACTTGACCTCTTTGGATTCATAATGTCTGGGGCTGGAGCCCTGCTGCTGGATGAATACATCTCAGTAAATCCCCAAACAATACTTCTAGTCACTAAATGTCCATTGGGTTGCACCTCTTTGTGCCTGTGTGTGCGTTCACACACCCACACAGGCAAAAATCCCGTTTCCTCCCCAAAATCCATACACCTGGTCATGTGGTCCATCGCAACACAGCTTGTCTGGATGCAAGAAGAAATCTCTGCAGAAGCTGTTATTTTTAGAAGCCTGCTTATCCCTCCAGAATGCCAACGATTTTGGCTTGGCATTCATCTCAAACCAAGCATGGTGCATATCCAGGGCAAAGCAACCTGTATTGTGCTGGAAGGGACCTGCATCTTCAGTGTAGCTCAGAAGGTAAGCAACACGGAGTATCTGAACCGAAAGCACCTCACATTCAGAGTCCAACCAATTCAACACACACTTAACAGTGCCTACTGCGCGCAGGGCACGGAACCACGGCCCTTTTCATTTGGGTTAAGTCCAAACGAAAAAGGACCGGGGTTGGATATGAGATGTATGTGTGTGTGCGTGCGTGCGTGTGTGTGTGTGTGTGTGCACGCTGTTTGCATACGCTTACAAGCACACAGGTGTATATGGGTATTAATATTGTATGGAAAATCTGGCTTTTTATTTGTCCATATATATTTTTTTTTTCCCTAAATCGAGTTTTATGACTATTTCAGGTATGAGACGAAATTGTCTGTTTTGGCAAGTTGTGGGGAGCCCTCTTTTACGTTTGTCTTCGAGACTTCCTTAGACAGAAGGAAAGGAGAGAGGTGTGCCCAAGGACCCCAGCAGTGAGGAACCCCTCCCCCATGCCTGACAGGGCCCCTCCCCCAGCGGGACCCTGTTCTGGGCTCGCTTCACTCTCAGCTACTTCAGTGCGTCTGCCTCCCACCCCCCACGTGAAGACCTGAGATTGAGCGTGGATTTCTGTGCTCCACCAACTCTGCAGCAAGGGCCCTGCTAGACGCGTCGCTTCTGTCATCTCTTCCCGCTCCCAAGTAGAGGCACCTAAACAGAGATTAGATTTCTGGTTTCAAGGCATCTCGAACCAAGCATGCCGACGGAACACGAGTTAGTTAGCTCGGTCTCTCTTCTTCAGGATCTATCCCTGGTCTGAGAGTTCCGCGATGGCAAAGCAACCAGGAGACCGTTGATTTGCATCTTAAGACCTATGGGTAACGCTTCTGGAGTGGGGAGTTTTATTTAGCAACTGCTCGAACTGGTGTATGGGGTCGGGAAGGAGGTGGAGCTGACCCCAATTGGGCTGTCGGAGATGGGGGCGTGGGTGGTGCCCACGGCCACGCTGACGCCCCGGGCCTCCAGGATGGCAGCCAGGAGCTGCTGCTGCTGCTGGCGCAGGGTGTCTGCGATGAGCAGAGGCAGGGAGTTGAAGCTGGCAGTGAGATGCTCCAGCTTAGACTCCAGGCTGCCAATCTGCTTCTCCAGGTCTTCGCTCCGGTCATTGAGTTCTGTGATGAGGTCGTACATGACATTCTGCATCTGTGTGGAGAGGCAGAGAGACACACAGCAGCGACAGGTCATCACAGAGTACTGCGCAATGAAAAAGAGAACCACTTCTCCAAATCACAATCGGGGCATCGTTCACCCAGCTATGTCTCATCTGGCCGAGGAAGGAAAAGCGGTTTACTTTCCTGGAGACCTGGAGGCTGAAGTGGGCATAATATTTTTTTTTTAATTATTACAGAATGATGGATATCATGAAGAATGTAATCAATGTCACTGAATTGTACACCTAGAAATTGTTGAAACGGTCTGTCTTTGGCTGGGTATATTTTCACCAGGAAACCCTGGTGGCATGGTGGTTAAGTGCTATGGCTGCTAACCGAAAGGTCAGCAGTTCAAATCCACCAGGCGCTCCTTGGAACTCTATGGGGCAGTTCTACTCTGTCCTATAGGGTCTCTGTGAGTTGGCATCGACTGGATGGCAAAAGTTTTTTAAAAAATATTTTCACCAATAAATAAAATTTTAAAAAAGGAAATGAAAAAAAAAGTAATGGATATTAACTATAAAAAATTTAAAAATATGTACAAAGGAAAAGAAGCAGCATATTTTTACAGTCTCTACACGGTCCTAATAAGGAGCCCTGGTGGTGCAGCAGTTAAGCGCTCAGCCGTTTACCAAAAGGTTGGCGATTTGAACCCACCAGCTGCTCTGCGGGAGAAAGATGTGGCAGTCTGCTTCCGTAAAGATTTACTGCCTTGGAAACCCTATGGGGGCAGTTCTTCTCTGTCCTATAGGGTCACTATTAGTTGGAATCAAGTTGATGGCAACGGTAAACCATCTCTATGGTCTTACTACACCCAACCTCTCAACTTCTATGGCTGCTGGATTTAATGATTAAAGAGAAGGAACTGTGTCTTGGGGTTTGGGGGTGGTGGTGGCGGGTATGGACAATGTGACAGATTTGTAATTAGTAGGCCAGTACTCAAATGCCAAGTCTGCAGCTTATTAGCAATGTGCCCTGAGTTAGTCCATTTGACCGCTCTGAACCTCGTTCTCTTTATATGAGTTTAAAATAAAAGTTAAGAATAACTTCCCATAGTTATGCGGTTATTGTCCCCACCCCTCAGTCTATTTTCAACACAGCACCCAGAATGGAAGTCATGTCATGGCACCCCTCTGCTCAAAACCCTTCAGTGGCTCCCTCGTGACTCTGTAGATGATCCACCCCTTCTGGTTCCCCATCACTGCTGTGAGCTCCTAATCCAACGTCCCCTGTACTCACCTCGACCTGCTCTTTCCTCCTTGCTGTTCCTCAGACCCAGTGGGCAGGGTCCTGCCTCAGGCCTGTTCCTTCCACCTGGAAGGCTGCAATGGGTGCCGGGTGACCCGTCCGGACCCCACTTCAGGCCGAGGCACTCATCCCCCAGCTGCTGGGCTCATAGCTGAGTCCCACCCCCCACCTCAACCCAGGCATGGTCCTCAGCCAAAGGGAGGCTACGGCCCCTCCCCTGCCTGGTCAGTGAGGAGGTACAGAGGCCCGATCCAGTCTGCCTGAATTTGGGACATCTCTGAAGGGCCATTCCATCTCCAAGCTACCTTGGGGTTGGCTAAAGCCTTGGTGACTATCTCACAGTTCAAACTCTCTCTGCCTGACCCTGCCTCCCTCACTCTTGACAGGGTGTCCTGAGGGTGCTCCTCAATACATCTCCCATACCCAACTCTGTCTCAGGGTGTTCCAGAGAACTTGACCTATTGTGTGCTCTTCTCCCAGATAGCCCACGACCAGCGTCTCGCCTCCTTGAAGTCTCTCCTTAAAAATCCCCTTCTCAGTGAAGCCCTATTTAATACCGCAGCCCCCCACCATTCCAGATCCTGCTAACCCTGCTCGACCTCTTTTTTTACAGCACTTAATCACCTTCTAACCTACTAGATGAGGGCAGTGGTGGTTCAGTAGTAAAATCCCACCTTCCATGAGAGAGACCCACGTTCTATTCTTGGCCAACGCACCTCAAGTGCAACCACCACCCGTCTGTCAGTGGAGGCTGCGTGTTGCTATGATGCTTAACAGGTTTCAGCAGAGCTTTCAGACTAAGACAGACTAGGAAGAAAGGGCTGGCGATCTACTTGCAAAAATCAGCCAGTGAGAACCCTATGGATCACAACAGCCCAATTCTGTTGTGCATGAGGCCACCATGAGTTGGGGGCAGATGTGACGACAGCTACCCACATCACCACCACACTAGATAATTTGCTTATTTCTTCTGTTTATTGTTTATTGTCTGTCCCTTCCTCATCAAGGGCAGAGATCTTCGCCTGTTGTGTTCATTGATGTATCGAAAGGGCTTAAAACAGTGTCTGGCACATAGAAGATGCTCAGTGAACACTTGTTGATGGATGAATGTACACAAGTGTGCTTAGCAACGGTGTCTGTCTGCACATGATTGGTCCTAAGGATGTCAGTGGAACAAATACATGGATAAAGTAATAGCACAGGTAA